>NC_073744.1:56937541-57251707 GCF_029784135.1 Toxorhynchites rutilus septentrionalis | reverse complement strand
AAAGGGTCGAATAGAAGATCAATCAATGAACAGTTCTGCGATTGGACCCATGAACTTGCTCATAGTAAAAAAACGTGAATGTTTGAAGGTATTGATAACAAAAAAACAAATTTTGGGCGGGACGAAGTTTGCCGGGTCAGCTAGTTATCCATATAAAAAATAGCAGAGCAAAAAAAAATAACTTGGCACTGTAAACACACCTAATGATAGATCGCGCTCAAAATTGACATTAATACCACTGACAGTGGCACCAACTCAGAAAAAATGAAAAATATTCGGCATGAAGATTTGAAATTACAAATTACAAATATTTGACAGAATGTAAAATATAAAACATATTTAAAAGCGGCCTAACGGTTCTTATCTACGAGAAATGGTAATCACCGTATCACTGGAACTTGCACAATCAGAATGGATCGATCTCAATTTCTCCCAGGAGATCGCTAGATTAGGAGGTATTCATGTTTTACAGAATCGAAGTGAAAATCGCACGACTCAATGGACGCCGCTTGAGTCGATCACATCATCAAAGCAATATGAAATGCTGCATATCTAACTTAATTATTACTGCTCCATCCTGTTTATCATCCGATCTCGGATATGTCAAACTGCAGCGCAAATCGATGTGTTCCAAGGCCAACCTGAGACTCGGTAAGCGAAACGAGACTGTATGCAATAAATTGCACAATCTCGAATTTCTGGGATTTTCCAACCAAGAACGATACGTGGGAACGATATGTGATGACGGGGCGATGGAAGTTGCCGCCGTTCGGAGCAAAAACTCCGATTCAAATTCTACCATTGAAAGCAATCAACGTGTGATTGAATCAAACTGACGCCGTAATTGATAGCGTGAGATCAGCTGGAAGGGCTCTACTTGCCACCATGCATGATTTATTTTGAGTCTGAATAATTCATGAGATTTATTGATTGCAATATAAGTATTCACGTTTTTCTTTGCAGTGAACAGTTCAGGAGAACATAAACTAAACAATCCTTACGGACTGACGGAAGTCAGTAATCCACAACAAACCGCACGGTTGGAATAATTCCGTTCAAAACAGAAGGATTTTCACAATCCCACTAACTAACCCTAAAGCAAAGGCCCGATAAGCCGAGGGTTTCTGTTTGGCATTCACCCGGCATAAATTCTGAGAAGTTATCTCGTCCCATCAATCATAGACTCAGCCAGGCGTTTAGAATGTTCTGTGGCAATCCCTGATCCTCCCTTGGCTTGCCCTCATTATCGTAATATCGGGCGCAAATAGAAATTATTTCGTATTTATCCAATTACTGCCGGCTAAGGAGACGAGGAAAAGCCATTAGCAAACTGGCAAAAAGTGTAAAGTATAAAACTTTGTTCCACATTTGAGTACACAGAATGCCATCCCTTTCCGTCTGACCGTTCAGTCGTACCAAGTCGACGGGGGAGAAATTGGTCGGTAAACATAACATTCCTTTTCCATTGACGATCACCCGAAAACTCGCCACCCTTTGCTGTCGACGGCAACCAGAGATAGGTTCAGCCGCAGAAGAAAGAAAAAAAACGTCTCATTTATTATTTTGTTACACATATTTTATTGCTGGTGCTTGTGTTTATTTACGTCTGTTTACCAGCGCGATTACCGATTATGAAAGCGAGTAAACACGCGCTCGTTCGTTCGGTACGTCCCCTCCACCCCGGCACTTCAGCCGGGTACCCTCATCAAACCCAGTACACACATGTGTGAACCATCCTCCACATAATGATCAGCCCAGACAACGGCCAGGGCGATGCGCTTTTCAAGTGCACTGGGAAAACTTGTTTCCTCGCGCCGGATAACATTGCAGTGGATGGGTTGAACCTGTTCTCGTGTGGCCTCCGGTTGCCGCGAGTCGTTATCAATTGAATAATGGATGAAAGCAGTTGCATAATTTCGCTCTCCCGATGAGGGTTGTATCGTCTGGTTGATTTTAATGTGTGTGTGTGTGAATAGTTGATTGATACGAAGTCGTATGAAGATGAGTTTTTCAATTAACTTGCTTAAATTACTCAAATGATTCACCGCAGGCGTTGCGTAGGTTCAATATTGTTGCTTCTGTATTGATCTGCATCTTTGCTCTACTTGCTTGTCGATTCGATTCTTTTCGATAGGGTATTTGTAAAAAATCTTATGCTCACAAATTCCAGCATCCAGCTATCAAAAATAACCCGGAAATCAATCGGAAAAGTTCTAGATTTTTTCCCCTCCTCTCACCTCCATCTCTAAAGAACTCATACTCGAGTTTTCTGGAGCTATTTATTTTTTTATACAGGACACTACACCCAAACAGATATCTCTTTCTCTCAGACTGAACATCAGCTTGAGATTGTACCCGAAAAAAAGTCCAAACTATGTCAACGGGGATCGAACCTAGACTGGCTGGAATGCAAGGCTGTTTCACATGACCACGCTATCCACATAGCCACTTTGCCCATGTTTGCATAGAAGAAGTAATCACCAACACCAAAAACGCATTTTTGTTGTTTTTTGCCTACAAACGTAACCAAGCAAATTTCCATTGAAATAATCTGTCCAGTTGAAGGATATTATCGGCAAAAAGAGGGCCCAGAATATTTTGCGGATTAAAACATATTTTTTCCATTCAGAAAGCGCTTGCGTCTATTTATGCGGACAATCAATCGTTCCAACGAACATTTGTTCGCATAGATAGACGTAATCACAAGGTTGCTCTGTCTGTAGCATTAGTATTTACATTTCCGATATTAGTCAAAACGTCTCCGTCGGTAGTTTCAGTTGTTATCGGATACAATCAAAAAGGTTTGGAGAAAATTCAGTGAAATGTCTGGAAAAAGTGCTCTGCATTTGTGGCGAGTCTATGATAGTACTTTTTTCCTGAATACTCTGGGATATGATAAGAAAAGCAGTTTTTTTCAATCAATTGAATTTGTAAAGGCAATCTGCAATGTTGGTAATTTTAGCAACATGATTTACCGATATCACGATCAATCGCATAAAAATGGTGGAGTGACCTACACCAACGGTATGAGTAAATGCTGAGTATGTGGAATAATTCGATGTCGAATTCGAGGAGTTATAATGGCAAGAACCAATATTATTTTAATTTTACTATTGATTTGATTGTTTCATTATCTACTTGAACATTCAAATGCAGAAATATAGGTAACTATAACATTAAAAAACACAAATGCTTCCATTTGTTCATCGCATTGCAGTGTACAGAAAATATTAATTATAATAAGTAATAAAACACTATCGTGACAGGCATGTTTGGACTCTACAAAGAATGTGATTCAAATGTAGATTTAGCTTACAGCATATAATACTGATAACTGTTCATTTTCGAACGATGTATGAAAGCTATATGGAACTACGTCTGATATGCGGACAAACAGTGATTTTTCGGAAAGGTTTTTCCAAAATTGCTCAAATGTTTTCGAACAAAAAACGTTTGTTGGCATGTTGAGCAAACGTATTACATTGCGTAGAACGCATAACGGCGAAAAAGTCTATTTTGTTAATTTTGTCGCTTACGTCTTCTATACAAACATGAGCAGACAAACATGGGCAGTGATAATGTTACACCTCAATAAAGAGTAAAAAGGAGAGCATAAACGTGAAATTATACCTTTTTGGTCTGGGCCGTGTATACCCGTTTTTTTACGCGGGGGATACGTACCTCGTAAAAAAACTGCGTAAAAAAACCGCGCCAATTCGAAAATCCGCGTAAAAAACGCGTTCATTGGAAAATCCGGGCTCTTACAAGGGAATATCGATTGACCAGAATTACTACGACAAATAAATTTCAATACCAGAAGGAGAAATCTGCGCAATCACGATTTTCTTCTTCTTCCAACATCGCCCACTAACTATGCCTACCATGAGCCCGTTTCAAGCATGGCTCGCGTATTTAATGACCAAATCGAACTCATTGACTTCAATTTAACGAGAGAATCTATAAAAAGCCGCCTCCTCCGTAACCGATAGTGTAAGATAGATTAAGATAATTTTTGTATCATTTGGGTTGTAATTGAACCTGTTGATAGATGTAAATGTAAACTAAATTGTGAGGGTTTTTGGGTATGTGAAATGTTTCTATCATGGTATGACGCCCCTCCCTTCTCTGGAATGAAAAGGGGGTCCCATAAACATATTAGGCTGTCAAAAAAGTCCTGCGGTATTTCCGCGAGGTGTCGTTGTAAGCGCCTAGTTCTAGTTGTATTCATTATATCGAGTCATACTATAGCTTGTTGGAAAGGTTATAATATAGTCCTTGACAGTGTTTTGTTTGGTTAAGTCGTTCGTGAGTTATAGTGTCGCAAATATGGAGCAGAATAAAGAGAAAATCCGACATATTTTACAGTACTACTATGACAAAGGCAAAAATGCATCTCAAGCTGCCAATAAAATTTGTGCAGTTTATGGACCCGATACAGTTTCCATTTCCACCGCACAACGATGGTTTCAATGTTTTCGTTCTGGTGTAGAGGTCGTCGAAGATGCGCCACGCTCTGGAAAGCCTGTCGTCGAAAATTGCGATAAAATCGATGAATTAGCCGAGACGCTGTGAAAATTGAAAAGGTGAACATATATTTTGTTCAATTTCAGCGATTATTTCGCATATTTCGCATTTCGTTGTTTGAGGGGCAAAGTGGTCAGTGGAGGATTACTACTGACAATGTTCTGTTTTCAAAAGCTGATATACCTTATTACCTTTTGCTGTTAAAGGAGTCCCTTTTGTGGTTTTGATCCAGGAAAAATATTCCACCCCAACCAAAACCAAGCCACATTATGAAAAACGTTATGTGTTTCCCACTACGTTTTGGTACGTATGAGAAAATGTCAATTACGACTCTAGGTGAATAGGCTTAGCTCATTTCATACATCTACCTACTATTTTAAAAATGATTTCAACAAATTTGGCCATGAAAACACACATAAATCTATCCATTTTAGCGTGATATGTGCGAGTGACCACTTTACCTCCTCACTAAAGAAATGTTCGATTTTTCAACTTTTTTCTAATAATGTAAAACGAAAATTTTCAATTTTCGTAATAAAAACCGCTTACTATCTTGAACTACAATAAGTTGAGCTAAAATATTCTTCGAAGAACGGGATTTTTTTTGGTATGTGGACACAGGAAATGAGCATATTCTTTAGGGTGACCACATTCCCCCCAGTTCCGGACGATGTTTGTCAAGCTATGCTTTGGTTTGCACTGTATTTTTTTCAATCAAAAAACAATGCTTCATCAATTGCTTCACTCTCAATGCTGTAACTCACGAACCAACCGACCGATTGTTGTCAAATTTTGACACGTATCCATTGAAAGATGGCGCTTTGTGATAGTCATGTAGATTTTTGCAAGAGGCGCTATCTAGACGTCAACCTTATGAACTTTTCAGCCGAACTGTTAGAACCTTGCATTGTATCGGTTATGAGGCGACTTTTTCGACAGAAAATTACTACTGGCATCATCTAATAAAAAAGAGCGGGTTTCTAATTGCCCATCTGCTAGTTTTGATAGCCGTTTGCTTTACTGCGCCTGAATTAGCGGACTTTGCATGACATGGATATGAATGTTGTATATTGTACATGTAACGTATATTGATAGTCATTATTTGGAAGACCGTTTTTTAGAAAATGGAAATTGGAACAGAAATGTTGGTTGTGCGTGATTATAGATTATTGTTTTATCGACAATTAAGTAGTTTTGTTTTCTCCTTATATTCAATATTAACAAGGGAGTATTTTGGAAAACCCGTCTTTATGAACAATAAAGCCACATTAAGATCGACAATGAAAGCCCCCCGATAGCAGCTAATGCCCGAACATTACTGACTTCCAATTTTATCAGCTGCTATCTTCCAGGTTATTTTCCCCCTTAATGGTAAAAGTGTTCCTGATTACTACCCATTGTGTCGTACGTAGACTTCGTTGTAGATCTTTCGGAAACTCGTAACAGTTTGTGGAACAGGATCCGGCGGGTGAGTGAGTGTGTGTGTGTATGCACGCGGCGCAAACATAACAAAAACTAATTATAGAACAAACAACGCATCGCATCACGCTGCTATTCCACGTGCCCTCCGATCCGCCGATCGAACGTCAGACAAGGTAAACACACAAAGGCTAATTGCCATTTTCAAAACATTCCCCGGCTAGGGATCATGATGCGAAGCGGAAGTACCGCCCGAAGGGAAACGGGGATTGTTTTGCGATGCCGTCCGCGTAGCGACCGGTATTTTTTTTTTGCTGCTTCTTTCCAACTTTCGATGAGCTCAAATTATGATAGGAATTTAATTCGAACGTGAACTTTCAAGCGTTGCGTGTCACCCTACTGTCGATTGAGTGCGAAGGAAGCAAAAACAGGGGATGTTTTTTTTTTATTAATATCTAATCTAGGGTTTTCGGGTTCTGTATGGTTTCGGTTGGAAGAAATCAGAAAAAGGGGGAAGGGTGTGTGTGTGTGTTCAAAAATAAAAATTAAACCATCAGCAACAACGTTTCATGCTGCAATGCTCTCGGAGGGGAGAAATGTTCGTCACGCAACCGGACCGTCATAAATCATGAGTGTCATATTAAATCGTATTACGTCGTTTCACGGCCCCGGAGTTGGCAACCGACGGCCACCCGTCGTGGCATCGAAGTGGAACCAGCGCACTGAAAATCCGAGACAAGTTGCATGGGTGGCGAAGACATGCCGCCGATGGACTGTTTAGATGTACCAAGCAGAAACCATTGCTGTGAAGTGAGAACCTGGGAGGCACAAAACGCGCACATCTGATGTCACCGGTGATTGACGCATCAGTGGAATAGGCGTTGTGGGGAACGGAGTATGAAAGTTTCAATTGGAAATTGAAATATAGATATTTAATTATTACAGTTTTTATCATTTTGACAAAAATGTATGTTGGACCTTGTTCCTCTTTAAACACAAGTCTACGTATGAATAATCTAAGTAAAAAAAACTTTTTACGTTAAACGGTTTCATTGTAATTCCACATAATAATAATAATACAGATAATGCACTAAAAGCTAGAAAATAACTAGGCAATAGCAAGTAGTATTAATCACACCCCTTCTTTCATTAATCTAGAGCAGGGGTTTTCAAATAGTTATAGCAAATGCTCCCACTTGAAAACCCATCTTGGAAAAAAAAATCAGTTTAATTTCAACGGGCATATAGTGATTTATCTTTTTTATTCTGGGTCAGATGCCGAAACACAGATTTGAATTTACTATTTGTGTGAAAACACCCAAAAATCGGACAAATCAACATCATTCACCTTAGATCCAAAATCGGTTAAGGAGTGCGCCTAAAACGGTACATTTTAAAAGTCAATTGAGCGTGATTTGCCTAATTCCTTCAGATCTAAGACAACACTAAACAATAAAGGGTTGATTCCGTACCAGTTTTTGGGCTGCTGATTGGTCAATTCTAAAGGGTTGCCAACAATTTTTGAAAATACACTTCTACATAATGTACTCATGGTAAATACTCTCAAACTAGTTTTCATGATAAAGCATAACAGCAAAATAACTTGTTGCTAAATATGCTACAATTTTGCACTATATCATCCAAATGAAACAATTCATGAATATAACGTTTGTATTAAAAAAAAAATGAACATAAATTGCCGATTTTTCATGGGTTTGCCTTCACACGCACTGACGAGACTACCCATGCGGCATCAATCATAGTAACCCATGAATCAGCAGAAAAAATTGACAAATTGAATCCCGAACGGCCGACGACCCTGAACGACCAGAAGCTCCAACGGATGCTGAAGAGGAAGATCGAAGGAATAGTGGCTACATCGCTGCGTGCGCCTGAACGGGAGGTCGGCGCAACCGGCAAAACAGTGAAAAAGTACCTGGCGAACATGGACATACATGTCAGGAAGCGGAAGTCCCGTTCACTGGTCTCGGAGCTGCAAACAATGACGCAGTAGCAGCGGCTGAATAAGATGGTCAAGTCGATTTTCCCGGCGAATGGCGACGTGGCGGTGGTGATGGACCGAAGCGATCGTTAGAGGAGAAGGAGCGGATAAATATCGATGTGGTACCCAAGTCGGCGAACCCTCCCAACGTCCCCCAGCTGCGTCCCACCGAGAATTTCTTGGCAAACCAGAAGCGTAAGATCTACTCCAACAATTTTGTCGCGAAAACATCCATCATTTTCATCACACAACTATAAAATCCGGTAGACGGCAACACCGTACATTCTATCTCCCGAATATAACAAATTATTGATGGAGAATCATCGAAAGCTATCAGCTTCCAGTTTCCATTAATTTAAACCGTTTAATGATTAGGAAATTGTAATGTATAGCATATCAAAAAATATTAGAGAATTTCCGATTCGATTGATAAGCAAATCAACAGTATTCGTTCGCTGTGTTAACGTTATTAACATTAACTTTATCTAATAAAAACGTGGACTGTTTTCTGATTTGGCACCCGGTGCTAACGTATTAGCGTCAGCGGAGCCAAAAATTCAATAGATAGTAATTTTATTTTTCGCACGGGCACTCAGTTATCTTTTGTATAGTTATTGCCTTTTTGCTTGCTTTGTTTTATTATTTTTTTTAAGTGCTACGAATATGCGTATGCGTATTGATGTATGAACGGCAATGGAGCGCAATTTTCATTAGGAATTTACTATTTTTAATTGTGATTTTATTATTTTTGTGTCAAAAATATTCTAACAATTTAACCGTTGTTCGTTTTTTCAACAGAACGAATTCATTTAAGTTGTTCAATGACTGATGACGTAACGCCCGCTTCATTGAACATCCACAAATACACAAGTAACATCAATTCATCTAAAGCAGGGAGCATCTCCGACGAGCTGGAAGCCTTTTTGAATGAGCACAATGAGTTATCAAAATTCTTCAAATCACATTTGCTCGGATTACAAAATGACAATCACGCCATTGCCATCAACCCTGATAAAACATCAGCTGGAGAGCACGTGTGTAGATCCAAAGCACAAGCGCTGCTGGAATCATGATAGCACGGTGACACGAGAAATTTAATGCGAAGAAAAAACAATAATCTGGAATTGCGTTCATACGACCGTTCATACGACCCTCGCTATGTTCTTCTTCAATGGCACTAACGTTCCCAAGGTTTGCCTTCTCAACGTAGTACTACTTGCGTCATTTTTATTAGTAAATAGTTGAGATTTCTATGACGAACAATACGCCTTGAATGTATTCTTGAGTGGCAAGCTCAAGAATACGCGTGACTACAGTGCAAGTCAGAAGGGTTTCTTTAACGAAAAATCTCTTGCATAAACATTAGACCAACGAGACCCCGTCACAGATACTTAATTCATTATGAACATCATTTCTCATTTTGATTTAATATTTATGAACATGCGACGAAACAAACAGAGGGCGCGTTCGAAGGATTTTTACGTTTATCATATGGTGATTTGACATGGTCAAGAAACGCCAATTCAAGATATCGTAAGCTGTGCCAACAATTTATGTTTGACATATACGCGAAGGTAGAGATTGAACGACTGCAATTCTTACTACACAATCAATAAAAGCGGTGCGAGGAATAATACATTCACTTGCGAGACACTATCATGAGCAACGCCGACACAGCTTTAGTTATAGCCAGGCCAAAGCGCAATGCATTGTCATGACATTGCGCGTGTGTTCAAACACAAAGTGAAGTTCGATCGTATTCGTCCCCACATATTGTTGGTTGTATTCTGTTGAATGGAAAAAGCGCAATTTTGCATTCTGTTCAAGCTCAAGTCCAATCGAGTTGAGCAAATGTGACAACCTTGCCACGCAATTCGACGTAAACAACATTGGTCTCCATGTTCCATTTCTATGATGCAAAAATAGTAATGGTTTTTCGGGTGTAATAAACACGCAAAATTTAGCATTCAAATTTCAACAATTTAGAATTATTTCCGGAATTATGCCGATAAGATAGAGAGTAAATTGAACCACAAATACGGATAACTTATTTTGACCATTGTTTCGCGACAAGGCGAACGAATTTAAGAGTGTAAAAGTCGATTTCGATTGAATTGTAAAATCCGATCACTCATATGCATGTATGAATATTGAGTTCTACAAATCGGTGAAGAGTAATAAAAACATCCATGAATAAAGGAAGCAATATGGCTGTGTTTCAAACTTAGATTACCGATGTGAATACTCCTCGATTGAATGACAACGATAAAATAACGCGATTCACAACAGGCCGATTAATCAGCTTCATTGAAGTTAGCTGGCGTATCGCTGTTTTCTAATTTATGAACGAGACCAAGCTGTTATAAACTAAGCCATGTTGACAATCACATGCACGTATTTTCTAACAAGGAGACAGCAATAAATATTGATTTTCTATATTTCATTTTTTCTACTTTACGACAAACTTATATTACTTTTTTCAGTTGACGTTTAACTTTTAAGAGATCAAACATGTCAGTTACGTTAATGAAATACACCAAGAAACATCATATAACCTTTCCTTCAAATCATTTAATTCGTTTTTTTATCGGTCACATTCGATTTATTTTAAAGATTGTTAAAATATTCAAACACACTTACAATACATTAGTGTGTTTTATTCAACAACCAAAATACTCACTAGAAATAATTTATTTGACAGAACAACGTTTGCCTGGTCAGCTAGTTATTCTATAATGCTGTGAAATTGTAGAAACAACTGCATAGTAGAATAATTTCTGAAATTGTTTTTTCATTGTAGAATTCTTGCCCTCGCAGAACAATACACTAGCTGATCTTATGTCGCAGTTCATTTCATGTCAATGCATTGAAAATTTACCTCAATAGCGTTCGACTACGGTCGATTATTTACATGTTGCACCAGTACCATTATTCAGCATCTCATAACTACATCAATATATCTTTGGCATCGCATGGAAACAACAACAATGACAACACTTGCAAGTATCAAATATCATGCTACATGTTATTTAGTATTGCCTCAGAGGAATCGCACCTCTAGGCATTGTTCGTATAACGTAAACCAAGCGCCGAACAAGCGTTCGCCATAGCATGCATACAAAGCCATTGCTGGCTTGAAACTACTAGGAATATAAACACTTTTTATCACTTTGCGCTATTCCCAAGAAACGCTTCTGTTAATATTACTGGTCTCGAAAAAAGTTTCATTACTTTCTCATGCTCGAGATAAGCACAGCTGTCACCCTTTGTGGAGGAAGTTTTGCTTGATGACTAAACAAGCAAAATAAACTCTTTTTGTTAATATCAACAACCTCGAAAACAGTAGCATTGCTTCATTATGATCAAGATTAGCGCAAATGCTATCCTAGTTGAAGGCAGTTTTGCGACAGGCACGCGAACCCAAATAACTTATAACATTCCAGTACAACATTCAAGATGCCTGGTATTCCCCAAATAATTTTTTGGCGCACAACCTCAACGCCTGCTTCGCCATAACGTCAGTTTAATGCATTTATGCAATGTCAAAGGCACCAACGAAGCCCTGCTTGGAAAAAGACTGAATTATGCCACACAGCTTGTACTCTGCTATAACACCCATCGATGCGAATTCGCTGATGAGTTTGTCAAGAGCGACCGCCTTCACCACCAGCGGGGGTAGCTTGGTTTTGGTTGCTGCCTGGGTAACGGCGTTTACATTTTCGATCGACGAGCCGAAGTCGCTTACTTCGCTGTTGTTCGATGCGGTGTCACACTCGCGAAGGTTCGGTTCAGTGCGAGCACTTTTCACTGCACCAACATCGCGTGCATCATTAGATGACGCTTGCCTCGAAATTTTATTACCCATGGCAATGCGTTCGTTTTTTGCAGGGCCTGGAGGGAGCCTCCCTTCCTCTTTTTCTTGCTCATCTCACATCACGCGAAGCGTCTAATTTATGACGCGGAAAAAAAACACGATACGAATAACGCGAAAAACGAACTGAAAAAACCACACGACGATATCCAAGTGGTAATCCACTGGTGGGGTCCAATCTTAGATCGAAGCGCAGCGAAAGCAAAGTGATCTGGATTGCTCAACAGTCCGATGCCGAATAAAAGTTTGCCTCAGCGAGATCCACTGTTTATACTCTAGGCAAGTGTTCCCCTTCATTCTTCTTCTGTTCCTTTGTTCACAGAGACTTTAAATCCTACGATTTCCCCATCGTTGCTCGTTATTGACAGCTCTGTTCGGGAAAGCACACAAATGGACGGAACGAATGTATGGGAAAATGGAAACTCTTAAGTTTTCATGAATTTTAACCATTTACAAACCAGGGGATTCGAATGTATAGCATATGAAACAAATCTTAGGGAATTTCCGATTCGTTTAGTATGTAAATCGCCAAAATCTGTTCGCGGCAAAAATACAGGGTGGGCCATTTAAAGTGGAAGCATCTGACAACCCCATAACTTTTGACAGAGATGTCAGATTAACAAATGTCATACCGCGTTGGAAGCGTCATTTCAGTACAATTTCAACCATGGAACAATACACACCTAAACAACGCGCTGGAATTGTTCAGCTGTACATTCAAAATAACTTCTCAATTGTGTTAACTAAACGTGCGTGGAAAAATAAAAATAAAGTTAAAACATCGCCTGGAGACAACACTATACGTCGATTATATGCCAAATTTATATCGTCTGGTAGTGTTGGTAATGCCAGTCATCTGTCCAGACAACGACCAAGACGTTTCGACGAGAATATTGATGCCGTTCGAGCCAGTGTTGCAGAGACTCCATCGACATCAGGTCGCCATCGTTCGCAAGAGTTAGGCATCGCTCGAACCACTCTCCGACGCATAATTCGTGTTGATTTGAAAATGTTTCCGTATAAAATTCAAATGGCTCAACAACTTAACCCATCTGACTTACCACGTCGACTTGATTTTGCGAAATGGACCATCGAAATGGCCAAAAATGAACGTGGCTTTTGGCAAAAAATCATAATGTCTGATGAGGCGCATTTCAACTTGAATGGAGGAGTGAATAAACAAAATTGTCGGTTTTATGCTACTGAAAACCCTCAATTCATCGAAACGCAACCTCTTTACGACCAAAAAGTTACTGTGTGGTGTGGCATTTATGCCGATAAAGTCATCGGCCCGTACTTCTTTGAAAACGAAAATGGAGCAACGGTAACCGTGAATGGGGAGCGTTATCGGACAATGATAACCGATTTTTTATTGCCATTTGTTCGTGAAAATGAATTTGACAATTACTGGTTCCAACAGGACGGCGCTACATGCCATACAGCGGCTGCCACGACCAAATTATTGCGCGAAATGTTCCCCGGAAGATTAATATCGAAAAACGCCGATTATGACTGGCCACCGAGATCACCTGATTTGACGCCTCCTGACTTTTTTTTATGGGGATATTTAAAATCCAAGGTATACACTGGTAAACCAAGGACCCTGGCTGCGCTGAAAGACAATATCCGACAAGAAATTGCTGCCATATCGGCCGAAACATTGGGCAAAGTGAAGGAAAATGCCGAAAAAAGGACACATTTTGCGGTCAAGGCCAGAGGCGGTCATTTACGAGATATCATAATCAAAAAGTAGTTAGAACAAATCTCCTTGGACCAAAAAAAACTTTAAATGGCCTACCCTGTAGTTATTAACGTTAACTTTATTTCATGAAAACGTGACCTGTTTTCTGATTTGGCACCCTTATTGAAAGACGTAGTTCTACGTCAAAAATATTTTTTTCAAACTGTATATGATCGAGTCCAAAATTGTATATAATCGAATCACATATAATCGAGGCTGTATATAATCGAGTCAAACCTATATTATGAAAAAACCTTTATTTCTTGGTGTTGAGAAGTAAATAAATACGATCAATATATTATAATGATCATTCACATTTTATTTAGGAGAGAAATTGCATAATGAAAGAAAAGAAATCAAATCACGCTCTGTGGCTTTCCAGTATCACACATTACATACTGCATCGCAATACTACTCGAAAATCTCTGCATCATATCAACACTAATGATCTTTCCGTTCGGCATGCAGTGCCCTACAAATTCATTAAACATTTTTCCAGATTCATCTGTCAATGCCATTAAAAGTGAACCGCTCCGTTTGGTGAACACTGACCTACTCCACCAGCCACCGTTCCACCGTCCGACCCGCCGGAGATCACCGTGGCGATAAACGCCGAATGGCGCATAAAAAAGCGAAGTTACGAAAGCTATAAAATCCTAACAACCACATAAACTCCGGTAGCATTTGTAGCGCGTGAGTTGTTTTTGTGCTCCTCTTATACTTCTTCCGCCACTTGTTCGAAGTTTTGTTTTGAAACAATTTTTATGCGTTATATTCTTGGGTCTGTTCTCTGCCTTCATTTATCGATCGTTTTGCTCTCCCCTGTTTTTTTTTCTTTCCTTATTTTTCTCGCCGCTTCACCAAACCCATTCCATATCATTAAGCCTCGCCCGCCCCCTTTTCTCCTGCAGCCTCACTCGCAGCACGTTCCATATCTTATAATTAAAACTTAATTTCTTGGCGGCGGCAGCAGCAGCAGCAGCAGTAGCAACAACAAACGAGAGCGAGAAAGGTACCATCAGCGATGAAATGGAAAAAAGTTTTAATTGATAGGTACAAGTACGGAGTAGGAAAAATTATCCTCATACATTGTTGAAGTTCACTTCGCAAAGGCTGCAACGAAGCGTACGCTTTTGCCCCACAGTTCTTCGTCGTTGTCCGAGAGGAGCGGGAGGTAATGAAGCGAAGCATTCTCCACCGAATTACGTTCTTGATTCATTAACAGTTTTTCAGACGATGTTCGTCATTAATTACCTTTCTTACCTAGTTTGTCGGAAACTCGGAAGCCGGAGGAAAATGGAATAAATGTGGAAATTATGCACAATGATCGCCACTAGTGCGAAGAGCTGGAAAAATGTTGGGACCGTCCGTCAGACTCTGCATAGTTCTAGTTGCATAGTTCCAATGGTGTTTCCGCATGCAATGTGTTTCACCGACAAAATATCGCTTCCGAATCCCCCGGATGGGCGAGACCAAAGGAAGAACGATCCGTAGCGCCATCATCAAAGGGGGGTGGGGGAGAGCGGCGAAGACATAACAACATGAACCAAAAAAACCCCGACCGACAGTGGCTGGGAGATTCCACAGTGAATATTTTTCCCCTGACCAGACCCAGCGAGATTCCTTTGCGTAAGTTCTTCTTCTGTCCGCCTTCCGCATGTGTTTTTGGCCGCGTCGCACAAATCGGTCTGCAGTGCCACATCGCGGTCCCAGCGGGACGCTGTCGCCACCGCTACCGCCACCAGCACCTGTCCCATTATCCAATACATGAAAAAAGAATATATATATAGCCAACCTGTGCTCTGGTTTCGTTATTCGAGACGCCCAAGCGAACTGCCGGACGGTCGGACGGACGGAAGGTTCGACACACAGATCAAAAGATCTGACGAGAAAATGAAGAAGCGAAAGGACTGTTTGTTTCAAATTAAAAGCCATTTCAGTTGAATTAATATTGGCTCGGCACGACGCTTTGATGAGTGCCGCCGGCGAGCAGACGGTGGGATCGGTTTTAGGAAGATTGGGAATATTTGGAAAGAGTGAGGTGTGGAAATGTCCCCATGAAAGAGTAAGTGGTTATTTCTGGAAGAGCTCGAAGATTTTTCATCTGGCGTGTGATTAGTGAACATGCGTACATGCAAATTAAATCATTCTTCGATGATTGGAAATAGGTCTCATACTACATGGGGTGAAAAGTTCCGGGATTTTCCAACAGATGGCGCCACTAAAATGAACAAGATTCATTTCGAGAGATTCATTTGTCACTATCTTATGTGTGAAGTTTCATGACATTTCGTTTATTTGTTCACAAACTACGAGTTGTTGAGGTGTGACCAAGGTGTGTATATTGATTGTGATCAAGATGTATATATATCTGTATAGGTGTGTATATATATGTACACCAGCATCATCGTCACTTTAATATTAAGGGAATTACGGTTTGTAGAGCAGGGGTTTGTTTTGTTACTGCCTGATACCTGGCGCTAAACAGCGCAGATAATTTTTGGAAAATGGTGTGGCAGGAAACTCAAATTATAAAATGATATTCACAATGCATTTCGCTTTTAGCATTATCAATCGGACCTATTAACCAGGATAATACTATATTTTATACCTTCGAGAATTCATTGTTGGAGGCAGCGGTAATAACACCATACTGAGTGGTACAGCTAGCAAAAGCATGTGCAACAATAGCAACAAGAGCAGTAGCAACAATGAAGAAATTCTATGAAATTGCTTTTCCTATATAAAACATAGGAGTAGATCGCTTACCTGTTTCTGTGTAAAGTAAAAATTGGCAATCACAAAGTTCTAGCCAAATTGTCAATGTGCAAGAAGCATTGAAAACCAACAAATAATGACTACAGACTGCACTGCCGACACCTTGCGTGACCATAAAGGGATATAGAGTATGAAGAGTATTATGGTTTCTTGATACCCAAACTGTTCGATGTTTATTTTTGAAATTTTTACTTACTGTTTAATATGTACAAAACATTCTATGTAGGCTTTATATACATCAGAAAATATCTACGTAAGTATCATTTTTTGAAACCAAGAGTGGAACTATGTTATTATAATTTAATCTGTAGAGTTTTAGTGGTAGCGGTAACAAACAACGCAAGCTGTTGCCTTCTCATGCGAAAATGTGTATGTGTGATAGATGTGTGAAAATAATGTCTGAATAATTTGAAAAAAAAAAATCCGTGAAGCTCGTCTGAAAGCGGGTTTCGGTTGCAGAGCGTTAAACGTCTTCGGAAAATGAGGATGAAATCGGAATGAATCATTGAATAGGTCTCGTTTTAATCAACTCGAATGAGTTCCAACTTGCAATTAGATTTCGTATTTTAAATTTCAACGTTTTTCAAATTTTAATGATTTTTTTTTCCTGGAATAGATTATCTGTCAATGTTTTATAAAATAAAAAACATCATGTTCTCACCTGTGTGTAACCGTATGTGGTTTTTCATCAAACCTCCGTCTGCGAGGCTTTTCTGCTTTCATGATGGGTTTTCTTTTGCGGAGCATCCAAACTACCTTTAATTGCAGCCGGAATTTTTAAGGTGTTGTTTTTTTCTTCGTCTATTTTTCTGATATAAGAGTTTTTCATTTTGTCTCTTGATTAGCGTTACGGGTTTCTGTTCAATTGTATCCGTCTCGGAAATGTCATTGTCATTGGCCATCAATCAATAACTCTGGCTCCATCTCGGAAATGTTGTTGACGGTTATGAACTCTTGGTGGCATTTGTCGCACGAATGATAGCTACTTAACTGTGGAGTGAAACTGCTCAATTTCTGCAGGATAGGTTTTAGTATCTGCTCTTGATGGTGAGTGCTGTTGAATATGCTTACGAATTTAAAATACGGCTTGTAATGAAACGGTTTCTCAATAAACTTACATGTTTTGGCTCACAAACGCCATCCCACTCTTCCAGTGCAGTTTTATATACCCGAATAAAAGCTCTTTTAATAGTTTTGCCGAAGGCTACCTTCTTTATTTGATTGAACAGTTTACCCTTGCCGCTTGCATCGAACCAATCCGAAATTTTATTGGTTTTATTAACATTCGCCGCCTTGAATCATAACAATACTTTGCTAGCATTCTCGGTATGGTTTTCAGAAAAACACTTTTCTTTCAAGACCACCTGTAACAGTAATTCATTAATTTACAAACTAAAAACTTCTAAAGCTTAGACTCCGTATTAGATTGTGTAGCATTTCCAATCTGTATATTCTATGGGTGACGTAGTCGGCGACAGTCTGTAAACAATACCGACAGCAATTCCAGTGTGGCTTAAAGTACATATCGCATGATTACATCACCTCATATTTTATACCTTATTTATATATACACACCTTGATCAAAACAAACTCAGCTCGTCGGGCTGACAGTTCAGACACTGGATTTTAATCAGTCGGCTCAGACAAGTTTCTCGTTTGTTTTTCGTCGAGCTCGTCATCTGGAATACCAACACAAACGAGACGAGCGCTCGTCTCCTCGACTCGTTTTCTGGAATAGGGCCCATAATTCTCGTTTAAGATTTTCCAACCACTTGAAAATAACATGTTTCTCCGTTACATGGAATAAATGTTTGATACGAAAAATATGATAGAATTAGGACAGCGGTCTATAGCTTTGCACGGTTTGGGCTACCCAATTGAACTGAACCGACCCAATTGAATTGATGCATTGTGGTCGTATGGATACCTCTCTGCGTACTGATCAGGAAGCCGATCAAACTAGTGGTTAGCGTCTCACATTATCATGACGAGTGTTCGGGTTCGATTCCCGTTCTGGCCGGGGGATTTTTCGGCCAAAGAAATTTCTTTCGACTTGCACTGTGGTCACCCGTATTCTAAAGCTTGCCTCTCGGAATACATTTAAGGCGTGTTATTTGGCATAAGAAATCTCAACTAAGTATTAATAAATGACGCTAGTTAACGCATACGTTGAGATGGCAAAAGTTCCACAGGGAACGTTAACGCCATTCAAGAAGAAGAAAAGTTCATCGCGTTCATGAAATCGATCTAGTGATGATGAAACTGATGCGAAATTGCCTGTGGCTGCATTCAGTTTGTCTAGAAAAGTGCATTGGCAAAATGAAGACATACTTTTCGACATCGCGAGAACAATAATGGAATGGAAGGCGCTCAAGTCACCCAGTCTAAAGTAAAGCGATGTCCGGAATAATAAAATACTTAATCTGATTTTTGTTTGCTTGGAGAGACCCTCTGTTTATTCAGACGTGTTGTTGGAGCTGGTTGGGGTCTTCCAGAAACTCGATCTAACTTACAAACCAGGCTAATTCGTAGCGCGTTGTATGGCAACCATCTACCGTGTATAAGAAACTCAGAATGAGTACAAATCACATCATTCGTACCGCTTAGTGTGGAGACCAATAAGAGATCATAAATGGAAATGATAAAAAATAAAATAAAAACCAAACTAAGAATGTCCATTCAAATGTTAAAATTTTAAAACTGCATTCGGGTGCTCTTCTTTGATAAAAGTGGATCCCAACTAGATGAGGACTACGAACGTTGATGATGCTGAAGTTAAAGAAGTGGTTTCGCATACTCAATCTGCACATTATTTCTGTCACTACTTTTAAAGTAGGGGAACTGGGGGGAAAGTGGTCACCCTAAGGAACATGCCCATTTCCTGTGTCCACATACCACTAAAATTCCCGTTCTTCGAATAATATTGTAGCTGAACTTATTGTAGTTCAAGATAGGAAGCGGTTTTTATTATGAAAATTGAAAATAGTACATTTTTCATTATTAGAAAAAAGGTTGAAAAAACGAACATTTTTTTTAGTGAGGAAGTAAAGTGGTCACCTGTGGGGGGCAAAGTGGTCACTCGCACATATCACGCTAGAAGACTTATATTTATGCGTGTTTATTTGGCCAAATTTGTTTATATCATTATTGAAATTGTAGGTACATGTATGAAATGAGCTAGGCCTATTCACCTAGAGTCGTAATTGAAATGCTCTCATACGTACAAAAACGAAGTAGGAAACTCATAACATTTTTCTCAATGAAGCTTGGTTTTGGTTGGGGTGGCATATTTTCCCTGGGTCAAAACCACAAAGCAGAAGGTGATAAGGTATATCAGCTTTTGAAAACAGAACATTGTCAGTAGTAATCCACAAAATATGCGAAATAATCGCTGAAAATGAACAATATATTTGTTCACCTCCCCAGGAATATGAGAACAGTCGTCCGAACTGTTGATTTGTCGCAAATATCAGGTCAAATAAACTAAATTTCACTAGAAATTCCTTAAATTCGAAACGCACAAAACTACGGCCAAATGGCTACCGAGTTTTTTGTTTTTATTCATATCTTAACATGCGACAGCTCCACTGTAACCAATTTAATGACTCAAAAGTCATTAAATTCTTTAAACATAAGATGACTGTCTATATGGTGTCAATAGTCAATAGTTATACTACCAAACAAGCAGGTGACCTCTTTACCCCGCGTGACCACATTACCCCCACTACTCTACTGTTGAGGCACCGATAAGCTGAGCGTTCTAATCATGTCACCTAGATACGAGTAACCTTGGTTATTATCGTTGTTATCGACGAATTTACAACAAACCACTATTGTTTAAAAAGATAAGAAATTTAATTTGAATAGATGTGAAGAAATGGAATTATCAAAGAAAAGTTTATTTGGAGAGATTGGATAGATTTAAAATTGATTAAGATAGAAGTTTAATATCAGATATAAAGAGAAGCGTTAGTGAAATTGAATCAGAGCGAGTGAATTTATAGTGCAAAAATGAAGGAGGGAGTGAAAAACGGAGAATAGAATTTATAAAGAGTAGAAAAAATAAAACTATTCTTGTAAATTTTGAATTATGTTTGTATTGTAAGAAATAACAACTTTGTGAATTTCTAGTTTTGAGTCGTTAAATAAATTACACGAGCTGCGAAGAAGTGGTTTGTATTTTCTGGAGCAGAAAATCCCTTCGAACAAGTACATATTTATACTGATTATTTGTAAACAAAACACAATACGCTTGTGCATGGTTTGTGAAGTCTACAACAGTTCATGTTGCAAACGTTTCATCTTTCCTACACGCAAAATTATTATCTTCGAATAAAGTACTTGTAGCAGCTGAATACTATTGAAATTATTGAGAAAGTGCAGAATTCATTAAAATTTTTGTGATCATCCTTTCTCTTTAACATTTCAGATAAACCCCTTTCCGCTTTCTGCCGTACTGGTTTCTACCGTTCCTCTATCCCAGCTTAGTAACCAAACGGGCGCACCTTCTTCCATAAATCTGCCTTGAGCTCACCGAGTAGTTTGATAGGTTTGGCAATGACAGCTAATTTTGAAGCTCATCTTGACTTGCGAATCATATCCTCTAAGCCGGAGCTTGCCTGAAACCGATGTCGTAAACGGCTAAGAGATAAGCTTGAGTGTTTTGGGGCTGTCCACATACCCCGTGGACAGAAAAAGCACGATTTTAGACTCCCCCCTCCCCCTCTGTGGACAAGCATTGACTATACCCCTCCCCTGTTGTCCAAGTGGATATTCTTCCATATATTTTAATTGGAAAAGAAATAATTGCATTGTGTCTATATTCAATTTTAAATTAGTATTAGTTTTTTGTGTTTTTATAATGATAAAAAAAGAAAAAAACAATTAAAGAAGAAAAGGAAGTCCTTTGTTTTGGTTCTTTTCGTATTGAAAACTTGTTTTAATAACAAATTCCTAGCGACCATTCTGCGTTGAATATCAAGATTTCTCTCGGAGTGCTCGTGAGGCACAATTACACCAGACAATTCTTGACTCAGGCAGCGCATCTTTCTTTCGATGCAACGCACACTGCTTCACTTCCGGAGCCTGCAATATTGAAATCGTTTTATTCGGATCATAATGCTAAATCCTTTTTTGAAAATAATTTTTTATATATAGGCTTTATTAGGCTTTATTAGTAGTTGCGGCTGTTTTCTATTCTTTGATTGATTGCACCTCTTCCTACCAATATATCTTAGAGTTTGAAAATATGTGAAATCGTTGGCTGCAGGAAAAGCTCGGTGATGGCAACTGTATGAAATGGTGGGTTAAAGTTGCTAAAACAAAAATTCGTTCTTTTCCATCTCATTTGTTCTAATGCGTATGGAAATCTATTGAATCATTTATGTAATAATTCCAATATGATAACTGGTATTATGCCCAAAATATTACTCGTTCACAATCGCCAAATCCATATCTGCATATCTAATGCATATCAAACGGTACGGCAGTAGAACTGCACAATCTAGCAGAAACTTTTTTTTTGTAGTCGTAAAATCACAGCTGAATCAATAAACTGATAAACTTGATGGTAATAGAGTCATTCGCCTGCAAAAAAATTCCGACAAACAAGTGTCGAACATAGTTTATGATTTAGCACAATTGAATGTGGTTTTGAATGAAGCTAATCGAGATACTACAGGGTTTTCCAACTTTAAATTCCGAAAGTAAATTGAAATAAAACACACTTAGAATTCGAATTTCGATGAAAATTTTATTTCAAATTAAAGTTTGGTTTATGCCATTATGTGTGAAATACATCATTCAAATGTCCACCTAGGGCTTTCTCGCACACCTTGATCCGGAACAGATAATTTTCGATGACTTTTCGGCACATATGGGGCGGTATCTCGGTCATAACTTCACGAATGTTGTCTTTCAAATGTTCAAGAGTTTGCGGAGAGTTGGCATAGACACGGTCTTTCGCATAACCCCACAAAAAAAAGTCTAGCGGGTTCAAATCGCATGATCTGGACGGCATCACCAAAATGCGAAATTATGCGTTTCAAATTTCGTTCGCAATATGGCCAGTTCGGTCGTGTTGTGTCGCACGTGGAGCCGTCCTGCTGAAACCACATGTCATCCGTATCCATATCTTCAATTTGTGGCAAAAAAATCGGTTAACATGCGGCCATAGTGCTCACCATTCACAGTTACCGTCTCGCCGTCCTCATTTTCAAAGAAATACGGTCTGATAACTCCACCAGACCATAATGCGCACCAAACAGTGACTTTTGGCGGATGCAATGGCCTCTCAACAATCACGTGTGGATTTTCTGAGCCCCATATACGGAAATTTTGGGTGTTCACATAGCCACCGAGCTCGAAATGTGCCTCATCGCTGAAGAAAATTTGATGCGAAAATTCAGCATTTTGCTGCTGTTGTTCGTTCACCCAATCGACGTATGCCCGACGCATTCCATGGTCACCACGCTCTAATTTTTGTACCAGTTGGACTTTATATGGATGTAGGTGCAAGTCCAAATGCAAAATTCGCCACAATGATGTGTTTGACAAGCCCAATTGCTGAGCACGCCGTGGAATCGAAACATTCGGGTCATCCTCCACACTGGCAGCAACAGCAGCAATATTTTCGGCCGAACGCACATTACGATGATGCACAGGTTTCACAACATCCGCTACGGATCCAGTTTGTTCGAATTTACGCACTATATTAGCGATTGTGTGCTCTGTAGGCCGTCCATGACGACCAAAATCCGTCCGTAATGCTCGAAAAACATTTGCCGGTTTTTCATCATTTTTATAGTATAATTTAACAAAATTAACACGTTGTGCGATGCTAAAACGATCCATATTGTAAAATGGCAGACATTCAACTAACGATATGACACTTTGGTTGACAGCTATGTCAAACGGTTGTCAGCGCAGGGCTGTATACTTTCGGAAGCCCGAAATGGAAAACCCTGTATTAAGAAAAATGTGTCGAAAGCATTCCAATGGAGAAACAACCAATGGATTTCGGCATACTTTTTTACTGAACTTTGACAGCGAGATACAAGTTCGAATAATGAAGCGAAAATTAGAACAAATAAAACAATATTTTGGATGCCTAAAATGCTCCAATTTGAAACAAAAATATTCAAAGTATCTTGAAAAAAACACGAATGTTGTAATAACATGTACTAATTAACGGAAAACTCACTTGTAACATCCCAATCTTTAGTTCGGTAGGACAAAGTGATCCGCAAAAAAAACTTTCCATCGTCTGATTAAACTGGGACTGTGACATAGAAACTAGGCAATATGTGTTCATCAGTACCTATCTCGAGCGGGAGAATGTGCTACGCTGCATTCTGTTGTCATTACGTTGAGTGAGAATGACACTTAAAGCTTGTTCTAAAATGAACATTTCAAACACCTTTGGAAGTACGATCTGAAAAATGATCACATCTAGAGTTTCCTCTGACTCTGTGATTGAAAATCGATATGCTTATGTCCCAAGGATGTGTACTGTGACGCCCATCGCACTGCGGAGCATCCCGGAAGCGCATTTACGACACTGCTACTCATAGTTCACGTGAAATTCTCCGCTTCTCGATCATGTCAATTCGACATGCATAATAAATTACGGAAAAATAAACAAAGAGGAACCGGAAAGCATATAATCCAAGCGCAGCAATGAACTGCCGCCGGTGTGTTGACATCGAGCTCTACACATACTCACACACACCCAGACGAGCAAATTCTCTTTGATCGTGCCTGTCGCATTTCTGAAGCGCACCATCGAATGGATCCGGAGAAATAGGAAGTACAAAAAAACAACAAAAAATCAGAACACAACAAAAGCCAATAGCAGATGAAAGTGTGAAAATTCACCTTGTATTTTTAATGCCTTTGTTGTTTGCCAGCAGGGTAGGAATTAATCTTTCCGCTCGTGTTTTCCCTCTTCTCCCAGAGGGGGTTCCACCGCTTCTCCTGTTCCGATCCGAACGTTTCGTTGGGTAATATAAATGTGAGTGCTTCAGTTCAATGACGCGCACACCGATTCCGGGGAGGTTCAAAATTCGCTTTGTTCTTTTCTCCTTTTATATTTATGGCGTATCGAATTCAATTGCTGATTCAATTTTATTTTTCGCATCAATATATTTTTTGTTTCGGTTGTTGTTGCCTTCGCTCGTTTTACTGACGGCACCAAATGTCGAATGAATTGGACCAATTTCAGCTTGATTGATTTGCTGGTGTGGATCAGAAAATGTTTTTATTTTTTTTATTTCTACGTTTCGTCGTTAGAAGAGCGAGTAGAAGTTCGTTCAAATACCCGACGGCTGCTGGTGCTGTTTATGGCAGATCCCTATTTAAGTTCTGTGAAGTGATAAATCCCGAGCTGGAAAGGACATGGTAAAATGAATTTCTGACAGGGCACACTTGTCAAAGAGCTCCCGCTGTTACTCGGTGGTGTGGGAAAGTTGGAGAGTCAGCTGCTGGGATGATGCGGAAAGTTTGGATGATTGAGAGGAAACGGTCCGAGAGATTTTCAGCTGTAGCAATGACTGAGAAGTGACAAAATTTCAATGCATCGGAATTGAGGCGGATTTGAATTTTATAAACAACAATCTTCCAGGTGTTGGAGAGAAAACGTGGGCTTCGCTTTTTTTCAGATTGGCTTAGTATGATGAAAAATATCAACGAGCAAGATTATTGAGCAATGAACTATATTCAGATGACAGCAACTGAATTCATGAAAACAATCTGATCTTTAGTTGTTTTCATTTCACACGTCGACTTTCTCGAGAAAGCACACAAACACACGTTGAATTAGAGTTATACGTATCTAATTCTCCATTCATAATAAAGGGACATCCATTAGCGACTTGACAGCTTTGTGACTTCGTGTGAACGAACCCTTAAGGCACTTTAATGATCTGTCAATGTCAAAATGTTTGTCAAAATTAACATTTTCATCGTGGTGAAGTACACGAACGAACAACGCTTAATAATTATTAAAATTACTACCGAAATTCGGAGTCGGTGGTTACTACAATTTTTGGCCGTAATAATCGTTCCAGTCGGCAGGCTGTGCATAGTTTAGCGACCACATTTGAGTTTACATCTTCGCTGTTGGATATTCCTGTGACAATAAGCAGTAGAGTGACCAAACGTTCCGTTTTGAGCGGGACAGTACCGTTTTTACGACCTTTTCAGAGTGTCCCGTCTTTTTATCGAAATGTACCGTATTTTCAGCATGAGGAAAAACAAATTGTAAGGGGTTGCACCTAGGACACGACCGCATTTTTGACGTAGAACTACCAAATCATGTTATTAAATCCGCTTGTTTACCACTTCGGACATTATTTTAGAATTTATCGAAATTTTTAAAATAACTTTTTAGTTATTTAGTTATTTTTACTACTTCAGTAGTACAAATTTTCATTTAAAACTTGAAC
Source organism: Toxorhynchites rutilus septentrionalis (assembly GCF_029784135.1). Lineage (NCBI taxonomy): Eukaryota > Metazoa > Arthropoda > Insecta > Diptera > Culicidae > Toxorhynchites > Toxorhynchites rutilus. The sequence goes on along the minus strand of NC_073744.1, from coordinate 57,225,929 downwards.
AATTTAAAGCTGCCTTCGGGCCTGGTAAACTGATAAAGAAAAATGTACCTGCCTAAATGGATATCACTACCAGACACACTGTAGATTTACATATTAGATATACCCCCTTATTCTACGCGGCGAGTGACGTGAGATAGCAAATTTCCTCGCTTCATTGTGGAAGCTAACGGGTGTTAAATAAAAAATGAGATTTTTTTTCAACACCTTTCAGTAACTCGAATAATGAGCGTAAAATTTTCTTTCTCCAAGAAAACTGCTCTTTGGGCTCCCTAGAAACAGTAGACGTGTTTGGTTTTGCTAGTTTCAATTTAGTCAAAGCAAAAATGGCGTCGAAACAGCACGTGCTCCGCGAACGCATTGTACGGTTCTCCGAAACGCATTTCCAGCAAGGAAAAAAGTTCACGGTGGCACATTTTAAGGAAGAAAATTACCTGTCAGTACGGTATATCGTATCCTGGGTTCCCTGAACGTAGAGCAGAAGGTCGGAAGTGGTCGACCGGTGACGATAATGACGAATCAGAGGAAGACATCGTTAAAGAAGCTGTTTGACAACAAGGACGCAACCAGCCTGCTTGACGCCGGTCGGAAATATGGCTGCTCCCACGTATTGATCCATCGGACCCTCAAGATGGAAGGAATCGTCTGCAGGAAGAAGACGAGGTCGCCGAAGTACACAGAGGAGCAGATTGAGACGGTTAAATCACAGTGTCGGTGGATGAACAAAAAATACCGCGGGACGTTTTTCATTCTGGACGACGAAAGCTATTTTCCGCTGTCCAAAACGCATATTCCAGAAAATGATAATTACTACTCCAGCGACAAGTCATCCACACCGCCTCAAGTGAAATACAAGTTCAAGCACAAGTTTGAAAAAAAGGTTATGTTGTACATCGCCATTTCCGACCGGGGCATTTCAAAGCCTTGGTTTAGGTCGAGCGGTCTGGCAATCAACCAACAAATCTATCGAGAAGAGTGCCTCGATAAAATCCTGCTGCCGTTCCTGAACGAGCATCACGCGGATGGGAAGTACGTCTTCTGGCCGGACAAGGCGTCTTCCCATTACGCCAAGAAGACGCTGGCGTATCTTGAGGAGAAAAGGATACCGTTCGTGCCGAAAGATCGTAACCCAACAAACTTGCCCAAGTGCCGCCCAATAGAGGATTTCTTTGGCTCACTCAGTGCCCTAGTGTATAAAAACAATTGGAGGGCCAAGGACACGAAGCAACTGACTACAAGAATCCGGAATTGTATCCGGAAAATGGACGTAAGTGTCGTACAACGTTCTTGTGAGAGCATCGCGACAAAGTTGCGTCGAACAGCAGACCACGGCCCTTACTCAAACATTCACTGACATTTTTTTGAAGAAATTTATTTTTGTGTTATTAATAAAAATATATAATATTAATAAAAATAATTTATGTTACTAATAAAAAATACTGAAATCGATGAAAAAAAATTTTTTTTTGTTGTATGTGATTGAAAAAATTCTCATTTTTTATTTAACACCCGTTACATTACTTTTCAATGTTTTTTTGATACCCGAGTCGAAAACATAATAGGACACGACAGCAAATCTCACCTAGTGATAAACTATAGTCTCGCCATTCGCATGCAGGGATGCAGCGACTTGAGTCATCTCACCTCATGCGCCGCGCGGAATAAAGGGGATAGACATATCAGACATGTAACATATTACATATTAGATATAGAAAAGTTATTTTTCATTCATAATTTTCATCTTGAAAGTGTGTTCATTCCACCTGAATATTATTATTATAGTCATTGTCGCCTGTCTTCAAAATGCAACGCGGTGCTGATGTGTAACAAGTTTTCTGCACTCAGTTCAGCTCTCACTCTTTGTATTCTCATGCTCTCTGGCGAATGAGCACGCTCTGAAACACAGATCAAATGTTTTGTTTTCAGCACCGTTTTTACACCGAGTTTTGCGCCGTAATTCTATACCTGTTTTACACCGCGTTTGAATCTGGTTTGCTTTCACTGTTGAATTATATTTCTTCACACAAGTGCATACGGTGGGTGCACTTGCTTAGAAGCGGGCTCTAGAAATGGATGTCTGTGTATAAAATAAGGCGGGCATCACACAAGAAGCGAATGACCTTTGGGTTAAAGTCCCTTCAAAAACAAGAACAGAACAAGAAGCGATGGTTAATATCTGAATTCTGCGCTGTGTTCATTCAGCGCTCTTGTTTATGAATTTGGTAACTCCGTACCAAGAGGGAATACGTGTGTGTGATGAGCGCGCGCTGATGAAAATTGCCTATGTTTTCTGAATTGTTTATTCCCATTCAAAAACGATCAACTTCTGCACAGAATGTTTGCACTGAGATGCGCGAGTAGAAATATTTCCTATCGATTGAGGCAAATATCTCAGCGAACTATCGAGAAAAGGCGAAGCCTAATTTGCAGTAGTTCCTCTCTCCTTTCTCATTGCCCGCACAACGAACGCTCCATGCTACTGGGATTTGAAAGCATACTTCCAAGAAAGATACGTTGTATCTAAATAAATGCAGTCTATGCTCATATTCCAAAGTGATGGCAACACTCCTCCATATCCAGACCAGCGCGAAAAATTCCCGTATGCTGCTGGCAACTTTTTTGCCGTACCACACTTTGAAACAGAGAACTTCCTCTGGTGAACGAAATTGCACTGTTTCAATTCATTCCTGTTTTGTGAAATACAATTGATTCCCGTTCGACGCTCGCCGGCAACGATGCTGCTTCGATGACCTCCAGGCGGAAATGGATTGTCTTTCTTAAGACAGGCGAAGAAGGAGTGATGGAGTAGTTTTCTTTCCACAAGGGTCCTTCTCAGAGCTAGAGACTCATTTATACCACAAAATGAAAACTGACAGAAACGAATGTATAAATTGCTCTTCATTGACGGTACGGGAAGGTGAGCACACAAATCGGTAGAACAAATGCATGTGAGAATTGGAATACCTCCAGTTTTCATCAATTTGAACCGCTAAGGGATTAGGCAACAGTAATGCATAGCATATCCAACCCATCTTCGATCGGTATGCAAATCATCAGAATTCGTTCTGATTTGACACCTTTCCTGAAAGATGTAGTTCTACGTCAAAAAAATTTATTTATTTTAGACACCCATGCCTTAAAACTATGGTTGACCTTTCAAACATTCATTGGCCTTGTCGAAGGAGGTGAAGTTGTTGGTAATTTGATCGTTTTATTCGGATTTTTCAACATAAAACGGAAGAAGTATTTTTGACTAGTGAGTTACAGAATGTTTTTAAAAGTTTGATCAATTCAGGTTGAACACAGGAGGAATTTCTCAATACAGTGGAATTTTTTTACGATACTGCGTTGGGGTACATTGAAAAATGAAGGCTAGTCTAGAAGAAGCACAACAGTATAAATGAATCGTTGGTTTGATAAACCCCATAAGTCTATTTGACGCACTTGCGAGAGACAAAAAACTGTTTTTCTCAAAATTTTGACCTGGCCCTCCAATTTGTTGGTATTAGGTTTGAGTATTAGATCCAAAACAAGCTATTTGGGACTACTACTTCATCAATATAATAGGTTAAGCTCAAAGTATTGCGTTTCAAAGTTGGTAGACTTAGGGGGTTCCTCAAATTAACGAGAAATCAGCGGTTTCGAAGTGATTCAATTCAATTTTATGTAGTTTTAATGCTCAGAATGCTCATACCAAGTAAGAATGGGGCTTTTTTATGTTATGTTCTGCATTAAAGTAGGGAGGGGTAAGGGGGTCGGATAAGTATTATTTGTTTGACTCTCAATACATAAAAATCGCAACCCAGACATTCCGATTAAGTTGAGTTGCTTCTCACGGCACCGGTAAACAATGAATTAAACTGTATATCTATCGCAGAGCCGCGCTTGGTGATAATTGGGAACATGGGCTCATGAGGTTTCTCAAACAAACGACTTCTAAAAACTTGAGTCAATTTTGATAAAAGTGGCGTTTATGGGGTTTCTCAAACAAACGGTTCAAATGGTTTGTATGCAAGTCCATCCCTGAATAATCAGAGATTCAAAATATAATTAGTATAAAACATCCTGTTCAGAAGTTGAGAATATTTTGTTTGATGGGCGGACAATGATTAGGTTAATTATAATATATCCATATAAATAAAAATGGAAGACCAAATGTGTTGCTAAGCGCAAAATTCAAGGAAGGAATGATTATATTTGAGCCGTATTTATTTTGTTGTATTTGTCTATGCCCGTGGATCAATATTCGGAAAATTGAATTGACATATGTTTGAAAATTACATCTTGACAAGCGTTATTAGTCCATTCGATGTTTTCGTTAATGAAATTGATCTTTGTTCGAAGGTGGAAGTGGACTCCTATATCTTCTATCTATACAAATAAAAATGGAAAACCGAATGTGTTGCTAAGCGCAAAACCCGAATAAGGAATTGTCCGATTTGAACTGTCTTTAATTTTTGTATTCGTCTTAGCCCGGAAAAAGTTATGAAATTTTTGAAAAGCTTTAAGCGGAATTGAACTTCGTGTTTCGTTAGCGAACATTATTCTCGAGTGGAAAACTAAATTTATGAATGAAAATTTACTTTTCTATATCGAACATGTATTCCATGTAACCGAGAAACATGTTATTTGCAAGTGAATCAAGAATCTTGAGCGAAAATTATGTCTGAAAATCAATTTATATTATAGCGATGAGTTTTGGTAGAAGTATGTAGTAGGAAATTTAGAGTAAATGGAAATTGTAAAGATCAATCAATGGAGAGTTCTGCGATTGAACTCACGAACGTTCGCTCGGTGAGAAAACGTGTATACAGGGAAACTTCGATATAACGTATCCTCGTTATAACGTACCCTCGATATAACGTCACTCGATATAACGTACATTTTACCTCGATATAACGTACACATCTCCAAAGTGTAAAGGACATTTTTCTTCAATATTTTTTTTCTGATAGAACAATGAATTATCTGTATTGTGATGCTAAAACAAGTTTTGTACCTTCAATCAATCCCGAAATACAGCTGGTTTTGTGATTCGGGATTCTAAATGAATCCAGCTTCAATCAACAGTACGAAGGGAAACATCATGAGACAAGCTGGCTTCGTCTTCTGATTGAAGTTATTCATTAAATTTACTAAACCAGCAACACAATCATGTATTATAGACTACGTTTGTGAGTACTTTATTATGCTTCGATATAACGTACAATTTTGAAAGTGAAATGTGAAATGTTATATCGAAGTTTACCTGTATTCGGAAGAATTCATATAAAAAAAAATATATTGGCGGGACGAAGTTCGCCGGGTCAGCTAGTTGATTGAATAAAAAGGTGGTAAATCCTTGTCAGTTGCAAATCGTTGGGAGTAAATATTTTCAGAAATTGCGAACGAGTTTCTAGATTCAGATATATAATAAATATCACTAAAAAATATTACTCAATAAAAATGAATCTCCCTAATAGTAGTTAATAAAAATAGACACTGCAGCTACTGGCAGAGGATCACGGTGGCGGGTAGTTGTTTCGAATTAGCAAATGGGATATGGGGTTAATTTTATAATTTTAAATTTTCATTCGCATTCCCCTGATCAATTATTATTTATATTTTCAGTTTAATATTATCTGATTATTGAGAGATATCGATTTTGTGCCTACGAGAACAAAGGCAACAATTCAGTATCATATAATTTATATAATTTTATTTGGAAGGTTTCAGTTTATATACACATATTTAAATTCAAATTCGTGTTGCAGAACCAATGAACATTACAAATCCTTTCTATATTAATTTAATACTCAATTTCAAAGTTTATTTTCAGCATTTTTTCACACCATTGCACACAGGTAATGACTGATTCTGATGGAACAACATGTTCATCTATCTGAAATTCACATGATTCTCGTAGTCACAAAATTTTAGAGGACGGAAAATATTCATTCCAATGAGAAGTCCGAATTAAGATTTAACAAAACACTTCTTTTACACATCTATAAAGGTGACAGCAATTGGCATAATCGCATAATCGAATATCGAATAATCGCATATCGAATAATCGCATATCGCAAAATTTTATTTTACTAACCCATTTTTATGTATATTCATATTTTAATTTAAAAATCATATCGTACATCTTTCCAAATTTGTTGAATCTTGTGATTTTTCATATACATATTCATATTCATTTTTGAACATCAGGTCAAGCATATGAATGTGAAGATGGAGATGTAAAAAATCTAATATTTGAAGCCCTCTCACTCACGTTGATTCTCTCCTTTATCAACAATTCACATCGACCACAACTACTTAAAACTATTATTTCCATACAGTTACTAATGTAACAACGATCGGAAGGGCGGATTCCATTTATAACATTTTACAATTTAGTATCTGTACATTTCATTAACCCATTCTTTCAACAGGTACCACATATTTTTTTGGGTAATAGTAATTATAGTTATAGTTTTAGTTTTAGTTGTAGTTGTAGTTGTAGTTGTAGTTGTAGTTGTAGTAGTTGTAGTTGTAGTTGTATTTTTTTATCCAAAATATATATTTTTATTAAGGCTCATATGGCGTCAGCCTAACGGGACCGGGAGTTAAATATTTCGACAATGTTTAGTTGTAGTTGTAGTTTTAGTTTTAGTTTTAGTTTTAGTGTTAGTGTTAGTGTTAGTGTTAGTGTTAGTGTTAGTGTTAGTGTTAGTGTTAGTGTTAGTGTTAGTGTTAGTGTTAGTGTTAGTGTTAGTGTTAGTGTTAGTGTTAGTGTTAGTGTTAGTGTTAGTGTTAGTGTTAGTGTTAGTGTTAGTGTTAGTGTTAGTGTTAGTGTTAGTGTTAGTGTTAGTGTTAGTGTTAGTGTTAGTGTTAGTGTTAGTGTTAGTGTTAGTGTTAGTGTTAGTGTTAGTGTTAGTGTTAGTGTTAGTGTTAGTGTTAGTGTTAGTGTTAGTGTTAGTGTTAGTGTTAGTGTTAGTGTTAGTGTTAGTGTTAGTGTTAGTGTTAGTGTTAGTGTTAGTGTTAGTGTTAGTGTTAGTGTTAGTGTTAGTGTTAGTGTTAGTGTTAGTGTTAGTGTTAGTTTAGTTATACTTGTAATAGTAAAATAATATAACAGTTGCAAGGACGTGGCCAGGACAGAAAAAGAAAAGAAAGCATACCTTCATCTAAGAGATATTACTAATCATCAGCAACGGATGGAGGCTAGCTTTTAACTTAATAGTTCTGAATTCGTACCACCTACGATATTGTGCAACTTGCTCAATGCTAATGCTAATGCTAATGCTAAATTGCGAACGAGTTTCTAGAGCGTAAGGAATTCGTGAAGTTTACTGATCATATTTTGTGTCTGCCTGGCAGTACCACGTAGATTGAAAGGATTTTTCATACGAAGAACAATATTTGGACGGAAAAGTTGCAAGTCTCTCCATCATCTAAATATTCCTTCACTGTAGAGAACAAATTAGAATCTGATAATTTTAGATTGCATGATTTTATTGTAGGACTTATCCGCTCAATTTTTTTTTCAAAATGTATTGGGCGTGCAACCTAATTCATTCCCTTTCGATGGCTCGAGGTGCTATTAATATTAGACGGCAACAGCTGATTTTTGCTAAATCGTGAAGTCAACCAAATATTCTTTACAAGTTTTTGAGTTTTTCACAACAAGTTCAATATTTACTGCGTTGAAAATGTCAAGTTTCATTGCACATGAGCACAATTTGCGGCATGTTTTGCTTTTCTGTTTCCATTGGAAGTAAAGAGCAGCTGGAGCGCATAGAATGCTTGTGTAAATTTATAATGACTTTGCACCGTTGGATAGATAATGTAGGGAATGGTTCGACGATTTAAAACTGGTGATTTCAATGTTAAAAACAACAAGTAACCAGACAAGAGTAATATCCCGTCTATTCATTTATTCTAACTATTTGGAAAATAGCGGATGCGAAATTCTGATTCACCCGCTTTAAAGCATAGAGCATGCCCCCTCCGATTATCATTTGTTTCGATCGATACAAAACGCTTTCAGTGGAATACGCTTTACTCCAGAACTGAAACTAGTATTGTATGGTATTGGATTCATTTTTGGCTTCAAAAGATGAACGCTTCTTTCGCGATGCTGAAAAGTAGTGGCTAGTGATGGCCTATGTTTTGAATGCTGTAATAATTAATTCTATATTTCATGCAAAAAAACGGAACGAACTAAGTTGCAGTTGTCTTTTTGTTTATTTATTTTTTTTTTGATGGCGTGTCCCGTCTTCAATCCTGCACAATTTGGTCAGCCTAACGAGAAGCCGTCCCGCAAGTAACGAAAATATCGCAGCCGCAAGTGAATCCATCCGAAATGACCCAAATTAGTCAGCTGCACGACGTTCTCAAGAATTTGGCATCTCCCAAATCTTAATGTGGCGTATTTTGCGAAAAGATCCTGGGCCACGTTCTTACAAAATCAAATTGTCTCAAGAACTAAGGCTACTTGACCACATGAAGTGCCGAAATTTCTACGATTGGGCTCTTGCGAATCTTGAAGATAATGATTATTTTCATCACAAAATCATCTTCTGCGATGAGGCTCATTTCTGGCCAAATGGCTTTATCAACAAGCAAAATATTAAAAAGTAAGTTTAGTGAACGTGTTATTTCGAGAAATGGACCTGTCGATTGGCCGTCTCGTTCAACCTATTTGACGTCATTGGATTTCTTTTTAATGGGACTATGTAAAGTCACTGGTGTATGCCAGTAAGCCGGGAAAATTGGGTACATCGGATCGATCGTTGTAAACGGACCCATGGTGGTCACATGAAAAAAAAAATTATGAAATATAAGAGTAAAACTACAACCAGAATAAATTTGAACTCAATAAACTGTGTTTTGTTGAAAAATAGTTGACAGGGCCTTGGTGAAAGACCCGTTATTATGAACAGAGTGTTATAAACAATATCGGAAAAACCTATGCAGCCTGAAGCATCGATAGAAAAGTTCAATTTAGACCGCAACTTGCTTACATGTCAGTACCACTGATCGAGATAAAGCTTGACGAAATATGTCAAAATATAATGGGAGTTGTGGTTCATGTCCCCTTTACAACCACCAGTAACGACGAAATGAACCGATCCGAAATTGATACAGCTCGATTCAGACAAAAGATAGGCTCGTTCGGGGCGCTCAACCCTATGTATTTCTTAACGTACTTACATATCTATGAAGCGACAATCCCCAGCTCATTGCAACAAAAGATGGATGAGTGGACATGTCCACTGCGGCACGACAAGGATTATTCCACCATTATCGATCATACGTCAGTTCACTCGCATTACAGTGATTTGTTCGTTTCCAATCATTAAAGCCTTTCCAATGCCCAGAGAACACGAAAAAGTACTTCTCCGTCCGAACATAAACATCCCGTTCTATCGCTCGAGAGAGAGAGAGAGAAGTTTATTCAATTTACTAGTTCGACTTAAAACCCATAATTTATGGTCCTCAGTGTGCGAGGCCGAGGACCGAACCGTACGAAACTCTTTAATAGGTAACTGCATGTTACTTCATAAAGCGTTTTACGATTTTCTTTTTACGGTCCGTCCTCGCCAAGGCATGATTCCTCGAAGAGGTTTCTATTTTATTTTTCTAGGATAATCAGCGACACAGCTTTTACTCGCTCTCTCATTCACTCTGCTCCTGCCTTTGTCCCCGGTCTGGGTGGGACAAATCGTTGGCTCAGGCAGCCCATGTAGAGCGGAAAGAACACGTTGTCATTTTTCTCCCCATAGGAGATTCTGTCCACATAACAATTCGACCGTGGCAGGAGACTGCTACAATACAACAGCGTGTATAAATATTTTTTCAATGAAACAGATTTAGATAGATCGATATCCGCTACAGTTAAGGTTAGGTTTCCAATCAGTCTGTTGTTTTGTTATCCCGTCTGGGTATTTTTTTCTCGTTAATGTTTGTTGAATCCAGCCTGGAATAGTTTGGGTTTGTCCGGGCACAATCTTATCGCTTTCGCTCCGACGGGGTTTTTGCCCGGAGAGACGTGGAAACCGTTTCGTTTTTTTTTTGTTTGATTTTTGTTGTCAGAACTTCGTGCAAATACTTAGGAACATAAATCCTGCAGATAAATCATCGAACACAAAGTATAATCGTAAGCATTTTCCTGCTACGGGTAGATCCCGCAGGTATTTGTCTAACTGCTGAGACTGTTCAATACCATTTGTCACAGTCGAGTGCAGTACAGAGATGTGATTTCTCGGGATCAGATGCGAACAGACCGGTGGGTTGTGATTTATTCTGCAGGTGGGAAATTCAATGTATTTTAGCTTTAGATTTCATTCTATATTTTTGTTTTAATCTATGATTTATGGTTAATTCTACATCCTGTGGGCATATTCAAGTATCGATATATTTCTGGCATCTTAGAGAAAATGGGAGAATAGCTCAGCCAGGAAATGTGCCAATGGCAACCGTGAGTAATCGCAGAATTCTCTGATAGCCATGTGTAGTATGCAATCTTAACCTGCTAATCTTAACACTCATCGTAACTAGGTCACACTCATAATATATAAATTATCTGAAACTAATGCGTTTTTATGTCCAACTTAAATAAAATGTAACAAACAGAATCGTTAGTAATCTGGATTTCACATTTTGGAAGTTATTATCTGACCCGGCAAATTTCGTCCCGCCAAGAACGAATTTTTTGTTATCAATACTTCTAAGCGTTACGTTTTACGGATTCAATCGCAAAACTATTCATTGATTGATCTTCTAATTGTCTATTTACAATTTCCTTTTACTATAAAGTTCCTAGTACTTCTACCAATACTTATAATATAAAATTATTTTCAGATACAATTCTCGTTCAAGATTCTTCAATTACTTGCAAATAACATGTTTCTCCGTTACATGAAATACATGTTTGATACAGATAATATAATGAAATGAAAACAGCTCAAATCGAACTAGACGAATTTCATGCAAACTCGTCTTAATACAGGGCGGACTCGATTATATACAGTCTCGGATTTGTTTTCACTGTATTCAATCATATCATGTATATAATCGAGTCAAAAAAAATTATTCGTTTTTCATGCATATATTTTTCGTTTTTTGAATGTAAAAGAAGATTTTTGATTCATCCCCTTAAAGTCAAAAAACACATTTTTCACATGAAAAAAAAATATCCAGAATATGTTCGAATTCCAACAATGACAGAATTATAGAACTTTTTTTTTGCTGTTTCGGGCTCTGTTGCCTCAAACTGGCTCTACATTGAAAAGTACACTACGAAAGATAATTCTGTTGTTTCCATTTGATAGATGAGGAAATTTAGTATAGGATAAAATAGTGGAACATCTATATTAGTAGATTCAAATAACATTTTGGAAATGAAAAACTTAAAAGTTAGTAACTTTTAATTTGTTATTACCAATTTTATCTCCAAAATTCATATTAAACTTGATTGTTTCTATCAATTAAATTGAAGCTCCCTAGTCGCACCACAAATTGTTCTGTTTTTTTTTTTGTTTGTACTTCTATCTTTCTTAATTTCGCTGCAATATCGATATAAATAATTCCTGGTGAAAATTTAAGCAAAACCTTCAAACATCACTATTTTTACCCCACTGTACGTATAATAGCCACTTCAATTTCACCTTAACGTTGAAAGGTTACATTTTTTTCTCGAAATAAGTCATATTTGAAATATAAAGAAAAAGAAATTCAAAACTGTATATAATCGAACCATATACAATCGACTCTGTATATAATCGAGTTCGGCCTGTAGTTGGCAGCACCACCTCAGATAGCAGAGAAACATAGTGGATGTAAAAACATTGGTTATTTAAGCAACTTTGCATATTTGAAATTTCCGAAAAAGAATTAGACTCCTTTTTGAAAAGAGACATTTTTTTCTTTAATTAAAATTATAAAATGTAGGAAATTGTTTAATATTATAAAAAATTGTTGATTTTCATGAAAAAATACCGAATTTTTTATTGAAAAAAAGTACACTAAAAATATTTTAAAAATTACAATTCATTTTTATTAAAAATGTCATTTTTTCAAATTCTCAAAAAATATTTGAATAACCCTTGAAATTTCCAACCAGTTAAAAGTTTTTCCAATAGCAACTTTTTCGTGTTTTCTTCGAAAAAATAATACTAATCCTAATTTTGTTCAAAGTCGATAGCGGTATAGTGTATTTGACAATGTTTTAGATCTCATTTAAATAACAACTTTTGTCAAGAACATCAACTTTTTATCTTTTATAGTTTCACTAATGTAGTAATGCCGTTTTGTAGGAGACTCCTGAAAAAATAACGTTCTTCTCATAACATTTCTTTGTGTAAATTATAGTGTTTGACATGTCCTTGACATGTTTTTTAAATAGGGAAAAGATAGCAGAAAATGTAAATCGCGACAATTTATACATAAAAATGTTACGAGTTAAACATTAATAGTAATTTTTTAAAGAAAACATGAAACAGTTGTTGCAGGAAAAACTCTTTCCCTGTAAAAGTGCCTATATTCCGATATATGGGTGATTTGTTGTAAATTGTAATGGCTATTTATACATTTTTTTTCCGAATTAAAAAAAATTCAAATTTTTGGAAAAAATGAATTTTAATTTTCAAAATATTTTTTTTGTCAAATAAATTTAGTTTTAAAAATTTGTTTGATATTTTTGAATGAAAACAAAAAATTTCCTTCTTTAACCATCATTTTGCAGATCTCATAGATTTTGAGTTAATATTTTCCGAAAAAAAAGTTCAAAAATTTCATTTAAAAACTATAAGACCTACAAAATGTAGGTTAGAGAATTAAATGTAGGGAATGAATTGACTTTTCATTAAATTATATCAAACAAATTGAAAGAAAACTCTTTGAAAAAAAATATTTAAAAAATTATAATTCATTTTTCTTAAAAATAGTTAGAATTTCAACAAGATACATTCATACATTGTTGAATGCTTAGAATAAAGTGTATTTAACGTCAATTTCGTTCAAAACAGTTGTTTGTTTATTTATTGTGCTTAAATATGATAATTTCCTCTGTCCAGTTTCTATAAGACCCCTTCAAAATTCATAAGTATTATCAATGAAAAATTCAAAACGATCGGCTGATTTACATGTCAATAATTGGCAACCTTACCATTTAGACTGATAACCTTGAGAATTTGTTTTGGAATACTATTTACCAAATTCTGCTGAACAGATTTCTCGGAATTTTTTCATTTTTCGGAAATTGCGACCTTGAGCTCTTCAATCGTTTTCCCTCAGTGTAGATTCTGCGTACAAGGATCCCCCCTAAGATTTTAAACAGGATTCAAGTCTGGAGAGTGACCCGGCCAGTCCCAAAAAATAAGTTTTTGGTCCTTAATCCATTGCTTAGTTTACTTGCTGGTATAAATAATAGCATTGTTTTGCTGGAATGTGATTTTTTTGTGACGATATCCACGCGAAAACTGTAGAAGAGAGGATTCCAGAATATGTATGTAATTCTTGAATGATGTGAAAGCTATCTTGAGCTTTCCGGTTGTATAGAATCCCACCCAAACCATGCACGAGCCTCCACCAAAATTCCTGGTTGAAAAATACTGATCCTTCTTCCGTAAATCACGCCAGTATTCGTTGAAACCACGAGGACCATTCAAATTGAATTTTTTTTTGTCAGTGAAGATAGCCTACACATTGAAGAAATTTTCGTTATGGTAATAGCAAAATGTATTCTTTTGGAAACATTCTTTGTCACAACATACCATACCATACCAACATACCGGTTCATGTGAGCTTTGGCAAAACTCAGACGTCTTCCGATGTGAGGTGGTAAAAAAGGAGGAGCTTTAATCTTACAAACCCTCTTTATGTGAGGATTTTTTACCAAAATTTGACGAATTGTCACCCGAGTAGTTGAGAAGTTGAAATATTGCTTTATTTGTATAAGCGATTTTAAGGTATTCGAAGCTGTACTAATTATTTCCCGTTTATCCCGGTTAGAGAGCTTCGATTTACGTGGAGCTCTTTACTTCTTACCGTATCCTTGAGGATTCACCAAATAATTGGGCCGAACTTGATGGGATCGTCCAATCCAAAGAGAAATTTCCCTGATACCAACATTTTGTTGGTGAACTGCATCGGTTTGTCTTTCTTCTCTCTCCGTAAGCTATTTTCCCTTCGGCATTTTCCAGATTTATTGATCAAAACAACTAAAACAACGAAAAATGTAGCTGGTCTTATAGAAACTTGACAGTTGAAAAAAAAAAGAAAACATTTGTTTACGCTCAGCGCTTTCACACATACATATGAAAATCATGCTGTTGTCACCAATACCTACACACTAGAATATAAATTGAAACATTGTTTGTTTACAATGACACAAAGCTGCAAGATCATCACCTGGTCTTATAGAAGTTGGACAGAGTGTAATGTTTTATTCCATACAAAATGCCATGTATTTCAGAAATCATAAGAGATAGAAAGTTAATCTCTTCGATAAAAGTTGATATTTTAATAAGATATAAAACTTTGTCGAATACGATATTCCATGGGGGACTTGTTGGAAATTGTAAAAGCTATTCACATAATTTTTGTAAAAAATTAAAGAAAAAAAAATCACTACTATTCAAAAAGTATAAAGGAATGCGCATTTTCACCTGAAAACCGATTTCCGCTTTAGAACAAAGATCAATTTCGATAGTGCAAACATCAAATGGACTAATAACGCTTATCACGATGTAATTGTAAAATAATTGGAAAGTCAATTTTACGAATGTTCCTATTTTACTTTAGAGTTTTCCGCAAATTTTCAATTATCAATCAATTGTTAACATGGTTGGTTGAAATATGTAATATTTTTATGGGACATGATTTTTATTTGTGTGTGTTCAAGCGCTGAGCGTTAACAAATGTATCAATATTTTACAAGTGTCAATTTAGTATAAGACCAGTTACATTTTCCGTTGTTTTAGTTGTTTTGATCCAGGGTACGTTTATGACAAGGTAATCTGGACTCGAAGTGTGTAACGACACGATTCACTTATACACTCTCAACTATGACATCTTAGCTTTGACGGAAAGCAGCGATCGCAAAGCAATTCATTACAAGTGTTTTTTTGTTGCGAATATTACGTGTTTTGCTACTTTTTTTTGTAAATACGTGATAATACGTGAGACAGAGGAGTTCGTGAACCATCAAAGTTAAAATAACGGAATTATTACCCGGGATGTATTGTTTCTGTGCTGCTTTTTGAAACTGGCCTTTTTACGGCGGCTCGACTGCGAAGGAATATATATGAAATATTTCCATGCATGCAGACATCATATCATCCAAAACTCATACGAATAGGTGAATTTAAACAAATCCAGATTATACAATTAGTACAAAAAATAGTTAATTTTCAGCTGTTCCTACTATCAGAAAGGCCAACGATTCTCACGCCTCGGGAAATCAAATCCGGAAGGCTCGCCGAAATGTCTGGATTGACATAAAGCAAGAGTTGGATCCATTAAAATCATCCGTATCATTCGCAGAATCGTCCCATTTTCTAATGGGAGGAAACATGACGATCCCGAGAGGGATATTCTGTCAAAGGAAATCGGGAGCAGCACCATCAACATCTCTAATGAGAAACCGATTTGGCCGGTTCTGATAGCTTAATTCAAGCACTGCGGCAAGAGGTATCGGAGAGCTACATGAAGCTTCAGGAAGCTAAAATCCGAATTGCTGAACCACAATTTCCCCTAGGTTTTGATTAGACAGAAAACCTATAAAACTACTGTAAATCATGATAAGGACAAATTTCTTTATGTCTGCGAGTAAACAACAACAAACCCAACAGTACATCCCTGGCTCTTACTTTGCTATAAAGCGCTGAGTTCCCAGTTGTGAAACAATAACGCGAGAGAAGTACTTGTGAGAGTCAGTTAGAATTTGTTTTGTTTTTTGCTTTGTTTTTTTTTGTCATGTCTGTAAATAGAGAGAGAGGAGAATAAAAAAAAACATTGTTGTTCAGTTTTTGTGCAGTATAAGTAATTGTTAAGACATGTTCCTGAATGTAAAATAAAAAATGTAGTTTGATATTTGTAAGAATAAATGTATTTTGTGCTGTGAAATCTGTGAAGTTTATTCAACCACCAAGTGGAAGCAATCAGGGAACCCCAGAGGAATAGTTGGAATTGCTGTACAATTGCCACCATCAGTGTTGTACCACCCACCACCCGCTGGAATACGGGTTTATAAGGAGGATATTGGTTGGAATACAACATTTTGGTCCTTCGAACCGGATCCAACGAATCAGAACCAAGGATTTGACCATTATAACGTCACCAACAAGTACTCGGACTGGCAATTGAGGACAACCTATTTATCGCAAAAAGAATAATTGATCGGCAGCCATCACTACACAGCACAAATCACAAAAAGGAACAATTGCAATCGTTTGGACACCCACCGGCAGTTATTTTTGTTCAGGTTAGTTAGAGCAAATAATACCTATATGTCCAGCGAAGCTCGCACCATAGTTCGGTACTAACACTGGTTCATTTCCGGAATTCACGTTTTCGAGAACGGGATCGTTAACGAGGATTGAAAATCAACAATCGCAATTGTTGGATTGAGCGCTACATGAACATCCACTTATACATATCTGGAACGCCACGTGAACCAACATTTTGATTGATCCACCACCCACTAAGTTCACCATAAGGAGGCCAGCCACCCTGCATCGCTGTTTTATTGAGTGCTGCATACGAAGAGGAAGTTCATCTGAAATTTTGCCTGGGTGAGTGCATTAGAATAGTATATGCGCCGAAGCTAGGCAAGATTAATACACGTTTTAAAATAAATTTGTATCCTCTTCGATTCATTCATACAACCCACTTCCCTGCACATCAATGAGTGTATTGGTCTACAAGTAAACATATACTGGTTCATTGGTTAATTGTTGCAATTGGGCAATTTCTACTGGTTCATTGATTGGCGCGACGATTAGTTCTCCGGGTGAGTTGGAACTGTATATGTCCACCGAAGTTATTTTACGGAATATTACATAAAATACCCCACCTCTTCGCTAAAACACCTGTCCCATCGGAGTACAAAGTAAAAATTGCTTGGCGATTACAATCTCATCGCTAGACTGTTCGCACATCACATTGGGTGCATCGGTTTACGTTGTAAGGTAAACTACACTAGTATATGCCTAGCGGAGCTAGGACTTCGATAGATATCTACCAACACGTTCAATCCTTTTCAACAACGGTGCCGATAACGTTCCATCAACATGCCGCCAGTAATATCCGCTGCTAAGAAGGCTCCTTCGCTGAAGCTGCTCATAGCGAGGTTGAACGATGTCCAGGCTTCTTTCAACGACATCTGGCGTTTCGTGGAATACTACGAAGAAAATGCAACTGTTACAGATGTTGACATTCGGTTAGAGAAGGTAGATGAGCTATGGGAGAAGTTTTGTGATACATTGGTAGAGATTAGGGCACATGAAGATTATCTCGCGGATGAGGAATCGTACGATAAGGACCGACAGGAATTTAGTGATAGGTATTATCGAGCCAAATCATTCCTCGTAGATAAATCTAAGAAGCTGCAGGGTCCAATGGGGCTGGAACAGTCTGTTCGAATGAACGATTCAGTGGTTTATGGTGTTGATCGCGTGCGTCTCCCTCAAATAAGTTTACCTTCATTCAATGGGGACATAGATGAGTGGCTGAGTTTCCGAGATCTATTCACTTCACTCATCCACCATAAAACGGAGTTACCAGAGGTGGAGAAGTTCCACTACCTCAAGGGTTGTCTTCAGGGGGAACCGAAAAGCCTGATAGATCCGCTGAAAATTACAAGGGCCAATTATCAAATTGCCTGGGATATGTTGTTGAAGCGTTTTGATAACAGTAAACAGTTGAGGAAACGTCAAGTACAATCGCTATTTAAGCTTCCAACATTAACCAAGGAATCAGTCAGCGAACTTCACATCTTGTTAGAGGGATTCGAGAGGGTCGTGAAAAATTTAGATCAAGTCATAGAACCGGAGGACTATAAGGATCTACTGCTTGTCCACATACTTACAGCACGACTTGACCCGGTAACACGCAGAGGCTGGGAGGAATTCTCTACGTCCAAGGAGCAAGATACATTGTCCGACTTAACGGACTTCATTCGGCGACGTGTTCAAATGCTTGAATCTCTTCCCAGCAAATCCGTTGATGTTAAAGGACCAAACCCACTCCAACAGTTTTCGAAACCGAGAACAGCGTTTACGAAAACCAATTATAGCAGCATGCAGAGTTTCGAAGGGCGTTGTGTGGCCTGTAAGGGCGAGCATCTATTGTACCAATGTCAAGTGTTTCATCGGCTAGAGGTAGCGGAAAGAGACGCACTTTTAAGGACCCATTCGCTTTGCCGCAATTGTTTTCGGGTAGGACATCAGGCGAAGGATTGTAAATCCAAGTTTTCCTGTCGAAAATGCCAGGGTCGACACCATACATTGGTATGCTTCAAGACAGAAAGGGAAGGCTTCATGAAGGGTACGGTGGTTGCAAAGGGCAAGGAATCTGGATCAAAGGCATCAACTTCAACCCAAACAGCAAATGTGTCAACCAAAACCGTTTGCACAACGCAGCAGTTCTCTTCTCAGGTGTTACTGGCTACTGCTGTTGTCTTGATGGTGGATGATAGTGGTCAGGTGTTCCCCGCTCGTGCTTTATTGGATTCAGGTTCCGAGAGTAATTTTATATCAGAACGGCTGAGTCAGCGGATGTGTGTCAGCCGAGAAAGAGTGGATATATCGGTTCTAGGAATAGGTGAAGCAGCTACAGAAGTCAAATACCGAATTCGGGCGATGGTACGGTCGCGAGTGTCCGAATACTCGAGGGACATGGATTTTTTAATTCTGTCGAAGGTCACAGTGAATCTTCCGACTTTAACGGTTAATACGGAAGGGTGGTCGATTCCAAACGGTGTTGAGCTGGCTGATCCTGCATTCTTCCAATCGAAAGGAGTGGACGTTGTCTTGGGCATCGAAGCATTCTTCGAGTTTTTCGGAACTGGTAGAAAAATTACGTTAGGTGAGAGACTACCAGCGTTGAATGAATCAGTCTTCGGCTGGGTAGTGTGTGGAGGTTTGTTAGTACCGAGTCAATCAATTCAAGTCAACTGCAACATATCTGCATCAGGAAACTTGGAGTCATTGGTCGCAAGATTCTGGGAATATGAAGAGATTGGAGTATCAAACTATTATTCGCCGGAAGAAACTCGCTGTGCAGAACATTTTGAACGAACGGTACAGCGTGGAATAGATGGCCGATTCACGGTGACATTGCCCAAGGATGAGGGTGTCCTTCGTAGATTAGGAAAATCGAAAGAAATCGCACTAAGACGTTTGCAGGGAACCGAACGAAGACTGTTGCGTGATACTCTACTACGTGATCAGTATTTGGCGTTCATGCAGGAGTACCTTCAGCTCGGTCACATGAGAAGGGTTGATAAGGTTTCTGATGAGGTTCAACGATGTTATCTACCTCATCACCCGGTAGTCAAGGAGACTAGCACTACCACAAAACTACGTGTTGTCTTTGATGCATCTTGTAAAACTTCGACAGGAGTATCATTAAATGACGGATTGCTGGTGGGGCCAGTGATTCAGGAAGATCTACGATCAATAATTCTTCGGTGTCGCACGAAGCAGATCATGCTCGTTGCCGATGTAGAGAAGATGTTCAGGCAAATAAACATCTGTCAAAGGGATAAACCACTGCAATCGATTCTCTGGCGATCTTCTCCCGACGACGAGCCAGAGACCTACGAGCTGGGCACGGTCACGTACGGCACTAAACCTGCACCATTTCTTGCTACTCGTACACTTAAGCAGCTTGCCATGGAAGAAGTCAGTCGTTTTCCTCTGGCAGCCAAGGCAGTTTGTGAGGATACCTACATGGACGATATCATTACCGGAGCGGATGCAGCGGATTTGGCCATCGAGTTGAGGATGCAGTTCGATAAAATGATGAGTGCTGGTGGGTTTCACCTCCGGAAGTGGGCGTCGAGTTCTCAATTAGTTTTAGAAGGAATCAAAGAGGAAAATTTAGCGATTCGAGACTTGGAGGGTATTAATTTGGACCCAGATCCGTCAGTGAAGACACTGGGCCTGACTTGGCTGCCGAAAACAGACACTTTAAAGTTTCAATTCAATATTCCGTTACCGATTACAACCACAGCACTATCTAAGCGACAAATCCTTTCGGTAATAGCTACGCTGTTCGACCCTTTGGGACTCCTGGGAGTTACTATTACAAGAGCCAAGATATTTATGCAAATGTTGTGGACGTTGAAAGATGAAAAGGATGAAAGGATGAATTGGGATACCCCGGTACCTTCGACGGTGGGTGAGATCTGGCGCAGTTATCACCGACAGCTTTCACTACTAAATGAAATCCGGATTGAACGCTGTGTTATAATACCAGATCCAATTCTGGTCGAGATACATTGCTTCTCTGATGCGTCTGAGAAAGCATATGGAGCATGTGTATACATCAAGAGCATGGATTCGAGTGGAAGTATAAGAGTTAGGTTGCTATCGTCCAAATCAAGGGTTGCTCCATTAAAATCGCAGTCTATTCCGAGATTAGAGCTTTGTGGGGCACTTCTTGCGGTATTGTTATTCGAGAAGATTCATGATTCTACGAGGATATCAGCTCAAACATATTTTTGGACGGATTCGACGTGTGTTCTACATTGGATTGCATCTTCACCATCTAATTGGAATGTTTTCGTCGCCAATAGAGTCGCGAAAATTCAAACATTGTCCGAAGGTTGTCATTGGAGACACGTAGCAGGAGTTGACAATCCAGCAGATTTGATTTCTAGGGGGATATCCCCAGAAGACGTCATCGGCAATACAATTTGGTGGCAAGGTCCAGCATGGTTAGAGAAGGGTCCCGATTATTGGCCGACATTCCCGGAAAATTTAGTAGCTGACGAAGGTGATGAGGAAAGGCGCCGAGTCATATCAACCAACGTGGCTTCAGAAAAGGTGGACTCAAATGATTGGTATTTCGCGAAGTTTGGAGCTTTCGTCGATTTGATACGACGTACAGCTTATTGGCTACGATTGATAAAAAGCTGAAAGAGGCAGAAAGATTGCTGATTTCGAAGGTTCAACAAGAATGTTTTTATCCGGAATGGAGAACCCTCTCTAAAGGTGAAACGATTCCACGCAAATCTCCGCTGCGCTGGTATAACCCATATATATCTACGGATGGATTGATAAGAGTTGGAGGACGATTAAAGCATTCTAAAGAATCCGAAGATAAGAAGCATCCAATTGTTTTGCCCGCTAGGCACCATTTTACGAGATTGATTATAAGACACTATCATGAGAAGTTGCTTCACGCAGGACCTCAACTGCTACTAGGAGCAATAAGACTCCGATATTGGCCATTAGGTGGAAGGAATCTCGCTCGCTACACTGTGCATCACTGCCAAAAGTGTTATCGATCAAAACCGTCTGCAATCCAGCAGTTCATGGGAGAGCTGCCATCGGCACGGGTCACCGTATCTCGTCCGTTCTCACGAACGGGCGTTGACTACTTCGGACCACTTTATCTAAGATTAGCCCCGCGACGACCAGCAGTGAAGGCCTATGTAGCGATCTTCGTTTGTATGTGTACCAAGGCAGTACACTTAGAGCTGGTGAGTGATTTATCTACCGACCGGTTTCTGCAAGCGCTGCGGAGATTTATCTCAAGGAGAGGGATGTGTACGGATATTTACTCCGACAATGGCACCAACTTCATCGGAGCTCGCAATAAACTTCGGGAAGTATTGAAATTGCTGAGAGATAGCAGCCACCGAAATCAAGTGTACAAGGAGTGTTCCAATCAAGGGATTCAATGGCACTTTAATCCACCTAGCGCGCCACACTTCGGAGGCTTGTGGGAGGCAGCCGTACGATCAGCAAAAAACCATTTATTGAAGGTTCTTGGTGAGAGTGTGGCGACTCCCGAGGATATGAGCACATTGCTCGTTCAAGTGGAAGGATGCCTTAATTCAAGACCGTTAACACAAATGTCTGAGGACCCGAATGACTTGGAACCGTTGACACCGGCCCATTTCCTCATAGGAACTTCTTTACAGGCGATTCCGGAAGAAAATGTGGAAACAATGCCCACTAATCGTTTGAATTATTGGCAGTTAATCCAGAAACGGCTACAAGACTTCTGGAAGAGATGGCGTAGAGATTATTTGGCCCAGCTGCAAGGAAGGATGAAGCGATGGAAACCACCTGTTGACATCGTAGTTGGTAGGTTGGTAATCATTCAAGACGACAATCAGCCCCCTATGCGGTGGAAAATGGGAATAATTATGGAGGTACATCCTGGGGATGATGGAATTGTGCGGGTGGTGACACTTAAAACATCTGCAGGAATATTGAAACGACCGGTGGAAAAATTATGCGTTTTGCCAATCGAAGAACCCAGCAATTAAGCCTTTGGACGTAAATTTGTTGCTCCCAGATTCCTTTCCCGTCGAAGAGGTTTTTTGTGTCATTTCAGAAATATGGTATTTCAGGGTGGGTGAGGATGTCTGCGAGTAAACAACAACACACCCAACAGTACATCCCTGGCTCTTACTTTGCTATAAAGCGCTGAGTTCCCAGTTGTGAAACAATAACGCGAGAGAAGTACTTGTGAGAGTCAGTTAGAATTTGTTTTGTTTTTTGCTTTGTTTTTTTGTCATGTCTGTAAATAGAGAGAGAGGAGAATAAAAAAAAACATTGTTGTTCAGTTTTTGTGCAGTATAAGTAATTGTTAAGACATATTCCTGAATGTAAAATAAAAAATGTAGTTTGATATTTGTAAGAATAAATGTATTTTGTGCTGTGAAATCTGTGAAGTTTATTCAACCACCAAGTGGAAGCAATCAGGGAACCCCAGAGGAATAGTTGGAATTGCTGTACAATTGCCACCATCAGTGTTGTACCACCCACCACCCGCTGGAATACGGGTTTATAAGGAGGATATTGGTTGGAATACAACACTTTATATGTTTTGAAACATTTGAATACCTGATTTGACACAGGTGCGCTGAACTAGAGCATTTAAAAAGCGGACAAACAAAGATCATAATTTCGACTGGACAAACCAACATGATTTACCTTAGATATTTAAATTGTGTTTTGATGAAAGCTTGCAGTTGAACATAATTTCATAGAATCGGATAGTTTCTTTCTCGTAGCTGTCAGATACGTCTCGCTTGGATGTTACGCGTAAACCGATACCTCTAAAATCCTGCATTCAGTAAAATATCCCAACCAAAAAGGCCAACATAAAAAAGGGTCACACAAATCCCGCACCCAGGACCGGTATTAGACGACGTGTGAGGTAGAGAGAGGCCCAGAAAAGGCACCGCGCGCGCTGTGGTCTGGAGCTGAAACTGAAACATTATATGACTCATAAAAAGTCGACACACGCAAACACGGGAAACAGTAGCATGGGAATTGTGGCTACCCATCGAGTTAGACCACATGCCACGAGCTCGCTGGTTGGGGATCGTCTTACACTGCGATTCACAGACGGTAGCCAGTTACCGCGCCCCAGCTATCCGATTATCAGGAAATTGTCTAGAGCGAACAGCAATGTTTACCTTCCAATTACCGCAGTGCCGAAGAGTGTCGCTAGCCAACGAAACCAATGTGCACTTATCAAACGCGGTGTTTGTGTAATCTATTGAAAGTTCAACGCGCGACGGAAACCTGCCCAGACGATCTGAGATCAGCATCGACAGTATTAACAGTTATTTACAGGAGCTATTCCATGGCGCCGTTTGGTTCAATCGTTTGTTTGTCTGTTTCAATATATGCCCTCGAGGATGAATGTGTATCTTGCGTACCGTAAACAGTTGAGTTCCCTGACCTGAAGCCGTGAATGTGCGATTGTTTAATTTCTCAATAATTATTCACAGTGCTCCGTCCTGTTTGGTTATTACTTTGTTGGTCCCGGTAATCTTTATTGATTCGTTCTGTTATGGTTCGATTCCAGGAGTGCTCTGTTCTCATTTGTTTGTATTTTTGTATTTGTATTTGTTTGTATGTTTTAGGGTGGCAGCGAAAATGGTTATGTCAAATTTCAAAAAACCGACCATGTACATTTTGTTTATTGGCCCAAAAAATAACCTGTGTAAAGTTTCAGCTCAATCGGACATGATCTAGGGGTGCCTCAAAGCGCTTGAAGTTATGATTATTTGATTCTCGAAAATGGGGGAGTAAAGGAAATTTGGAAAAAATATTTTTTTTTTCGATGCCAGATGACTTAAAATGCGTAAAAAACGTCGAGATCTCATCTAAAAAATCGACCTTTTGGGAAACTTTGAGTGCTTTGAGGCACCACTAAATCAGGTTCGATTGGGCTGAAATTTTGCACAACTCATTTGGGTCAGTAAACAAAATGTACGTGTACAACAACATGTTCGATTGATTTTTGGGCCATTAAACAAAATGTACATGGTCGGTTCTTTAAATTCGATAATTATTTTTTCCATACTTTCATTACTACACAGGCTAAGTCCCAGAAGGACGATTTTTTTTTAGATGACATCAGATCTCGATGTTTTATGCATTTTAAGTCATTTGGCATTAAAAAAAAAAAACGATTTTCCAAATTTCCTTTCCTTGGAAGATTTTTGAGAATCAAAAAATCATAACTTTAAGCGAAAATCACAAATGTTATTATAGCCGCGGGCCGCAATGATTTTGTTCTCACTACTTTTCATAACGAAATGTAAAATGTACGTATTTAACTGGTACTTTTTTGACTCACTTTTTTATTTCAAACTGGAAAACATTCAGTAAGTTGTAAAATTCATAACTCGAGAACAAAATGAGATAAAAATACAAAACTTTCATTGAAGGCATAAAAGTATCCAGAATGATCATTTTTGGCAAAATTATTCGACCATCTCTTCTTCACGTAGAGTCGAAAACGCTAATGCCAATCGTTAATCGCAGCAGATATAATTTTTTTAACGATTGGTAAATCCACTCCATTCCAGAACGTCCACAGGCACGCTCCTCCAACTTAGCCCAAAGTGAATAATCCGATGTCTTGGAAAACGGCCAATCATTTGTGAAGATAAAGTCTGGTAGGTTTGTTGCTAGTCTCGTTTTTTTAACTGTTCTAGGAGCTTTCTGCATCGTTCCAAACATACTCGCTTCAGTCTGGGCGTCAAAAAATGACTGACACATCGATGTACGCACCAATCAGTTTATCCAATTCATTTCGACTGATGAACGCTCTTGATTCCGCAAAAGGATTGCGCTGAACACGTTCATGAAAAACATAAATAACATTATACAGCCCTGCCGACCTCAGACGTCCCTTTTTGGGTCTATCACCGACATCAGTTGTTCCTTTGTACTGTTGTAGTGTACGGAACACGAATCGTTTGCTGATAGAAAACGTTTTGAGCAGCTCGTAGATCTGTTTTGACGTTTTCCCGCACTTAAATAACGTGACAATTGCCACACGCTTCTCCTGCAGACCGAACTTTATCGTTGCTAAGAAACCGAACAAGTACTGATGGGACCACGAAACTTAATGAGAGTGAAGGGGAACATCGAACTACTACTGCAGTGTTACCACTTTTATTCGCTCCAAATTTCTCTGCTGAGAGCAGTCGCGATTTCACTGACAGAATTATAGATATACTTGATAATATGAATACGTTATCGCGATTAAATTGGACGTTCTTTCCATCTTCAGAAAATATCTACAATATTTTTGACGGAAGGAAGGGTGCCAAATCAGAAAACAGGTCACGTTTTTGTGAAATAAAGTTAACGTTAATAACTATTTTCACAGTGAACAAATTCTGATACTTTGCACACCAATGGAATCGGAAATTCTCTAAGATTCGTTTGATACACTATACAGTACAATCGACTAATGCTTAAACAGTTTAAATTAATGAAAACTGGAAGCATTCCCATTTTCCCATACATTCGTTCTGCAGATTTGTGTGCATTCCCGAACAGAGCTGTTAATAACGAGCAACTGACACATTCGTTTCTGCCCGTTTTCAACATATTCCGTTTAAATAAGCCATCCGCGATTTGAAACCACACGAGGAATCGAGTACCTTTCTCAAGGCAAGCGGGTGGAGGTGGTAGTGCTGGAGTAGAGTAGAGTTTTCAAAGGGCCTTTCTCAAGGCTAGAGACGAATGAACTGAAAGAGTTTAAAGTCTCTATAATATAATACCTTACCTTACCTGAAACCACACCATTCGTTGCGTGGACACCGAGTGGACAATATCGTTGCTGGACGGGCTGGACGGCGAGGGATCGAGTGCTTTTCTCAAGACAATGAGGGTGGAGGTGTAGTGCTAGAGTAGAGTAAAGATTTCCAATGGCCTTTTCGAGGTTAGAGACGAATGAACTGAAAAAGTTCAAAGTCTATATAATACAAAACCTAACCTAACCTGCGGTCACACCACTTCTCGTTTGGTGGTCATCGAAGCAACATGGTTGCCGGAGAGCGTCGAGCGGGAGAAGATTGTTTTCTTGTCGGGTGAAGGAGGAGTATGGAATAGAGTTTCTTTCTCATGGCGGAAACCAAAAATAGATAAGAATGAAAACACAGATGCGAGTGAGCTAGCATAACACAACGAGCGGATATCATTCATGCCTAATGCTGATTTCACACACATACACACAGCGCTCAATACAAGGAGAGGAAGCCCTCCGTATCGAGGTGTGCTACGACAAAGAAGAGCAACATACGAGAACTCTTCGTGCTAGTGCGAATATGGAAGAGTATCCAGAATTTTGGAATATAGATATACACTGCATTTATTTAGATAAACGTATATTTCGCGAAAGTATGCTTTCAAATTCCAGCAGGGTTGGAATGTTGCATGTGTGGGGTTCGATCACATCTCAAGCGGAATATAGGAGCAAAAGGGTTCATAGTTTGTGATCGATATCTGAGTTGCAAGAAGAAAATCTGATGCGAGTTGAACCAAATAAAAGAGAACCGCTGATAGCTTCCGACTCTACTCGACTCTTCGAGTCTACTGATAAAAAATTAAATAGCTAAAATAATATCACAAAAATCTCGATGCATTCTAAAATAATATCCAAAGTGATAAATAAGTGGATTGAATAATATAATTCCGTAGTTCTACGTCGAAAGCTGCGGTCGTGTCCTAGATACAGCCCATTAAAATTTTTTTATTTGTTTCAATATAGAAAATCCTTAAATACAAACATACTCCAACAACGTTTCGATTTCACTCGAACTACTTTTCTTGATCCACTGGCTTTAATTTCACGTTGCATAACTGAAACAATTGCTAACAAATATTTTTGGATTCAAACAAAGAAGTAACAAAATGAGTATGTTTTATTATTTCTGAAAATCGTGCTTCTGGAACAAATCTGGAGAAGAAATTCAAGACATAACAGTTTTCAAAAGTTTCACGCAGCTCTAAATCACACTGCGTTTCAATGAGTTCCATCTGAGCTTTGATGTACCAAAATCTGCGAGAAAAATGAGCGTTAATCGACTGGAGTGCATCAACATTTTTCCTAGTTGTCGACACTTGAGAAATTCTCAATGTCAGAAAATGGGTAAAATGAAAATATGCCATTTGTTGTTTGAACTTGAGTTTGTTTTCGAGTGAAAGAATCAAGAAAAGAAGAAAAGAAGCTTGGAGCTCACGATGATCCAATGCGTGCGAGTTGATTGATGATTTGGACGATATCCTTCCATTTTTGACGCATGTTCCGACTCATATTTTCGTTTCAGATTGAACCTTCAAAACAGCATCAGCTCCATTACAAATCAAATAAACCATAATTTATGCACGTAAAAAAGTATATTCCAGACAATTTTCTCTGGAATACATGTCCTTCGTTATTTTTTTACTAGTGCAGGATTCCATTTTACTTCAATTTTTTTTTTTTATTGTCGTCAATCTAAATTGTAGACCGATACATTCTTAATACTACTTAAAACTACTTACTTAAAACTAAAAATCTAAAGAGGAGCTGGCTGGATAATTTATACGTTTAATTTAAAAGACGACTTTAACAAGTTACAGAATCAATTTTTTTATTTATTTATTTATTTCGTCAAACCAGCGTAGACTAAATATGCTGCCCAAATATTACAGTGAAATTTAACGATATCTTATTCTATTCAGATAGTCTTTGAGCATTGACCTTGACATGGTTACATCAATTGTTTCACTGTGTTCGTTACAGAGGCTCATCATACGATTAATAGAACTATATTCGATCCTCGTTTTTGCTGCAACCGTTTGCACTTCGTTCCTCGTATGGTCAACATGAGCCGGTCACGGAAATGATCAGAACCTTTTCATCCGTAGAGCAGTTTTATGACTTTGGAGAATCATCACTACGCTTCAGAAACCGAATTGAGAATCCCGATGTGTTTAATGTTATGTTTTAAGGTTATGTTTTTGTTCGACTATTTTACTAATTTTTGTTCATTAAGACGATTTTGTCAGATGAATGTTATATCTAAACAAATATTTGGCAGAATTCGTTCTTCGATAATCTCTGTAAAAAATGTTAGGGTTTCTCAGGTTCCTAATCGGTACGTAAAAATTTAGGTTTCCTAATATTTCTTCTGAGTCCACTCGTTGTGATATGATATCAATAATAAATAGAATCATGGCAGAGTTCCGACGTACTTTTAGGCTTTTAATATTGATTAGTATACAGCGTGCTTCATATGGAGGTAGATGATATGAAGACCAGCCTAGTTTACGAAGTGCAAATAACAAAAATTGTTTCTGTACAGATTCAATTCTGTCTTCGTGTGGATGATTGTATTATAATGATCCACGAAGGTTAGTTTCGAATCTAAGATCACACCTAAATCCCTTACTCGTTGACATCTACTGATGGGTTGATTACCCAGTATAACACCATTGTTCAATGGTGTTCTTCTTCTTGTAAAAGTAATCAAAGTGCATTTCCTATCATTGAGCTGTAATAAACTCTTAGTACACCAATTATAAAATATGTCAACTTCATTTTTGAATGTTTGAGAGTCTTCTTCATTCTATATTTTCATATACAGTTTCATATCATCTGCGTAGATAAGTGCCTTAACACTGTTAAGAAAAACGCAAACGTCATTAACAAATAAAATGAACAAAAGTGGTCCCAAATGAGAGCCTTGAGGAACTCCGGATGTAACAAATATTGGTTTTGAAATTTCCCCATTAAGTCTTACCATTTGGGTGCGGTCAGTCAAATATGATTATAGCCATTTCAATAGCTTGACTTCTATCCCTATTTTTTGAAGTTTAAGAAGGAGTAAGGGAATATCAACACGATCGAAAGCCTTACTAAAGTCAGTGTATAGAGCTTCAACTTGATAACCATTATCCAGTGAATGTGATAAATTCCAGCAAATTTGTTGTTGTTGATCGTCCTTTGAAAAAACCGTGTTGCTTATTCGCAATTCGTGTCTTTAGTTGTTGAAAAAGTTTTTGGTTTATTATGGCTTCAAAGACTTTTGGAATGCAAGAAATAATTGCTACTCCACGATAATTTCTTACATCGGATCTACTACCGGATTTGAATATTGGTACAAGAAAAGAGTTTTTCCATATTTTTGGGAACCTTTCTGATTCCAATGACGTATTGAAAAGCCATGAAAGTGGATGAGTTAATTCAGATGCCAAATTTTTTATAAAAACCGGTGGAATTCCGTCAGGACCTGGCCCTTTCGAGACATCGAGCTTATTTAATGCGTCAAAAATTTCAATGTAAGTTAGTTTTCTGACTTCAACATCACATGGAAATTCTGGAAGAAATGCAGAGAAGTAACGATCTCGGTCCTCCTCAGCTGTTACAATATAAACTTCTTGAAAAAATGTTGCGAAGAGGTTGCAAATTTTTTCTGGGTCATTCCCCACGGTATCGTCAAGGTGCATGCGTGATGGAAAACCATTGCTTTTTAATTTTTTTTTATGTAATTAAAGAAACTTTTCGGGTTAGATTTTATGTCCGACTCTGTTTTTAAGCTGTAATCTTCAAAAGCGCTTTTAACAGTTGAGTTGAGCTGTTCGCAAATGTTCAGATATTTTCGGAGATTAGCGTCAAATTTGTATTTCTTATAAAATTTATGTGCCTTCTGTTTTTTATTTTTTAGATTCTTTATGTTTTGATTAAACCAAATCGGATATTTTGTGTTCATATTTCTCCTTTTTCGTCTTGTTGGTATCTCCTGCTCTATAATTTCATTGATCATTGAGTAAAAAGTCGTCACTGCTACTTCAATGTTTTCCACACTTCTAAATAAATCCTGCCAGTTGATATAGTTAAGCTTACAACTAATTGATTGGTAATTTGCTTTAGTAAAAATCAGAGACTTCCTCAAATTCATAATCAAATGGTTTTTGAGTGTTATCTATAAATATAGAATATTCGATAGCTGTGTGGAAAGCTTCATTTTTCCAAAGTGGAGTTAATGATTCGGTCACACAAAAATCTTCGGTCATATTTGTCAACAAGAAATCCAAGAAGCATTTCTGTCGATTCTGAACATTGTTTATTTGATTCAACCCAAGACCGGCTATTTTATCAAAAATAAATTGCAGAATCTTATTATCACCAACAACTGGAAGCACGATAAATTCATTTCCAGAATCAGTGATAAAGTCCGCATTTCTTTGATTGAAATCTCCGTATATATGGATTTTTGATTCTGGTGCAAAGGAAGATAAAATATTATCAGCAACTTCAAAGAATTTCTCATAACAACTAAGTTGAGCACGATCAGGGGGGAAGTAAACAGATGCAAATATATGTATCTCTCCCGCAATAAGTGCTTTGACCCACACTTGCTCAAACTCGTCGAATTCTGTTGTTGGAATATGTTCTGAATTTATTAATGAATTAATAGCAATAAGGACGCCGCCTCCCGATTTTTTTTATGGGATTTGTGTTTACACAACACACACAGCGATAAAAAAAATATTACCAATAGACACTGAAATGGTGAATGACAGCCCTCTAATGGCGAGAGCACAACAAAATCGAACGAATTTTCTCCAAAATTTTCTCTCTCTCTTATGAACTCTCGCGTACATACATTCCGTTCTCTCTCATAAGACTCTTGAAAAAGTTTCCAGCAGTTAAGCCGGATTTATACGTTGACAGTTACTCGGTTGCGAATACACACCAAACGATCCGAAGAATTACGAACGTACCCATACCACGAAATTTGACATTTGATTTGCGACAACAAACACGGCAGTAAAACCAGGTTTTTACGTTGTCGTTACTTGCACGAATTTATGCGAGTGTGAGCAGAACACCAAAAACGTGAAAAAGTTCTTTGAGTACTAAGCTGATGTCACATTAGGCGGATTCGCCGCCGCGGATATCGCGGCTTTTTTTTTCTCAGCTGACACACACTGTAGTTCCAGAGGCGGTTTTCAGGGCGGTTTCATTATTCTACCAGAGAACTGTCAGTTTCATTTGTTTTGTTTTTGAGTGTTGTGTGGCCACGGCTGAGATGCTGGAACAAAAAATAGTCAACAATAAACGTAAAGGATGTGTCACATAAAATTGCATCACGGAAAAAACGCTGTAGAAATTTAATTTTTAGGAATTATATCTTCAGCTTTCACTTATAATCAGATAAGAGTGTATAGATCACGTTGGCCATGCTTCACTGTCAATTTTTCGTAAATTTGGAAAAATGTCGTCGAACGAAAAAGAGCGTCGTGAATTAATCCTGCGCACTCATTTCGAGAATCCGGAGTTGTCACATCGGGACATCGGTAAGATGCTGGGAATCGTCCAATCCACGGTCAGTACTAAAACGATACTTCGAGAACCTAACCATCGACCGGAAGGTGAAGAACGGCAAAAATGGATGCTCCGTCAGTGAGAAAGATCACAAGCGCGTAGTTAAGCAGTTTAGACGTGATCCGAGAAGTTCGGTCCGGGATGTCGCCAATAAGCTGAATTTGTCAAGTTCATTCGTCTAGCGGACCAAGCAGCGGGATGGCCTGCGTACATACAAGGTTTAGAAGACTCCTAACCGCGACGAAAGGCAAAACATGGTGGGGAAGACGCGAGCCCGGAAGCTGTACACCGAAATGCTGACGAAGCCGCATTGCCTGGTAATGGACGACGAAACCTACGTCAAAGCGGACTTTCGTCAGCTGCCGGGCCTGTTGTTCTTCTCCGCAGAGGACAAATTCAGCGTTCCGGAGGAGATTCGCAAGCAGAAACTATCCAAGTTTGCCAAAAAGTACATGGCATGGCAAGCGATCTGCTCTTGCGGAAAGCGGAGCGCCCCCTTCGTGATGACCGGCACGGTAAACGGGCAGGTTTACCTTAAGGAGTGCCTACAGAAGCGCTTACTACCACTATTGAAGCAGCACGAGGGCCCGACCATCTTCTGGCCGGATCTCGCTTCGTGCCACTATTCAAAGGACGTGTTGGAGTGGTACGAAGCCAACGGGGACACCTTCGTGCCAAAGGAAATGAACCCGCCCAACGCGCCGGAGCTTCGCCCAATAGAGAAATATTGGGCGATTATGAAGCAGGCCCTCCGGAAGAACCCAAAAGTTGTCAAATCTGAGGCGGACTTCAAGAGAAAATGGATTTCTGTTCAAAAAAAAACTACAACCTGACGTTGTACAGAACCTTATGGACGGGGTAAAGAGGAAGGTGCGAGCATACGGGCTTGGACTCGAAGTATGAATAAAAAGAAAATGCCAAAAGTTGTTCAATAGTTTTTATTTTACTGTCTAAAATTTTCAAAAGGATCGGTCTACTGGGCGAATTTCTACAGCGTTTTTTATATGGAACCTGCGATACTTACTGCATCAATGCGTCACATAGTTGATGTGTCAAATGAGTCTTTCCGAAATCCAACAGAAGCTCATCTATTCAGCTAGCATTGACATTGATCAATGTTAAGCCGCAGCAAATGATCGATCAAAACGAAACGCAAATTAATCAAAAGAATATCTCGAGGTCGTAACATATAACAAAAAAATTAACTTCGAAAAATGCAGTGTGATTAAGAAGATTATCATAAAGCGCCTTCCTTCTGGATCTCTTCACCTTTCGGCCGAGTCAGCCACTCGTAGCCGCATCCCAGAAAGAAGGTCCACAAAAATACGAGCTGCAATCTATATAACCACAAATTAATCTCCTCCGTTCGTTTTGGGAAACCTAATCACGATTCCGGCGGTTATCTTAATAATTTGCTGGACTCGGTCAGGTTTTCGTTCCATCGCAGGTATTCGTGCCGGGTTTATTTTCACCGAAACTGATAGTTTATCTGAACCATGTCCGGCGGTAATGGGATAATTCAATAAAATTTAGCAGCGGCGGGCGAATTTTGGTATCAATTGGCAGAAAAGAAACAAAGCCAAGTTCTGTCTGAATTGGTTCTGGAATTCTCCGAATAATTGATTCAATCCTCCACTTGGTTTCAGGCTCATTCCACGGTGTTTCTGGGAATTGGACCTGTATAAAAATCTTCACTCGAGAGCACCGCGCTGACTTCGCATCGACCAACGCATTTGAAAGCAATAATCTGCAAATTCCCATCGGGCATTAGGCAGGTCAACAACACATTGGTTTGATTGCAGAATCACTTTATAGCTCTGAGCTGCTGCTGCTGCGAATTCAGCCTAGGATAATAACAACCTGCCGCTGCTGTTCGGTGCTAGCTGCAAATTTCCAATGGTGCTATTTAAGCTGGATTTTTAACGACCGAGCCGCACTCGCAACATGGCGCATGGTGTGATGAAGAATGGGTGCGATTAATCAGCTAATTATCTTTTTTCACGCGGCACAGTTGCCAAATTGGAGGATGGTGTTTTTTTTCTCTCACTCACCCTGGTCGGTCTCCCGCCGGTAGGTAGAACCAATTGATTCGTCGCGAGCAGTAAAATACCAGCCGAGGGTGAAGGAAACAGCGGCTAATTAAGGTTTATTTCTCACCGAGGGTTCGATTTTCTGCTGTGGGTATACCTATGTGTTCAGCTCCGGTCCTTTCCCGTCTCTTAGCATGGAGTGAACTAAACAATGGCAAAGACCCCAACAACCAAAGGAAAGGTAATGAGAAAAAAGTTAGATGGCATACAACAAACGAGGATTGAGATTGTAGAATGCAATTTGAGTTTTCATTGTACTCGATTCCACTTATTTTTCGATCGTGCAAGGCCACAGATGACACAAAATGTCATCCGTCATTCTAACTTTTTAGGCAGTGGAACTCCACTCTATTCACTGTCTAAAAAGTGTCCACATTTTCAATTCTTGTTTACATGAAGAATATATTTTTTTTCAGGCATACCGTTCCGAATCATATTTTGGACACTTTGTTCTATTATCTTGAAATGCTTAATGAACTGATGATATAACTATAAAATCAATATCACAATTGCTTCTTTAGAGTATGAGAACTATATTTGAATTATAACGTAATCGGCAAAAATATAACAACACTACTCATTATCGTTTGTGTTTGACGTTTCGTTAGCGTGAGCACGTAGAATTTATCCGTTCATAAATATTTAAATTTCTCCCGTGTTTCATCAGTTCTCATCATCGTTAACAGTTTACTGTGATTGCTTGGTAAATGTTTCGCAGTTGACTATAAAATATAATCAAGTGTAATGTAATTTTTGTTCAAAAAATTACAAAATAAAGTGTCCGAAATTTGAATTCAATCTGGCCGAATTTTTTTTTATAAATAGTGTCCGAAGTTTGACTCTTATTCGCTTCATTTGAAAAGCGTTTTATTCGATGATTTTTTAATGTTATCAATCAAATAGGTACCAAAGTAGAAAACTTAAAAACATATTGAACTAATTTGTTAAAAATATCAACCAAATAATCCCTGGGAAAAAAGCTTAGAACTGTTTCCGCATCATATGCCTTAAGCGTCCGAAATATGATTCAGAACGGAACTTCGATTTCTAGCTATTTTGACGCATGATCTTTAATGAAGAATGATAAGACAGGGAGGTTTATATTTTTTATTTATTATTCGTTATCACATCCACGTTTTCTTACTAAGCACACGTTCATGGGTCCAACCGCAATACTGTTCATTAATTGATCTTCTAATCTACCCTTTAAAATTACCTTTTACTATAAAATTCCTAGTACTTCTACCAAAACCCGTCATTATAACATCATTATTAGGGGATTATTTTCAGACACAATTCTCGTTCAAGATTTTCCAACCACTTGCAAATAACATGTTTCTCCGTTACATGAAAAAAATGTTTGATACAGAAAATATGATAGACAATAAAGACAGCCCTAAATCGGACAATTCCTTCCTTGAGTTTTGCTCTTAGCAACACATTCGGCGATCCATTTTTATTTATATTGGGTTGGGGAAAAAGAAATGTCGTATATTGTCAATATATGGCAACACTTAAACATATTTTGTGTTGTACTTATCGCATCGGGTCATACTATACGGCTATTTAAAGGCGACAACCTGTGCTACAAGTGTCGTTTGTTGTGATTGTCCTTTTCAGTCTCAAGTTATAGCGCGTCAAATATGAATTTGCCTTCTAAATGGCAACAAGTTTGCGAACAAAACGACGCATGTTTGACTTAAATTGGATAATTTTAAGTATGTTAAATAAAACGTCAAATTTCGATCACGACATTTCTTTTTCCCCAACCCTAATATACAGATAGATGAAGCTATAGGAGTGAGTTTTATCACATTAAAATCTATTTCCACTTTCGAACGAAGATCAATTTCGTTAGCGCAAACATCAAATCGGGAATTGAATGGGAATTAAATTTTCGCAAATTTTCCCATTTTCTTCAGAGTTTTCCGCAAATTTTCAATTGTCATGTTTGGTTGGAATATGTTTGATTGAAATATGTGTTTTAATTTTTTTGGAACCTCCCCTCCATTCTAGAGGAGGGAGGGGTGTCATACCATCAGGGAGGGGGGAGGAGTGTCTGCTCACCATAGAAACGTTTCTTGCCCTGTGAAGGACATGGTATATTTGGCTCCATGTGCTTGATTGGTTTTCGAGTTACGCTGAAATTTGTATCTCATTTGTATGGTAGCCCCGCCTTAGAGAGGGGAGAGGAGTATCTATTTACCATAGAAACGTTTCTTGCCCCCTAAAGCCTCCAGATGCCAAATTTGCCTCCATTTGATAGATTGGTTTTCAAATTATGCATAAATTTGTATTTCATTCGTATGGCAGTCCCCCCCCCCCCCCCTTATCTCAAGCTTATTTCAAGGATCGACATATCAAATGAAATCTTATCTTTCTATGAATCCGCAAACATGCCCAGTAGTAACTTAAAATGACAAATAGAGTCTTCGACTGTAGGATTTGTAATGATAGAAGAATATTATATGATAAAAATTATTTATATATAAAAAAAATTAACACTTACGATGGTGATAACCGAAAAAAATAATGAAATAATATAATTGTACATACAGTACACATTCGCTTATTGCCATTTTTTTAGTTGGAGTGCTTTTTAATTGGCGGTTCGCTAGTTTGAGTGGAGCACGCGCCGATCAAAAAGCAATCATGAGATGATCGACATATCAAATTGGAGCCAATGAGCTAGCTTTTATTAAAAAATATTGAACTAACAAAAAAAAGGGATTTTGTTTTGGTAATTACTGAGTGTAGTCGTTTTTTGTTGTTTTTATGGCTTTGAACTAGAGGGCGCTATATTTTTGACGTAGGACTACGTCTAACCGGAAGATATAGGGGGTGCAATGGAAATCTAGGCACTGAACAAGTAGGAAAAAATGCAAGATTTGGAACGCTTATAACTCGAGCATTTCTCAATAGATCGCAAAGGTTTTTGCATCAATTGATAGGAAATATATCTACGCATCTATCATAACGAATAACATTTCATTTTTCTTGAGATAAATAATTGAATAATTGTGAAATATCAAGCATTGTCAAAATGCACTATGTGCCCATTTTTGATTGGTCCATTTTGTGCTCCTCAAATCGAACCGACCAAAACGGGCAACCAGAGCAGCAGCGAAATAGAATGAACCACGATTGGAAAGGAAAAAGAAAAAAATGAACGAAACATTGGTCGCAGTCTCACACATGCGTAATTCTCGAGCCAGCCAGTCAGCTTGAAAATCCCCGCTCCGCTGCCGTAACGATCATTCTCATTCAAACCGTACACCACATCGGTTCGCATCACAACACATCAACAAACCAACCCAAGCAGCCATGTCTGGTCATGGTAAAGGAGGAAAAGTGAAGGGAAAGGCAAAATCCGGCTCGAACCGTGTTGATCTGGAGTTCCCCGCAAGGGTAGCTAGGCCGAGCGCGTTAGTACCAGTGCACCAGTCCACCTAGTCGGCGTTATATAGTTTTGGCCGCCGAAGTGATCGAGTTAGCTGGCAAAGCTGCTCGCGACGATAAGAAAACCCGCATTCGGAACAGAACACATTCGGTTCGGTGGACATCAAGACAACAGGCAGTTGCAGCGAGTGGCGAGTGGCAAACGCAATCGCAAAACGGCATCAGAAAGCAGAAGAAAAAAGTTTGTTCTTTATACACACTGCTTTGGTGGCAAATCCAGAACAAGGCGGCATCGAAGGCGTTCGAAATGGTTTTTTCAAAACCACGAGTACTAAGTTTTCTAAATTTGAACCATTCCATAAAACAAGGCGCTTTTCAGGGCCATTAAACCTTCCAAAAAAGAGTTTAGGAAATACAGTTCAATGCTTTCTAGAACAATATCCAAAATAATAATAAAACACAAATTGATTTTTTCATAATTTGTTTGCCAGGATATGATGAGTATGTGTTGGCAGTTGTTCTGAGCTTATTGATTTTCACCAATTCTTAAATTGTTTCTAGATTGAAAGTACAGTAATTTACACTTATCTCGACATTTAGCTAATTGGTCGGACCAGTAATGCGACATATTTAGTTCGACATTTTTGTAAACATAGAGTTCGGGGTCCAAATTATGACCCAACATTGAAGGTCGACACTGTACCACTGTCATCGCAAATGTTCAATTACAGGTTAAAATTACCTCCAATCCGATACTGAGTGGTGGTAATGCGACGTGCCATTGAATGTAATTTACTGTAAAATATGTCACAAGCTGGATGGGAAGAAATTTTCCAACTGTGAAAGCTGTGGCGAGTGGCAAATGCAATCGCTAAACAGCAAGGTTTAGCCGAACAAGATGGGGATATCGAGTGATAACAAAACAATAAACTCTTTAGATTGAAGATAATTTTGTGATCCTGAAAAGGACCCTTTTTAGCCTGCATGTGAATCCAACGAGCGAACAAATCGTAATGAATGTATTTTTTTGCCATCGCTCCCTTTTAACGCTCATTTGTTCGTCTCGTTGGACTCGCCCCTCTGGCTGAGTCTGCCGATTTGTCTCTATCCTGTGAGTGTGTACCGCTAGAGTGTAAAACACGCGGACCCCAAAAAAATATCTTATTTTCTTTCAAACCGTAAACCCGTGTGGTTGTACGGCATCGGCATCGTGGACGTAACAAAGGAGGACAAGTTAAGGGAAAGGCAAAGTCTCACTCGAACCGTGCAAGTCTCCAGTTCCCTGTTGGTCGCATTCAATTTTTTAACTGTGAAAGCTGTGGCGAGTGGCAAACGCAATAGCTAAACAGGAAGGTTTAACCGAACAAGATGGGAATATCGAGTGATAACAAAAACACAACACCAAAGGTTCTTTTCAGAACCATCAACATATTCATGAAGAGTAAACAGTAAACTAATCCATTTTTAAGGTAGATAGGTAGGTATTCACGTAGGAGAAGAAAATAAAACAATATATTTAAAATATATATTTAACAAAAGCTGTCCCCTTTGTATAGTCCTACGTCACTCCGGTTATGTCCCCGACATTACCCACCCGTCTTTTATTTTTTAAATATTTTTTTCTTAAATGCTAGGATTTTTTAATATGACATATCTCGATATCAGAGATGCTATTGTTTTCGTTTTTAAGATATGTTAGTTTTCTATAAAAAATATTACTTTTGGAAAAAAATTGATTTTAGTTTTTCCAATTATTGACTGAGTCAGTTTTTCATAGTTTTCACGGTTAAAGATATTTTATATTTTTTTACATTTTTTTCTGGAAAGCTGAGGATTTTTTACATAATATATCTCAATATCAGAGATGCTATTTCTTTTGTTTTTGAGATATGATTTTTTAAATTTAACATATTTTAAGTCTTCGTTCAATATTCCTATGTGACTAGACTAGACCTATGCAACTAGAATCCAGTCTTCTCACACGTGTGATATTGATTCAAGGAATGTAAGCTTATTGGCTCCAATTTGTCTCTCCCTTGTTGGGGTGTGAACCACTGCGTCCATCAGTTTGAGCTATTGTGGTATGCCCTATTTTTTGTACTACGCTTCAAGCTTATCTACTGCTTATTGATGAAGAAGTAGACTGAAAGCTATAGCGAGATAGGTGCCAATCAGGAATAATCTGTTTGATAAAATTTATAGTCCTGATCGGCGACACAGACCAAACTTCCTTGGCCTCAGAATAGCCTTATCAAGGTGTTGAAGTCTGCGTCTTGTTAGTGCTCCGCATTTGCAGAGCAAATGTTCCGAGGTTTTGCTTTCGGCATTACAAAAGCGACAAATACCATCTTGCACTAAACCTATGTTTTTGAGATGGTATTTACTCGGAAAGTGTCCTGTTATAAGACCAGTGAATGTGCTGAAGTCTTTCTTATTAAGACTCAGCAATTGTTGAGTAATTTTAATACTCGGCGTGATAAATTTTTTTGACTGGTTGAGTTGTACAGCCATCCAGTTGGCCATTACTTCCCGGTCTTCCCATTTCTTCAGCTCACTCTTCAACACACATTCAGAAATTCCACAGAATGGTTCTGGACCAGTGAAGGGTGAGCTTGAGCCGCGTCTTGCGAGTTCATCTGCTTGTTCATTTCCCTCTATACCGCAATGGCCAGGAATCCAGTATAGTTGTACCGAACTTCTCTGACACAGTTGTCGTAAGAGGCAAATGCATTCCCAGACAATTTTTGGATAGCACTTGAAAACATTGAGGGCTTTAAGTGCTGAGAAGATGCAAATGTTAGCATGTCTATAATTTCTTTTAAGGCAGACATTTATACATTCTATTATTGCAGCTACTTCTGCCTGGAAAACTGTTGGTCAGTTCCCCATAGCTACAGAAATTTTTATTCTGGGACCATACACTCCAGCACCTGTTCTGTTACCCATTTTCGACCCATCGATATAGAACAGGATTGAACCATTACGAACATCGGGACCACCCTCATCCCATACTGAACGGGAAAGTTCGATCACTCTGTATGGAATGTCATAATTGGTCCTTGGTTCCATCCAATCGCTGTTCATCTCTGAGGTTGGTCCAACGGGTAAGAGATTCAGGATGCTCAAGTGACCAGTTTTGTTCCCGTCTAATATTTTTTTATATCTTTTTAGCTTTAGAGCGCTTCTATTAGCCTCCAGCTGAACATGTTGACCCAAAGGTAACATGTGAAGGATAGCCTCCAATGCCTTTGAGGGTGTGCTTCGCATTGCTCCTGTTACAGCAACGCATGCCAGTCGTTGGAGTTTGTTTAGCTTTTTTGTAGCTACAGTGTCCTTAGTCTTTGACCACCATACTAATGAGGCATAGGTTATCCTAGGCCGCACAATTGCTGTATAGACCCACATAACCATTTTTGGTTTAAGGCCCCATGTTCTGCCTATCATTTTAGAACATGTCCATAGGGCAATGTTGGCCTTACTGATAATGACATCTAAGTGTGCGTTCCAGTTTAGTTTAGCGTCTAGGATTACGCCTAGATATTTCACTGAAACGCTGAATTTTATTTCCTCTCCTCCAAGATTTAGAGTCTGCAGATGCAGTTTCTTCTTTTTGGTGAAAGGAACAATTGTTGTTTTTGAGGGATTTATGCTCAGACCTTCTTTGATACACCATGGTTGTGTAAGGTTTAAGGCCATCTGCATCCTGCTCGATATCACATCTTCGAATTTGCCACGTACCATTATGACTAAATCATCAGCAAAACCCACGGTTTCGAAACCATTCGCCTCCAAACTAATCAGAAGGTCGTCAACTACCAGTGATCAAAGTAGAGGTGATAGAACCCCTCCTTGTGGGCAACCTTTCGTTGCAATCACAGATGTCGACGACCCACCCAGCTCCGAGGTGATTTGTCTATTTGTGAGCATGCCTTTGATCCATTCGACTATGCAGTCATCGAAATGTCTTCTTCTCATAGCCTGTGCCATTGATACATAAGAAGCATTGTCAAAAGCCCCTTCGATATCAAGAAACGCACATAATGCAGTTTCTTTTGACGAAAGAGATTTTTCAATTTTAGTCACAAGTGTGTGTAA
This sequence comes from Toxorhynchites rutilus septentrionalis, assembly GCF_029784135.1. Taxonomy (NCBI): domain Eukaryota; kingdom Metazoa; phylum Arthropoda; class Insecta; order Diptera; family Culicidae; genus Toxorhynchites; species Toxorhynchites rutilus. The sequence goes on along the minus strand of NC_073744.1, from coordinate 57,184,512 downwards.
CGCTGTGACTGTGGATTGATAGGCAAACTGGTATTTAGATAAAGGGCATTTGGACATGAATACAGACTTTATGTATTCATATAATACTTTTTCCATAGTTTTCAGCAGTATCGATGATAAACTAATTGGTCTGAATGATTTTGGGAGTGATTTATCATGTTTCCCAGCTTTTCGAATGAAGACCACTTTAACGAGTCTCCATGTGGAAGGAATGTGCTCTAGTATCAGACTTGCCTTAAAAATCTCGATTAGAGATGGAATCAGCTTAGATTCTCCTTTTTGAATCAGGGCTGGAAAAATTCCATCTGCACCTGCAGATTTGTATGGTTGAAAGGATCTCACCGCGCTTTCTACTCTGGCCTTCGTGAAAACCATTCCAGCAACTATCTTAGCGACATCCTTTGCACTTTGAGAATACCTTCGAGAGCATTTCATGTCGCGGTTGTAGCTAGGACTGGTATCAGAATGAACCGATGTAGATCCCGGGAAGTGAGTTTTCATCAGTAAGTCTAATACTTCTGAGGGAGATTTTGTGAACGAACCGTCGTCCTTTTTGAGGGAACCTAGCCCGTTCGAGTGGTCTTTTGCAAGAGTCTTGCTTAGTCTTGCAACGATTGGGGTACTTTCAATGCTTTCACAGTTATTTACCCAAGATTTTCGTTTAGATCGTCTTAGTTCTCTGTTATATTCGGTTAGGGCGCTCCTAATTTGAGACCAATCCGAACTAATTTTAGCTCTGTTGAACAGCTTCCGCGCTGTTTTACGTAGCCGCTCGAGCCTTTTGTTCCACCATGGAACGTTTCTTGTCGAAGAAACTCGCTTAAGTGGACAATTACTGTTGTAGACTGAAACTATCGTATCATTTAATTCTTTTGAAGTTGATTCGAGCTGTTGAATCGACCTTATTCTTGTGTTAAGAGTTTCTGACTCGAGTTCAAGTGAATATCGTTCCCAGTTGGTTTTTCTTGGATCACGATATTCTCTCTGTACTGTCAAGCCACCATCCCATTCGAAGATAATGTGTCTGTGATCAGACAAAGACGCCTCTTCCGAAACGTGCCAGTTGTGTATTTTCGAAGAAATTACCGGACTGCACAGTGTAAGGTCCAGGACTTCTTGTCTGATAGCGTTTATAAACGTTGGTTCATTGCGTATATTGGCAATGTCAATGTTGTTTGAAGAGAGAAATTCTAAAAGACAGTCACCTCGACTGTTTATGTCAGTACTACCCCACAAAGTGTGATGAGCGTTGGCATCACAGCCGATGATGAAGTCTTTTTTGATTTCTCTGCAATAATTTACGAACGCCGCAACCTCTTGGGGAGGCGGTTGGTATCTCAACTCTGATCGCGACGATGTCCCTTTGAATGAACTCTGTTATAGGAAAGCAATTAATATTTGCTTTTACTAGAACAGCAGTTCTTGGGGAGTCATGCTTGTTGTCGTAGAATAACTTGCATGAACCAGTATGAATACCAAGTATTCTTCCTTTGTGGACCCAAGGCTCTTGAATTAAAGCTAAATCCATAGCGTCTTCAATAAACCTCCTAGACAGCACGCTAGACGCTAGAGATTATGGCTCCAATTTAGTTTGTCGATCATCTAAATCGGTTCAGTAGCTCAAATGTTATGAATTTTTGCAAAAAGTAATTTTTGGACCATCGGTACCTTTGAAAAATCATATCTCAAAAACGAAAAAAGAGCATCTCTGATATCGAGGTCTGGCCTTCAATGCTAACAAACATAGAAATATCTGGTCCCAAATTGGAATCAAACTATTCTATAATATACACCAATTGCTTCTTTAGAAGAACAAAACTATTCGAATGTATTTTCCCGATAAAAAAAAATTGTAAGGGGTTGTATCTACAACACGACAGCATATTTTCAACGCAATTATATTGTACAATCCACTTGATTACCACTTCGAATATTATTTTAGAGTGCATCGAATTTTTTGTAATAAATTATGTTCTTCGTTACAAATAAATTTGATGAACGTTCTTTTAGGTTTGATATTATGCCTAGGACTACCAAAATATGTGAACGGAAGAATTGTCAAACGATCATTGTATTTCACATTTTCCTCTGAAGTTATTGCGCATCTCATGTTTACGTAGTTCTCGATCCGCGAAAGCTCAGTCACCTCTAGTATCTGAAATGGCGAAATTACGTTTGAAGGAAACATATTCCGGTCTGCACAACGACAAGCGAGTACAAAAGTACTCAACACCAAAAAGTACCCTTGCATGTATTTGCAAAGATGATTCACCCAGGCACATTAGTTTTGAAGTCCGTGTTAGGGAAACAGCTCAGTGGGGAAAAAATACCCCCGACTTGCATGTTTATTTGCAAAGCGGATTACCACAGGTACATCGATTTTGAAGTCCGTGTTGGGGAGACCGTAAGTCGGGCCTATCAAAACTTGGTATTTAGGGCGTTTGGATAACGCTTGACATTCTACAGTTATTCAATTGTTCATCTCATGAAAAATAATATTTTATTAATTGTGATAGACGCGTAGAAATATTTCCTATCAATTGATGCAAACATTTTTCCGATCTGTTAAGGAATGCTCGATTTATTAGGCTGTCAAAAAAGTCCTGCGGTATTTTTTTTGAATTTTCATTTGTTCAGAAAATTAGTTACAATCATCTGTTTTAAGTCAAATATGCGCCGTTTTGTTCGATGACTTGTTCCCAACGAGATGCCAACTTCATTATACCCCTGTTATAGAAGTTCGCTTCCTTATTGGCAAAAAACTCGGATAGCCAATTTTCACAGGCCTCTTTTGTGGCTTATGACTACCTAGCTCGTTCGCCATGGACAAAAACAGGTGGTAGTCACTTGGTGCAAGGTCCGGACTATACGGCGGATGCAAAAGAACCTCCCATCCGAGCTCCCGGAGCTTCTGACGCGTCACCAAAGAAGTGTGTGGCCTGGCGTTGTCCTGATGGAAGATAATGCGGCCTCTGTTTATCAAAGATGGCCTCTTCTTCATGAGTGCTACCTTCAAGCGGTCCAGTTGTTGGCAGTACAGGTCCGAATTGAGCGTTTGGCCATAGGGAAGCAGCTCATAATAGATTATTCCTTGACAATCCCACCAAACACACAGCAGAACCTTCCTGGCCGTTAATGAGGGCTTGGCCACCGTCTGAGCCGCTTCAGCGGGCTTCGACCACGACCGTTTGCGCTTCACGTTGTCGTAAGTGACCCACTTTTCATCGCCAGTCACCATCCGCTTCAGAAACGGGTCGATTTTGTTGCGATTCAGCAGCGATTCACATGCATCGATACGGTCAAAGATGTTTTTTTGCGTCAACGTGTGTGGCACCCATACATCGAGCTTCTTTGTGAATCCAAGCTTCTTCAAATGGTTAATAACGGTTTGATGACTTATCCCCAGCTCTTGGCCGATGCTACGGCTGCTACTATGACGGTCTTTCTCGGCTAATTCAGCGATTTTGTCGCAATTTTCGACGACAGGCCTTCCGGAGCGTGGCGCATTTTTGACGACCGCTACACCAGAACGAAAACGTTGAAACCATCGTTGTGCGGTGGAAATGGAAACTGTATCGGGTCCATAAACTGCACAAATTTTATTGGCAGCTTGAGATGCATTTTTGCCGTTGTCATAGTAGTACTGTAAAATATGTCGGATTTTCTCTTTATTTTGCTCCATATTTTCGACACTATAACTCACGAACGACTTAACCAAACAAAACACTGTCAAGGACTATATTATACCTTTCCAACAAGATATAGTATGACTCGATACAATGAATACAACTAGAACTACGCGCTTACAACGACACCTCTCGGAAATACCGCAGGACTTTTTTGACAGCCTAATTTATGCATTCGAAATACGGGTAGGGTTAGCACACAAATCGGTAGAACAAATGTATGGGAAATAAGGAAGTTTGCTGCTGCTCGCTCTCAGCTCTCTAGAGCACTGAGAGCACAAGGCAGACAATCGGATATCCCCGTCCGGGATATCTTAGGTAGCCGTGATCCTGATCTTCTGCTTCATCTATATCTGTTCCTCAGTAACGCCGATGTCAACGTTTAATGATGTTTCCTTCGTTGTGCCCCCGTTTCATATCCCTCCTATCCGATCGATAAACTTTTACTTAGTCGCGGCAATACATACACACACTCTTTACAGATGCACGGGCCGAAGGTTGTGCAGTCCACTGATCATTCAACAAGAGCCAAAGGTTGTACCGCTCATGACAACTCTACACGAGCTGATGATTGCGCCGGCTATTGACCATTCTATCCTGGATTCCTCGATTCGAGAAAGACGCACCACGCTAGATATGGGGTACAGACTAGGGGGGCGTTGCTGATTAATGGTCAGCTGCATCCTAATAGGAAGTATCCCGTGTCGGGCACACGTACAGAGCATCGAAGACTGCAACATACCAATTATGAGAACACTTGTAATACTAACCTCGAGCCAACCGCGAGTAATCGGTTACATATTACTAACATAGTTGTAAGACAAAAATTGTCAAAATATTGGACTCCCGGCCCCGTCAGGCTAACGCCACATGTGCCTTAATAAAAAATATTTATTTTGGGAAAAAAAAGGAAGTTCTTACAGTTTTCATGAATTTCAACCGTTCAGAGACTAGCGAATTGTAATGTATAGCATATCAAACAAATCTTAGAGAATTTCCGATTCGATTGGCATGCAAATCATGCGAATTCGTTCACAGTGAAAATAGTTATGAACGTTAACTTTATTTCATGAAAACGTGACCTGTTTTCTGATTTGGCACTCTTCCTGAAAGAGGTAGTTCTACGTCGAAAAATTGAATCATCTCATTTCGGAAGCTCCATCGTGTGCGTTGTGCATTATTGATCTCTGCTACTGTTTCCACCGACCGATCAACCCACACAGATTCACAGATCCAGTGTGGGAAGAATTTCGTTCTCTCTCGTCGCATCGACGGCCCGAGACGACGGGCTTGTGTACACATCGCGCTGTGATGTGAAGATTCGTACTCGCGTAAGCCGCGTTATGTTATTATTTTTTTTTCTTTCATTCAACTTCACACGCGCGGCCGTTGACGCCCACCTCGTTTCACCTCGCTGCTGCAGGTTGACCCATTGGCGCTGCCGCTATAACTGGAATCAGCCAGACGATGCGAGCCGCGCTACCGTCATCATCGCCACCGACGACGACCCGTAATGATAATAAAAAACAGCTGACGCTCGTCGTCATTCGTGGCGGCGACTTTGGACTGTCGACGATGATGGTCGGTGGTGGGGTGGGTGTTACGTACGGGAGGATGATGAACTCTGACCTTCACCGTGATTTTATGCTTGTTTTCGGTTGAGTATTTTTAACGGGTCGTGCGCTTATTCTATGGATTATAAAAAAGTTAATTCCGATTTGCGGGCTCGTCCGGGAATTGAACCCGGGACCTCTCGCACCCGAAGCGAGAATCATACCCCTAGACCAACGAGCCTCTTGTCCAGCAGTAGGGAGGACACGGAACACTGTTCGACGCACCAGTTTTCGTTGGTAATTGATTCCAACTCTTAATTACGCTTCACAGCCATTCCTTCACAGCGAATGAAAGTTCAACGAAGTTTTTTTTCGCTTATGCACCGATGAAACGTGCGATGAAAAAACATCGACATCAGCAACGCTAATAAGAAAAGGGAAAAATGTTTTCAAAGCGCATGAAGCTTATTTTGAATGTCAGCGTGACGTTAATTATGTACCTTAGCAGAAATTCCACCTACGTCACATCTATTGAGTTGGAGACGACGGAAAATATGAAAATATTGCACAACCACTTCGTTTCATGACAAAAGAGCCATCTCAAGAAGTCGGTTGAATTGAAGTATATAGTGTAGAACACAATAACTATATTCATTCATAAGACTTAAACTTTATTGTTGTGTTCAGGCGTGAAACATTAAAAAAAAACTTAAATTCCACTGTTTCTTAACTATAGAACCAGATAGAAAAACTCTCACTCCTACAAAATTAACGTCAATTTCACATGAATTACAATAAGTTTCGAATTCTTAGGTCATCTTTAGTTCTCAATCAGTTCAAAAAACCCATTCGGGGTGGTTTCGACCAAGTTGTGTCATGCTGGTGTGTGTATCTTGTTCTACGCTGATGATACTGCTCGTTTCAGCTCTTCAAATCACTCATACTGCTAGTAAGCTGCATCTATTATTCGTACGATCACTCCTCATAAGTTCTTGACAGTGTTTTGATTTGGTAAACAAGCTGACCAGTCGAAAATCTGAAGCCATTATTCATTAAACCATGCCATGACTTTCCGGATTTTATGAATTGTTGCCAAATTACCCAATTATCATGATGTTTTTGATGCAAAAACAGAAGTAAATGATTCTGAAGTACTCCATTGCACTTCTGACTGTGCATTCGTGTTGATGAACCAGGCTTTTCTGAAAATATTTTCCTCGAACCAGAGTTTAAACGAGCAGTATCCTCTGCGTAGAATGAAATACACATCACAACATGGCGCAACTTGGTCGAAACCACCCCGAATGGGTTATTTGAACTGGTTGAGAACTAAAGATGACCTACGAATCAGAAAATTATTGTAATTCATGTGAAATTGACGTTAATTTTCTATATAGTTATGAAACACTGGAATTTTAGTTTTTTGAATGTTTCACACCTGAACACAACAATAAAGTTCAAATGGCCAGTCTTATAAATGAAGATAGTGATTGTATTCTACACTGCATACTTCAACTCAACCGACTTCTTACGTATCTCTGGAAACTCAGAAAAATGAAGTAGTTCTATAGTTATGAAACGCAGTGAATAATGTAACATGGAGCCAGGGCCTGACATCTTCGTCCAATTTCAAACGCTTATTGCTCAGTCATTTCATGATGGATTGATGGGATCTTTGCGCCAATCGATTTCAGCACTCCATAGCGATTGTTTACATTGAAAAAATAATACTTGATGCCATGAAACTAACTATCGTACAATTAAAAAATCTCAATCGTTATACAAACGGAAACAACTCGTTCTGATTGGTCGGAATCGAAGATATAAGCTTCCTCTTTGACTCATAATTATTGCTCAGTCATTTTCTGATAGATTTATTCATTACATTACATTACATTACATTACAGATTCATTACAGCGAAAATGAATAAAATAATATATTTTATGAAACTACGGACATCAAAACCAAGGCATCTGGGGAAATCGGCACTGCGTACTAATGCTATTCGGGGGCATTTTTATACTACGATTAATTCTAGCAAATAAAATTTAAATTTGGAACTTTAATGTTGGCTGCTTCGTGAAATTTCGTATCAATGACCGATCGTGCATTGTAAAACGTTCAACACAAGTGTAAGTGTAAGATTGTATATGGGGTAAGTGTACCAATTATGGAGGACATATGTAACCAACTTGCAGAAAATGGCGAATAAATACTCTATTTTAGTTCAAAAGTATACAAAAGTATACTTTTTCTAGCAGTTTGAACTCTGTTTTTGGAGATTTTACTGATATTTCTATGATCAAATGACTTAATTGTATAAAAACGTGTTTGAAAATGCCACTTCCATGTACCCATTATGGTAATAGTGTTCCTAAAGTTTCGCAATAAGTGTAGCTGTTATGGTAATAGTCAGTGTCACATGGAAAAAGTGTTAATATGATTCAGCTAATACTTCAATAATATTTTTTGATTAAAAATATGCCTCTATATTTCATTCCTAGTATACAATACTATGTCGTTGATTCTACACTTGACAAAAATTATGGGAATGAGCGCGAAGTCGAAGTTTTTCAGTGATTTTAGAAATGCTGTAGCATTGTGAAAAACCAACAGGAAAAAGTTTTGATAAAATACAAAATTTCCCATTTTCTAATGAATACTTTTTTAATAATGCGATTATTCCCAAATCAGAAGGCAGTTTCGAAATTTCAAATTGTTTCTGTACAAGACTCATTAATTATTATTCATTATTCGGCGATTTTTGCCTAATTTTTGCTTTTGCTTCGATCGATTCTCATAATTTATTTTTTCTTACGATAACCGTGGACATGTTGAAATATGGACAATTTCAATTCACCCAGATTTTGTGCAATATAATTACAATATGCAAGAACATCAACCAATTATTTGTACTCAAAATGTATTCAAAAACTTCCGGGATGATAATCTGATAGAGGGTACACTTAATTAACTACAAATCAAACAAGAATTAACAAGCATTATAAGTTCCGGCTATAATTTATTTTCTGTTAATGAAAAATCACTGTTTTTTTTCTAATATCCGGTATCCAACCGGATACCAAATATTAGGCAAGATACCGGAGATCCGTTTCATCTTTAGATCAAACTGTTGTTATGTGCTACCCGGTTGTAAAATAACTGCCTGCTCCGCGTTGACTAGCCTCTCTGCTAGCTGACAAGAGAATCACAAAGGCGTGTGGGTTGTGATGAAGTTTTCGCTTCTCTCCAGGAACTGAACAAAGGATAGTAACATATTCACCTAAGATTTAATTTTCAACAGAGTGGATCAAGCAAATATGCTTCGGTCGAACACGCATAGTGCTATTTCACAACACTACTAAGCGTTTAAAAGCGCCCTATAATATGCAATTGCACAGCGTGAAAACGTGAGGTACAACCATAATAGCATAACAACCATTAGGGTAACACGGGGTGAGTTGGACATACGGGGTGATTTGGACCACCCCTTTATCTCAAAAAGTACGGCTCAACTTGGATTTTTTATAATGTCATTTTCTTTTATTATTGAACCGTGTGTAACTAACGTAAAAAAACTTTGGCAAAATTCGACAGGTGGAAGGAAACGGTAGCATGAACACAACAAGTACTTTGATTGTCAAAAAATGTGAGTTTTCCGATCGTGGTTTTAAGGTTTTTCCCGCTGATTAAACAAACTTTTCGTGTATTGTGCAGTAAAGTTCTGTTCGCCCACAGAAGTGGAACAATTTGATGCAGCGAAATTGCAATTTTGATAATAATAAATGAAATTAATTGCATTTTAAATTTTGCATGTTGTGTGGGGTGACATGGACACGTTTCTGTGGGGTGAATTGATCCTACAGGTTTAAGGTTTTTCTTTGATCTAATTGATTCCAGATGTCACGGAGTTACAAAAAGAGAACGGACAGACGACGTTGGAAGAAGGAGGAGCTTGAAAGAGCAACTCAGGCCATCAAGAACGGATTTTCTTTGACCAACAATGAAAGTGTTTGAAAATGCTCGAACAACAGTGAAAAGATTCATGCATAATTCGAGATGGTGTCAATCCAATTTTTCTGGGCTGGAATCTGGCCAAGACACTTAGTATCGATCCCAAAACACTTTTACTGATTGTAACATTATCCCAAAATACATGACATAAACATAAGCAGGTTTTTTTTCGATGAAACACACACTGGACTAAATCACCCCACAGACGGTCCAAATCACCCCGCATCAAATTTTAATGTCCTAAAATTATCTCTTTTATTTTATGATATACTAGCTAACCCGGCAAACTTCGTCCCGCCCATTTACTTGATTAATTCTCGAGTAATGCAGAAATTTGTGTTTTATTTGTATGGCAGCCACCCCTAAGAGAGGGGGGAGGGGTATCTTACCACCATAGAAACATTCATTGCACCCTAAAGTTTCCATATGCCTAATTTGGTTTAATTTGCTTGATTAATTCTCGGGTAATGCAAAAATTTGTGTTTCATTTGTACGGCAGCCCCCTCTAAGAGAGGGGGAAGGAGTATCTTAACACCATAGAAACATTTATTGCATCCTAAAACCTCCACATGCCAAATTTGGTTTCATTTGCTTGATTAATTCTCGAGTAATGCAGAAATTTGTGTTTCATTTGTATGGCAGCCCCCCCTTTGAGTGGGGGAAGGACTGTCTAACCATCATAGAAACATTTATTGCACCCTAAAACTTTCACATGCCAACTTTGGTTTCGTTTGCTTGGTTAATTTCCGAGTAATGCAGAAATTTGTGTTTCATTTGTATGGCAGCCCCCCCTTAGAGAGGGGGGAGGGGTCTCAAAATATCACGAAAACCTTCCCCGGCCCCAAAAACCCCTACATACCAATTTTCATGTCGATCGGTTCAGTAGTTTCCGAGTCTATAAGAATCAGACAGACATACAGACATCACTCCATTTATATATATATATATATATATATATATATATATATATATATATATATATATATATATATATATATATATATATATATATATATATTATAGATTATATGATTAAACATTATTGATCGAGAGAAAATCAGTGTAGCTCAGTATACAATGTGACATTTTTGATTTAGGCCGTATTGGTTTGGAAATATTATGCGATTTGCTTAGGTGGTCCAAATTCCCCCCTTTTCCCCTACATAACAACGTACAACCATAATAGGACCATAACTTTTCCGCTGTTTTTCAGCTTTGCTGCGATTTCTTACAACCATAATAGGAACGGGGCAGCTTTCAATATTGCGATAACTGGCACGTGGCACGTTAGATGTAAAATTGTACCATTATGGAAATACAAAAATACATGTTTATTTCTTTAAAATCGTATAAATTGGTCGAATCACAACATCAAGAAGGTTGTAATGTATGCGTCTACACTGTGTTTGCATCAAACCAGCCACATATTCCTCAGCAAAATGCTAAGACGCAAGCATCAATGGGACACATTATTTTCGAACTGAATTTTTCAACCAAAGAACAATGTTTTGCATGGAATCAAGTACCAAAATCGACAAAAAAGAGAGTTCTGATGTTTTAAAAATCATATTAGAGTCTTCAAAAATATTATATGTTTTCTAAACTAGTAAAAACCTCACTCGTATTACCATGATAGGTTACTATTACGATGATAGATACTTATACCTTGGTAGTGACTGTGTTAAGAATGGTTCGAAATATAAAACCTTTTTAGTTAAATTTTCCTAAATAAAAACAAATGTGTTCATGCTCGAGAATGGATCATCTATTTGAGCTATCGATTTTGTTGTGTTCATCTTCATCCAAGGAAAGTTCATGCGGCGAGAAAAATTGGAATATTCAAAAAATCGGACACACCTCTCCTGTGACTTTTCTTCGGAGATGTCGGGCCCTGCATGCAGTAAGGTTTAATAGTAAAACTACAGAACAGAGTTTAATCTTATTTTGTTTATTTACAAAATTAACACAATTACAACAAGTTAATAATGCGTAGATCTCCCTTTTTTCAATTAAGGCAAATAATTTTGGTTTGCCCAGTCAAATCAAATATGATCATGGTTTGCCCACTTTTTTGAATGCTCTAATTCAGCACTCCTGTGTCAAATAAGGTATTCGAATGTTTCATGACATATAAATAAAATAGTCTTTTTCGTGTTTTACAGTAGTTTTATAGTATGTTTTTACGGAATCACATGTTTTAAAGAATTATAAACAACCTTCTATTTGTGTCAATGTGCCCCTCATTCGAGGAGTTTTAATTGGTCACCAGATGATTATTTCGCACGTATTCAGACCTTTTCTGGATTATAACACTTACAAATATTATAAACATCATGCTTGCACATCATTTGTATCAGATTTACATAGCTAAACCATTAATTTAACGCATTTTGATGAACTCTATTCTGATCATGAGTTGTCCAATTCAATGATGTTATTTTGTCCACATGATTTCTATGGCAACCGCTTGGCGCGCTGCAGTTTGTTTGTGTTGTCCTTCGCGCATAGCAGAAATAAAGTTTCTCTGTGTTGAGTGTGTTGAGGGTAACACTTTTAAAATGCCGAAGAAAAGGTAATATTCTGAAGAGAGCCTAAATTATGAATGGATCAATATGATGACAGTAAACTCAAGCAATGATAAATACAGTATCTACTTGTGAATTCGAATGTTTTCATTCAAAAATGGTGATTTATAAAACCGGATAAACCATGATCATTTTTTGGGCAAACCATGATCATAATTCCTCTTAAAGGAAAATCGTTAAAAAACAATAAAAATTTGAATAATTTCAACACCTTATGGTAGTATCAGCAACTAGAGACTTGGGGCTTTTTAACAAACCCAAACTCGTATCGATTATGTGTGATTTTCATGGAGAAAAATCGATTTGCATTTACTAGTAGCGTAAAAACATCCCAAATCGGACAAACCAAGGTCGTTGGCATTTTTACGCGCATCTCTATCGCATTGGGCTCGCTGCAAACAATCTTTGTGATTGTGGCGATGGCTACCACGACATCGAGCATGTTGTCTGGTCGTGTATCCGGTTCCATACTGCTCGCTTTCAGCTCTCTAGAGCACTGAGAGCACAAGGCAGACAATCGGATATCCCCGTCCGGGATATCTTAGGTAGCCGTGATCCTGATCTTCTGCTTCATCTATACCTGTTCCTCAGAAACGCCGATGTCAACGTTTAATGATGTTTCCTTCGTTGTGCCCCCGTTTCATATCCCTCCTATCCGATCGATAAATTTTTACTTAGTCGCGGCAATACATACACACACTCTTTACAGATACACGGGCCGAAGGTTGTGCAGTCCACTGATCATTCAACAAGAGCCAAAGGTTGTACCGCTCATGACAACTCTACACGAATTGATGATTGCGCCGGCTAGTGACCATTCTATCCTGGATTCCTCGAGTCGAGAAAGACGCACCACCATATCTAGTGGGTACAGACTAGGGGGGCGTTGCTGATTAATGGTCAGCTGCATCCCAATAGGAAGTATCCCGTGTCAGGCACACGTACAGAGCATTGGAGACATCAACATCCCAATTACGAAAACACTTGTAATACTAACCTCGAGCCAACCGCGAGTAATCGGTTACATATTACTAACATAGATAATAAGAAAAAATTGTCAAAGTATTCCCGGCCCCGTGAGGCTAACGCCATATGAGCCTTGATAAAAATATATATTTTGGAAAAAAAAGGATCATTTACCCTATTTCAAACAATCAGTTCAGCATGCTTTCAACTATACTTCGGCATGTTGAAATATGTATTTGCTCCATACAGATAAAATTACTCGTTTCATTAATGAGCCGAACGTGTGGGATATCGAATTTCCATCAGTGGCGAGTCGAGAAATAATATAGTTTGTTACTTATGTCAGGATACTTGTTCAGGTGATCTTCTCTGATGGAACGAAATAACATCTGGATAAGCCAGATGTTATATCCACATTCAGTCTTTCAACACTATAATTCATTTGACAACTGACGTATGAACAAGGCGCTATCGGTTACGCATCACCATTTAAATAAAGCATTAAGGACTACAACATTATTTTAGAATATATCGAAAAGCTATTTAAGAAACCCTGTTATACACGAAACTGTCAAATCTATATACAGGGTCTTTCAGATTAAACGCTCACGTAAAAAAATCGACTAGCTCCTCATAATTTTTTTTCGCTCAGTCGATGGTAACACAGTATTCCCCACTTCGGGACGATACTATTCGGCTACTAGTTCAATCTGATCGGATGGTTTTTAGTATCAAGATGTACAATTTACAAGATACAAATGAAGCATAAATTTCTGCATAACTCAAGAACTAATCAAGCAAATGGAACCAAATTTGTCATGTGGAGGTTCTAGGGGGTAAGAAACTGGAAGTGGATTTTCAGGTGATAAAACTCAATCCAATATCTTCTTCTATCTATACAAATGAAAATGGATCGCCGAATGTGTTGATAAGAGCAAAACTCGAGGAAGAAGTTGTCCGATTTAGGACTGTCTTTATATCACATTTAAGGGAGAAACATGTTACTTGCATGTTGTTATGGAAGAAAGAACAAGAAAGAATCACTGAATCACAATAATGGAATTCATATGTATGGAAAAAATCCCACTAATACTTACCCCTTCTTAAATAAATACATACCTGTGAGGCAAAGCATGCTGTTATAAACCTTAAATCAACTGTGGAAATTAACAACGATTTTAATGACGATTCCACAATTCCACAATTCGTTCTTTCAAAACAAATTTCTATCTTGTCGCATTTTGGGATAAATGATAAATCAAAGGTAATCATGGATTTTTAATAACAATATCAGAAAAATATTTGAATTGAATTGAATTAATTATTGAATTTTGATAAAATTGCACTGAATAGTTAATACATATAAGGACAATAATAATATTTGAATAAACTTATGTAATTATGAACATATTTATATAAACCTTCCCATCTTATCATTCTTCATTGAAGACCTTGCGTCAAGACAGCTAGAAATCGATACACTCTCAAATCAAGTATGCCTGAAAAAAATTTATTCTTCATGTAAACAAGGATTGAAAATGTGGACATTTTTTAGTCAGTGAATTGTGTTCCACTGCTGTGGTAAGTCACTGAAGGATACTCTATACACCGAAGGATCCCATACACTGTTTGACCGAAGCCAAATATTTGACACTTTTTGACAGATAAAATTTGATCGATTTCGACTCATCATTTATTGGCAATTCATATTTGTACTATCCAGCATCATCCCCCTTGTTGTCCCTCTAGGAATATTGCAATTCTTCATGACTTGATAACAACTTTGGGCTGCTTGAGGCGAGTCGGTCTTCTCAAATCAAATCTAAATATCAAAATAAGTTCATTCGGACACCGGATAAATGCGTCACCAACTTTCGCGGTCGCATCTTCTGTTGTCCCTCATCCAGCACAATTAAATTACTTCAGGCGATGGGGAGCCAGCCCACAGAATTGAATCACTGATTCGTGCTAGTCACCATTATGCTCCGCTCCAATAATGGCATCGCAACTTTCCAGCGGGTCTCGCTATTCACTTCTTTACAGCGGCGGGCGACCCAACTCAAAATCTATCTCAACTACTTTGTATTCTTCACCCGGGCGTAAAGTCACCGTAACTTATCATATTTACAGCCAAAGTCAAAGCCCGCAGAGGCCGCACAGCACGACGATTGTTGGCCGCTGTCGTCCTCGTCGTCCTTTTCCCTAGAAGGGCACCATCGCTAACTGTTTTTATTTGCTAAAAATATTATAAATTTTAATACGACTCTCAAGACAATGCTGCTGCTGCTGGAGGAATAAAAATTTATGCTTGTTCCTTTTCTCCGGGAATCATGATGAATGGGCCCTCGCTGCCGGAGTTCGAGTCGTAAAAGAAGAACAAAAGAACGCCCATATAAAGCAACAATAGCAACAGAATGGCGTTTAGAACAAAGGGAAAGGACAGCTTTCTGTAGTGCTGAGTCGCAGGGGATCCCCAGGCCGAATGCCGAGCCACTGCAGAGCACGGGTGATAAGGAGGGAAAGGGAAAAGAATGCCAAATAAGACAACTTTCAACCACCTTTCACGGCCGGAGAAAGGAGGAACCCCAGCATGGGCTGAGGAAAAATATGTTGTCAGAGCACGTTTTAATGGATGATGTTATGTTTCATTTCAAACTTCTTGAGAACCGAGATGCTGCAGGTACGTAAATCGTCCGCATGATAAGCGGTAAAAGGCAACCTTCCGGGATACCGAATGAAACCAACTGGCAGCAGCCTTCAGGCGAGCGGTTGATAGGCGTTTTAGTGTGTCCCAAAATGTTCATGGCCAGCCGTCTCCTTTTGAACCGACATTTAGTTTTATGGTTGTTTTATTCGACCCAGGTGGATTGCGCCAGTGCTCCGGGGACGCGTTTGTTCAGTTTTTAAGTATTAACTTTGAATTTGCTGGGAGGGGGAGTTGCGAAGACCAGAGTGGAATTTTGTGCTAAATCGATGGTTGCTATTCTCTGTTCTCAAGATTTTCCGGCTGTCACCTGTGCACCCGACCGTAACTTACGGATACAAATCATCCGGGTCTATAATGATGGACAACGTCCAGATAAAACACAACATAAATAACCTCTTCGCTTTAATGGACTTGAATACAAAGATGGTTGTTATCAGGAAAGTATCACATTTTTAACGGAATCGTGCTAGGACTATTTTATCATACGAGTGAATCAATATCTTGCGATGACTTATGACGACTATTCGCAGGAATTATTCCAAGGCGCTGGAATTGGTGTAGGTGCTTCATTTTGACAATATCTAGGCGAGGCACACTTGGGTAGCAGGACGATAAATTGGTTTGCTAAATTTGTTTTCACAGCATATAATTGCACCTTTTTGTTTGCGTTTCGGTTACATTCTGGGAAATATATACCGGGAATTTGTGTTCTCAATGAAAATGCTTTATTTATCATCTAAATTTATATTACCGCCCTCAAATAGGGCTCTTTTGAAGCAATACACCATTTTCAACGAACATTCTAGTCATCGAAACACTTTCAATAGCAGTGTTCAGAAATTGCCCTCAATTCACGCAGTCTTCGATCCAGCCAAACGTGTCTCGTCGTCGATTACTTCTTCTGGGGGTACTTGAAGGACCGTTGCTATGTTGATAAGCCACAAAATTTGGAGGAACTTAAAGAAGAAATAACTCGGATTTCCAACAGCATCGAAGTCGTAGTGTTAGAGTTGTGCATGAAGAATTTTGTTCACCATTTAAAACGCGAAATCGAAAAAAGTGGTGGTCACATCGAAAATGTCCTAAAATAAGTTTTCGCCTAATAAGCTAAGCCGCCGTCGGAAGCGGCGGCCTTTCGCAAACAAACCTGTGTTACATCGATTGCCCGGTTGGTTTGAAACATAGGAGACGATCCTTTAGTTAGGTCGGCATACGTTTGCCCGGTTAAGTAATTGCTATCTATTGTATTTCGGCTCCGGTGACGCTAATACGAAAGTACCTTTTCGTTTTTTAAACATAAAAATCGGTTCACTTTTGTAGAAGTTATTAAAATTTGTTGCGTGAGTGTTTAATCTGAAAGACCCTGTATTTTGTCGATATTTTCATCAGTTGAAGAGGTGGACAGTCGTTCTTAACATGGCATATCTTTCATCTTTTCTCGACCGTCTTTGAATGACTTATACAGTTCACAACGTTTGAATTTAAAAAAATGGACAAAAATTGCCGATTTTTCATGGGTTTACCTCCACACGTACTGACGAAACTACCCATGCAGCATCAATCATAGTAACCCATGAGTCAGCAGAAAAAAATTGACAGCTCTATCAGTCGAACTCAAATCGTGATGGCGAAAACAGTGAAGCTACTCGGTTCAGAAGTGTGCGCGTTCAAAGAACGGAACCCCGCCGCCTCGAAAACGGACATCGTGTGGCACTTTGTAGATGCCGGATACGCTCGTTCAGACAATCAGAGCATCGACAATAATCAGAGCATCGAAAGAAAGCCCGGCTCCGGAGGACCGCCGACCCTGAGCGACAAGAAGCTCTAAAGGATGCTGAAGAGGAAGATCGAGGGAAAAGTGGCTACATCGCTGCGTGCGCTTGGCCGGGAGGTCGGTGTAAACTGTCAAACAGTGAAAAAGTACCTGGCCAACATGGGCATACAGGTCAGGTAGCGGAAGTCCCGTCCACTGGTCTCGGAGCTGCAATGACGCAGCGGCAGCGGCTGAATAAGATGGTCAAATCGATTTTCCCGGCGAATGGCAACGTGTCGGTGGTGATGGACTTCGAGATGTATCTCACCCTGGATGGCAACGACTGGCAAGGCACTTCGAATTTTACTACCCCCACGAAAGTTTATTTCACACACCAAGTTCCCCAAGAAGGTTCTGCTGTGGCTGACAATCAGCGAGAAGGCGATGTCAAAGCTGCTCCGGACTGGCCGTAAAGAAATGTCGAAGACGCGGTGTTCTGGCCGGATCTGGCATCGGCCCACTACTCGAAGCGATCGTTAGAGGAGATGGAGAGGCTGAATATCGATGTGGTACCCAAGTCGGCGAACCCTCCCAACGTCCCCCGGGTTCCATCGAGAATTTCTGGGCGAACCTGAAGCGTAAGATCTACTCCAACAATTTTGTCGCGAAAACTGAGAAGGAATTGATAAATAAAACAAAGGAAGAACTCATTACACGCATGTTTTCGTCCGCCATGGCGAATGTTCCGGTTAGCTACCGGAAGGCCGCTCGCAAGGGCGTAGAATTTTTTTTCAAGTAAGCTAATATAATTACCTTCCATGGGAAATATATAAAACTCAATTATCTGTCTTAGTTTTTTTTATCACCATCCGAAAAATGCCCAATTTTTGTAATGCAAACGTTATAACCGTGATTTCGTCACAATTGAGACATTTTCAAAGTTACGGCCAAATTTCACATAATATCTCTGACCAATAGAATTATCCATATCAAAAGTTGCCCAACAAAAAAGTTAAGTTGTTTAAGTTTTAGTGACATTGTGAACAAACTAAATGAGAGACTTAGTTGTGAACTGTTTGAAGTAGGGCCCGAAATCTTCGAAGGTGAAAAATGAGGACCGACTCTACTCTCAGTAGCTTCGTTTCGACTAGAACTGCTTCGACAGGTGCCCACAACAAAAAGTGACTTGACTAGAAAATGAATTGACTAGCGTTGACTAGCGAGGATGACTGGTGAACTAGTCCAGTCGGTGGTTATTTTAACTGATTCGACTAATGAATACAAATCTGCCTCTTCATTTAACTGACTTCAATCCACATTTCCATTTTCCCCTGACACTAATTTTATACCCGCGTATGCAACCTTATTTTTACGTCCATATAAAGAGGAACGAAAACATGATTTCTGACGGAAAAAAGAATTTACCCCATCAATAAACGGTTATTGTCTACCCATCGTGAACTCAAACCAATGAACTTAGACATTTATCAAGTACTAGCTGACCCGGCAAACTTCGTTCCGCCCAAAATTTGTTTTATATTATCAACACCTTCAAACATTCACGTTTTCTTACTATGAGCAAGTTCATGGGTCCAATCGCAGAACTGTTCATTGATTGATCTTCTAATCGAACCTTTAAAATAACCTTTTACTATTTAATTCCTATGGCAGCCCCCCCCTTAGAGAGGGGAGAGGGGTCCTAAACTATCACGAAAACCTTCCCCGGCCCCAAAAACCCCTACATGCCAATTCTCATGTTGATCGGTTCAGTAGTTTCCGAGTCCATATGAATCAGACAGACAGACAGACAGAAATCCATTTATATATATATATATATATATATATATATATATATATATATTTATATATATATATATATATATATATATATATATATATATATATATATACATATATATATACATATACATATATACATATATGTTGTGTTGTGTTATATATATATATATATATATATATATATATATATATATATATATATATATATATATATATATATATATATATATATATATATATATATATATATATATATATATATATAGATGCTATAAAGGTCCTTGCGTTAGTATTAGCGTGCAAAACAGCGTACACACACTGACGCTATTTTATACGTGCGAGTAATTTTCGTGTATGATACAAAAGAATCTAGCTCACCTGTAGCATATGTCAAACCACATTGAACTGAAACATCGATGCATGCACACGTACATGGGAGAGAGAAAGAGAGGAACGAATTCGTTTTGGGGGAAGCAACTTCAAAGTGCGATGAGGACAATTTGACTGGAAAAATGAAATAGTCGAGTCGGTAGAGGGAGATAGCAACTAAACGCCCGACTGGCTGTTTAGTCGTTTTGGCGGAGGAACTGCGTGAAGAAGCCAAAAGTCATTACTAACTGAATACGGATATAGTCAGTCAGATAGTCAGCTGACTATCCTCAGTTGACTAAAGTCTTGTCCAGTTAGAATCCGTACGGAAGAAATCATTTATATCTCGGAGATAGAATGACATACAAAAAAGAGTGATCAACCAAAAGAAAGATATATTCTTGCACTTTTACAAAAAAATGTCCTTAAAATTATTTTTCTTCATTTCTGATGAAACTTCTCACTTTTCTGGTGATTCCTCCCATCAAACGTTGCACAGCGGCAGTGTCGACCTCTGTGGCCAGTTTTTTCCAGAATCTGGTCATCCCTGCAGCGTCCCGAGCCATTTTTCCGGTCTTCTTTAGCTTCCGCTTCATAATCGCCCAATATTTTTCAATTGGGCGGAATTGGGGGCAGTTTGGTGGGTTGAACTCCTTCTCGATAAAATCCACCCCGTTGTCGCGGTACCACTGGAGAACCTCCCGGCTATAGTGGCAACTCGCTAAGTCAGGCCAAAACTTAACGGGACCATTGTGTGCCTTTATGAAAGGCAACACACGCTCCTTCAGGCACTCTTCCTTGTACAATTTCGAATCCATGGTCTTTGTAGTGATGAAAACCGGCGTCTTCGCACCACAGGTGCATATACCCTGCCAGATCATCATCTTCTTGGCAAATTTGTCCATGAACATGAACTTGAATTTGGCGGGGACATCGCCTCGTGCCGTGGAAAGATAAAATTTTTGTCCCGGAAGTTGGCCGAAGTCCATTTTTACATAAGTTTCGTCATCCTGGAGCAGGCATCCATGGTACTTCGTTAGTACCTGATAATACAACTTACGAGCGCGAGTTTTCGTCACTAGACTCTGCTTCATCGTCCTATTTGGTTGCTTGATTGCTTTGTAGGAATGAAATCCAGCTCGGTGAATGATTCGTCGAACGGTACTACGAGCGGCACCGTATTTCTGAGCGATATCATGTTCGGACAGTCCAGGGTTTGCTCTGACGGTTCTCAACACCTTCCAATTCAGCTGACGATCGTAGGTTCCGCTTTGACGCTTCTTTTGAACCGCCCGGTCCACGCTGTTCCGCTCGCGGAATCGTCTGAGCACATCACATACGGTAGTTTTAGCGATATCCAAATGTTTCGCGATCTTCGCACCCGACCACGTTGGATTGTCAACGTGGGTGTGCAAGATTAATTTTCTTCTTCTGTCTTCCATGTGGAATAACTCCGGACTTACGGCACGAAAAAATTTGAAACTTTTACCACCAGAAGAGGAAACATTTGTAAACAAACCGCTGTAAAAACTTTCTTGCAGCGGCCACTGACTGTGCCGCTGTAAAATGTGCAACGCGTACGGATTCTAACTGGACAAGACTTTATCACTATGCAGAGCCCTGGGTTGAAGTCGTAGGACGGTGAATAGGCCTCGTGAGTGTGGGCATGGTTCATTGGGAGCATTCTCCTCGAATTCTCTTGTTCTTTCCAAGTGTTGTGTTATGGTTTTTCTGGCATCTAATTTCATTTAATGTTTATGTGTTTTTGGGAGCCGTTCTGAAGGGCACATGGGGTTCAGCGGTTCTAAAGGGGTCACCCATTTGGAACTATTTATGCAAACGAATGCAAAGATATTAAATATACCCATGCTAAAGAAAAAAAATATGGTTATGGTTTTCCAATAGAATTTAATAAGCCATTGCTCTACATGCGGTGGATAGACATGGGATAGTAATTTATAGTAAATATTGGAATGATTGTGAAAAACGCTCACTGTGCAAAAAGGGGGATAATTGCTCTGAAAAGATTCATTGTAGATGAATATTGTACTGTAGTTGTGGTAACACAATGTCATGTGAAAACAATGTGTTTTTGTGTGTGTGGAAAGATTAAAAATGTCGTATTTCGGTGTCGGGTCTATAAGCATATGATTGGAATTTTATCGTCCGTTAGTTTTCATTATGCCATTCCTCCTGGTTCATTTAAGGGCCGATTGTGGAGATCTTTCGCGTACCTGTATATGCCGAAAAATCTACGCACGATGAATCTTGAATTATGAAGTTGATACGGATTTCTCCCGGTTGACTTTTTAGGGCGCTCATGAACATTATTATGCACGGAAGAGTAAATGCACAAAAAATTATCAAATATAAAGTTGGTTCAGATTGTTTTAAAAGAGTTCTCTCGGTTGTTTTTATACTTCTGTCATTGCGTAATGGTTCCATACGGAAGAATAAACGCACGATAAATCAAGATACATATAGTAAGTACGTTTTGTTATAGAACATTTCCTCCGGTTGCTTATTTGAGAACGAGAGAAGTTGAGGGGAGTATGTTCAGAGGGATGTGCTCGCATTCGCAGGGTCCGTCTATCGCTCTGGTGATTCTAGGGGATAGCTTTGGTCGGCAGTTCGAAAAGTCTACGGCTGGGCTTAGCGTGGGGTGAAGGTGTTGGAAAGGAGGTGTTGTCTCTGGTGCGGATCCGATGGTGACAGAGCCGTGTGGGCTTAGAATTTCAAAAATAAAATTCAAAAATCTAAAATTTGAAAAAAATTAAAATGCGATATTCGAAAATCTGAAATCGAAAATTCTAAAATGTTATAGCTTAATTCATACAATGCGATTCGTTAAGCGACCACCGACGTGATTGGAATTGGATAAAGAATATGCTCCATTTCGAGTGATTTTATAGAAGTTCTCTGTTACCTTCTCAGGTTTCCTAAAGAATACTCTCCGCGATCACGCACTTATTGATTTCAGAGGTCTCTCGGTTACCTTCTCAGGTTTAGTTCTCCGACATCGCAATTGTATTCCGATAAACAATTTCGTTTCGTTGTGTGGTCGATAGTCCGTGTTCACATAATCACATCACTTATTTCAGCGAATCCTTGAACTGCCCGACCGAGCGGTTTTTCGGATCAATAATTCACGCCGACGATCTCTTTACAACTGACCGCTTTATTCTTTTTTTGTAAGTCTATATAAACCCAAGTTTCGTAAATCTATTACCTCTTCAGAATATAATAAACAAAACTAACTTACGATAAGCTTCCCGCTATCGTAAAACCAAAACATAAACGAAACCCTATCGTAAAACTAGACCTATAGGGTCCCGTACACGATAAATAATAATGACATTACTTCATCAGAATGACAATAAAAATGATCGTGTAAGGTTGACAAAATTGAAATGACGGGCGATAATGATGCATATCCGGATTTTCTGATCTCGCTCCATCATTTTTGTAATAGGGCGAGGACACTATCATTCGTGGTGTTTAGGATATTGTGCGACATCTTGTGTTAAAATCTATGTTTGTGAGGAAATTTACTCTCTATCAAGTTAGTGGGCCCAAGAGAATTTTCAATTTCTAAAATTTGAATGAAAGTTATTGCTTGTTGTTACTTGAATGCATAAAACACGTAGCACTTTTCTGAAATCCCTACTAAAACTCATAATTAGAAAATAAAATTATACCCAGATATTATTTTAGTTCAAGGTTTTTTCGCCATTTGCGGAAAACCTGTTATTCTTCTACAGAGAGCAACATATTTCATGCGAAGAAAGTGATTTTCATTTATGTTATTTGATTTTAAAAGTTTGCCCACTCCATCTGAAAATCCATTATCATTTTCGCTTCACAACGATGAAGCACGAAGCATAAAATGTTAATTCGCGATGGCTGCTATATAGTGTCGACATCTATTACCCAATTACGGGGGTGAAGCACACGGGTAAGATACGGTGTCGACATCTACGAAGGTATTAAATGGTAATGAATCAAGCATAATCTATTAGGAATACAATGATATAATGCATTTTTGAATTGTTAATAGATCAATGAAAAGCATTTCAAAATATTTTATTGAATGTTCATAACATATTATTCTGAACATTCTTCACCCGTTACTGAAAAACATTACAAGAACAGATCAAATTGTTGAAATTATAATTGGAAATCATTATTAGAAACATGTTTCGTTTAAGATTTTTTCATTGTTTGCAGAAAACCTTTCAAATTATTAACGGGGATGTTTATTTGACAAAATAAATTGATTTTCATTGATAATTTTCATTTCGAAAATGTGTTGATTTCTCTTACAACTGTGAAGGCCAGAGTTGCTGCATTCCTGCAAGCGATAAGAATGATCGTGTAAGGTTGAAGAATAAGGTGATTGCGGAATGGAGCGATTCTTGCCAATATTGTCATCACTGATAATGTCAATGCTACTGATCGTGTAAGGGCCGCTTATGAATCACACGATCCACAAACAAGGATCGTGCAAAAGAGATGTATTTATTTATTCGGGGTCTACCCGAGCCTATCATAAAATGTATTCTATGATTGTAACGGTTGGTTGTAACGTTTTGTCTCATATTCCGAACAGTCTCAAATTCCGAACTTCATTTTTAAATGTAAATTTACTGAACTTCTATGTTATAAATAATTGAATAATGCAAACCCTGAATTTTTTTGGGGTATATACTTCATTTTAAAATCATTTACAGGTATCGATACTGGATATAATTTATAATAATGAGTATTTGCAAAAAAGTGACAGTCAAAACCAATGATAAAACGTTTGCGTTAGCAAATTCTGTAAAAAAAAACAAACATTGTTGATTTTTCAGTTTTTGTTGTGTTTTCAACTATTTTGTCTACTGTTTTCATGTTAAGTACTAGAAATGGTAAGAATCTACAATAAATGAATGAAAAAAAATATATTTTATTCAGAAATCTTCTTTAAAATCAGTATTGTATTAGTGTTCGGAATATGAATCAAGTTTCTACGCATGATTCAAATTCCGAACACTTCATTTGTAAA
The DNA here is from genome assembly GCF_029784135.1 of Toxorhynchites rutilus septentrionalis. Classification (NCBI taxonomy): domain Eukaryota; kingdom Metazoa; phylum Arthropoda; class Insecta; order Diptera; family Culicidae; genus Toxorhynchites; species Toxorhynchites rutilus. The sequence goes on along the minus strand of NC_073744.1, from coordinate 57,160,031 downwards.
TGTAATTTTACTAAACTTTTATGTTATAATTAATTGAATAATGGAAACCCTGACAGTCTTTGGGGTATAGGCTTCATTTTGACATCATTTGAATGTATCGTAAATTTTTTGGGGTATATACTTCATTTTAAAATCATTTACAGGTACATAATTTATAATATTAAACATTTGCGAAAAATTGACAGTAAAAACCAATCATAATATGTTTGCGTTAGCAAATTCCGTAAAAAACAAGCATCGTGAATTTTTCACTTTTGGCAGTTGTTTCAACTATTTTGTTTGCTGTTTTCATGTTAAGGGCTAGAAAAAGTGAAAATCTACTATGAATGGATGGAAAAAAATATCTTTTGCGCAGAAATTTTCATTACAATTAACATCTAAGTAGTGTTCGAAATTTGAATCAAATTTTTACGCATGATTCAAATTCCGAACACTTCATTTTTTAAATGAAAATTTACTGAATTTTAATGTTATAAATATGTGAATAATCAAACCCTTGACATTCTTTGGGTTATAGGCTTCATGTGAACATCATTTACAGGTGTCGATACTGCCTGAAGTTTATAATACTAAGCATTTGCAAAAAATATACCAGTGATAAAATGTTGGCGTTAGTAAATTCCGTAAAAAGCAAGCATCGTGATTTTTTCAGTTTTGGCAGCTGTCTCTATTCTCTATTTTGTTTGCTGTCTTCATGTTCAGTGCTAGAAAAGGTGAGAATTTACTATAAATGGATGAAAAAAATATCTTTTATGCAGAAATTTCCATTAAAATTAGCATTTAAGTAGTGTTCGGAATTTGAATCATGTTTCGACGCACGTCGCATTTGTGACAAACGGTACATGGTTTTCTTGTAAGCTGAGGATTTTTCACATCAGATATCCAAAAATCAGAGATGTGATTTTTATCGTTTTGGAGTTATGGGTTTCCATAGTTAACCGTTAGTCAGAAAAATAATTTTTACCCCTTTATTCGGAAATGACTTTTTTTTTATTTCATATCTTTGGAGGTACTGGACCGATTCAGATTATCGACATATTAAATTAAAACTAATTCACCGATCTTATTTGAAAAAATATTAGACTGAAGTAAAATGGGATTCCTCCTATCTTCTGTTCAATAAGCTACTGCAACCAAAACATCTTAAATCATCACTCATCCATCAAATCGCTCGAAAACGAAAAATGATCACATCTCCGATTTTTCGATATGCAATGTAAAAAAAACCCAGCTTTCAAGAAAATGTATAAAAAATACAGCAACCTCGGTCCTAAAACCATGTTAACTATAAAAAAACAAACACAATCAGTAATCATGAAAATAAAATCCAAACTTTTTGCGAGTGTAACATTCTTCCAAACAAGACAAGCTAGTTGGGTTTAATTTGATATGTCGAGCATATGAATCGGTCTAGTAGTTCAAAAGTTATGATTTTTAAATAAAATTGCATTTTCACTGTTCGGAATTTGAGACAAATGTGTTCGGAATATGAGTCAGTGACAAAAATGGAATTTGGAATTTGAGACAAAAGTGATTAAACATATTTTTAGTTTTTCACCATTAATATGTATTTGTAGATCAATTTTCTTGTAGTAAAATGAAAACGAAGGCTCTATTGTATCCAAAAATCATAATAATTTCGCGAAAAAGTTCCATTTTATGTAATGAAACACCGTTTAATGGCCATCAAAGCTAAAGTGTTTCGAATTTGAGACAAAACGGTAGTTTAACTCTTAAATTTTATTAATGAAATTCGATTTCGGTCATATTTTCTGTGTGATACCGGCTGAACAGATTCTAGTTAGTATAAAACTGAGACGAGACATGACAATAGGGGGCCGATTCCGGACCACTCTTTCTGTCAAACTCGGACCACTTACAACTCGGCTTCTGATTGGTTGATGAGGAAAATAATTGACAAAGATAAATATACAAAAATGGGATTTCCAACATTTGCACAGTGTTGCCAAATATCGTTATAATTGAATAATAGTTGCATTCACATTTCATTTTAGCGAAAATTTCTATTATGGATTCTTTGTATATTTTTGTTTCTATTACGTCCGGTGTTCAGTTCCTGAAGAGAGGGAAACATTGCATCGGCATTTTCACCCTATATTTTTTTGTGATTCTCTTCCCCTCTAGCATAGCATAATAGCAGCGGCCTAGCAGAGAAGAACAATTAGTTATTTTCCAACCGTAAAGTAGTTAGCAATAAAATTAGGATCAAATAACAAATAACAACCAAGGCAGCAGAAAAAGTATTCAAAATCATGTTAGAACCTAAATAAAGCATACATACCTACAAAAAAACCTGAATAAACGCTATGTTATATTTTGGGAATGTATTATTTTTTTAATATTTCAGTACTGTTAGTATTTGAACGATATCAAAGTATGTAAGATATGTATACACTTCACGGTGAAAACGAAATGAAGTGTATTCGCGATGACAACGATATGGTGTCGACATCTGGATACGAAATTAATTTTTTTCAAGTCTTACTACTCGGCCTGAAGGCACTTTAAAATTGCTAAAATCTGAATGAAAATTTTTACTTGGTGTTATTTATTTACTTGAAGCACGTCTTTCTTACCCCAACTTGACTTATTTTCTATACACTATCCGATATTCTCACTAAAACTTATCATTATAATATAAAATTATCTCTAGATACAATTTTTGTACGAGATTATTTTACCAAATGAAGAAAGCAAAGTTTTACATTCACATTGAACACTAATTTAATACGGAAAAGTTAATTTTTATTCATAATTTGTAATTGAAAAGGGTTCATTCTACCTGAAAATCCATCATTTTCTTTAACTCGTGAAACGAAATTTAATGGCGTGTCGTTCATTTCGTTTTCATCGTGGAGTGTAAACGGTGAGGCCCATAATCTCTTGATAATGAACTATGAATTTAATTCATGTATTTCAACATATCATACTTCTACTATCAAATCTACGTTTTCTAGTTTTCTTTAACTCTTCACATTTAATTTTTTTACAAACCAAAATAACAGGAGAGTACTTGTTGTTTGGAATATGTGACAAAATTAATACAAAAAAATGGTGCAGCTGAGAAAATACATGATACGAAGAACACATGTTTTTCATGGGAAAATAATCTTCCGAATTTTTATAGCATTTGGCAACCTTCACATCTCGCTTTCCTGTTATTTAGCACTTGGTGGACGAAAATGCAAAAGAAGAGTAAGAAGCCAGTTGTCACGTCTTGTCTTAGGTGTAAAAGTGCGCTGAACATAAACTGACATTTCTATGTATGGCCTCATTGATTCTGCCTCTTTCCGTATCCAACCGTCAAGCAGATCAGAAGCGAGTAGTAGCGCTTTCTCTTGCAGCCTTGAGAATTGCACAATGGCGATCCTGCCAGGAGCAGTTTTTTCTCATTTGATTTCAACTGCAACTTGAATAGCGAATGAAAGAAGTGTTCAAGGTGCAGAGAAAGGGATTACTCTTAACTTCTAGAGTTTGAAGGTTTTGCAAGTTTTTGTAATGAAGGTGTTGTTCGCGGAGATTCTGGTAAGGAGGTGCACAGTTTTACCGGTGGCAGCCTGCCTCTGGATGCTTGAACTCATGTTATCCATGGCGGAGGTTCTTCTGAATAGTTGGTTCGAAAAGAGGTGTTCATTTGGCTCCGTCTACATGGTGAGCGGTGGAATGAGGTACATTACGACGGGAGCAAGGAGTAAATGCGCGCGTTATGTTTTGTGTTCAAATTGTGACATGACGTTGAACGCTCTTTGCCGCTGCTGCTACTGCCTTTGTTGCTGTTTCTGCAGATTTCGCTGAGACTGCTGATGTTGCTGCTACTCCTGTTCATGATGTGGCTATCACCTGTGTGGTTCATATTCTGCTCCTTTTTTTGGTAATTGATTTCTTCACGGTTGGAAAATGGCTCAATACTCCTCGCGGCTTTACTGGTGGTATTATGTTCTGCTATGCTGGTAGATCGCAAGCATGTTCGCCCAGGGCTAATATGTACCTCATATCGTCGACACTGATTTGAAAAAGTGAAAGTGTTCTGGCAAAGGAAGACGTTGACGTCGTTAATACATCCAGCTCAGATAAGAATTCGAAAACTCATGAGAATTGGTGGCACAGTAAGACCACAGTGTTCAGAAATCCTTGGAAATTAATGTTCCCAAAGATCAAAGTGGCACAGTAAGACCACAATGTTGGGAAATTCTAGCAAATGGCAGATTGTGATAGTCTAAGTGGCACAGTAAGACCACCGCGTTAGAGGCGAATGAACTGCAAAGTTTAAAGCCTCTTAAAAACAAAGAAAGAAAGAAAGAAGACCACCGCGATCCAGGAGATCGCTTGGAAAGTACAAATTGTGAATCTCAAGGTGGCTCAGTAATACCACACTTCATCAAAAATCTCATTGGCACAGTAAGACCAAATGAATCAGTTGAAAGAGCAATTTCGCAATAAATGTCGTGTAGTTAATGTGGCATGTAAAACCAACAGGAATTCCGGGAGTCCGGTTTGAACGATGGTATAGAGTGAACGTACCCCTGTAGGTTCTGTCTTTAATCGTTGAATATCATTGTTTATTTCATATTCCGGTTAATAAAGTATGGTGGATTTATGTAGAAGTGTGCTTTTTGCCTCGGAACTGTTGAATTTAACTGGTTCTCTGGAAATTTTTTCAGAAAAGTTAAGCGTGTTTTCTTACTACAAACAAGCACTTATTCATGGCGTGTTAGACTCTTTTTTGAGAAGGGGGAAGATGTGTGGTACTGGCTAAACAGATTCTAGTTAGTGTAAAAGTGCGCTGAACATAAACTTACATTTCTATGTATGGTCTCATTGATTCTGCCTCTTTCCGTATCCAACCGTCAAGCAGATCAGAAGCGAGCAGTTATAGTCTTAGTATAACTATCGATGGGCAAACTGTGGAAAGAACGACTTCAATCAAATATCTTGGCGTTATTCTTGACGAAACGCTGCGCTTCGACGAACATATAAACTATACTATAAAGAAGGCAGCTCAAAAATATGGAGTGCTTTGTAGAATTAATCGATTCTTGACCTTTGAAAGTAAAATTACCATCTACAAAGCATTGATCGCTCCACATTTCGATTATTGTGCATCTGTGCTATTTCTCGCAAATAAGAGGCAAATGAAAAGAATGCAAATTGTTCAAAACAAGGCCATGCGCTTGATATTGAGATGCGATCGACTTACTCCACGAAGATTTATGCTTGAATGCCTACAATGGATGTCAGTGGGACAGCGTATCAAATATTGCACTCTTACGTTCATATATAAGATGGTTAGCGGCATGACACCGAACTATTTACAAAACACGATAACGTATGGAAGAGATATGCATCGATATAACACAAGGCAAGCAAGTGACCTCAGAACCATGAACTTTCGAATGTCATGTACCCAAAACTCACTTTTTTATAAAGGATATCGCCTGTATAACACATTACCAAATGAAGCAAAGACAGCAACAAGCCTTCGAATATTCCGTAGTATTTGTAAAGAGTTTTGACGTAGGACTACGTCTTTCATTTCTATACCGGGGTGTAAAATCAAAGTTTCGAAAACGAATGCGTTACGCCGGAGACCGAGATTTTGAGCGTTAATAGCTCTTAGACAACTGAACGAAATGGTATGATAAACACTTCATTCGAAAGATAAAATGTCTACGCGTTATATACTTGTTACTTTTTGATCCAAAAACTTGTTTCAATAGTCTTAAAATTGCTTTCAAAACAGGCTATTGAAATCACCAATCGGTATATAAGCGAGCGCCGCTCGGAAATCCACTCAGTTCAAATTGAACAGCGATTGGAGCATGTTGTCGCTGTTGTGGTGAAGCTCTTCGTTTATCATGAAAGCGCGGATGAACGGTGTCACCAAGTGCCTGTTTGTGCACCTTAGGCCAGAAGGGAATCCATCAGGAGGAGAGTGATGCCACAAACGGTTCCCCGGGAAGATCTCAAAGCAGCCACATTCTTTGTGTGGACACCGACTGGACAACATTGTTGCTGGACGAGCTGGACGGCGAGGGATCGAGTGCCTTTCTCAAGGCAAGAGGGCGGAGGTGGTAGCGCTGAAGTAGAGTAGAGTAGAGTTTTCAAAGGGCCTTTCTCAAGGCTAGAGACGAATGAACTGCAAAAGTTTAAAGTCTCTATAATACAATACCTTCATACCTTCCTTCCTTCGAAGCAGCCGCTACACACACACACATACACGCGCGGAATTCTTTCCGTTTGGATGCCATTTAGCATCGAGAAAGATACGGAAAATAATCTGCCAGTTCCTCTGGGAATTTAAAAATACATTCATGTGAAAGAGTTTATTTGAATGTTTTCTATCCATGTAACACTGTGACCAAATATGTTTCAATCAAGTGCTATTAACAGATGGTTATCGAGTTAGCATTAACCAATGGTGGGCTTCCAGTATCGAGGAAAATGTGGAAATATCTAATCGTTACTGAAAATAATGTGCCAGTTCCTCTGGGAATTTAAAATTACATTCATGTGAAAGAGTTTATTTTAATGTTTTCTATCCATGTAACACTGTGACCAAATACATTTGGTTTTGTGATTTTTCAATCAATCGCAATTAACAGGATAGCTTCTGAAGATTATTCTTCCCCATCAGTAGGATATTTCCGTATCCAATATTGGATGCATAAAACCTTTTGCCTCCAACGTAACGCTCTAGTTTTCGAAGTCCCCCAAATATTCATTCATTCAGAATGAATTCAGATTCAACTTCAAACAAATTATCTCTAAATCAACGATAGTCCTACGTCACCCTTGCAGTTATACCATAGATATAACCCACTTCCTGTTTTTGAAGCATGATTTAGATTTTTGACCCTGCATATAATTAATGTTAGTGTGTAAGATGACGAAGTTTAACGGATATTTGTATTTTCTTATCTTTAGACTATAATGATGATGGTTAACTTAAACAATATTTGTGAAATCTTCAATAGCTTGAGCCCGCGCGCGTTGGCACACATAGACAACTTGAGATAGAACATATGCAAAAACAATTCTTTTTAATGAAAGCATTCAAATGGGTTTAATGTGGAAACCAGAGGTAAGCTAGGGATAGCTCAATCGGAATACTTGTAAATTCATCTTCTCAATAGATAATTATAACAAGATTTTTCTGTGTTGTGGCAGATCTTATTGCAGATTCAGGTAGACACGTTTATACCCCAGATTGAATGTAGGGCCTGAAGTATCGGCTGGAATTAGGCTTAGGTTTGCTCAGCTGTGTGGTCTCGAAAACGATTAACAGACCGTTGTCGGGTATCCAGTGAAGCGGGAATTCCTTTGTAAATTCTAGGCTAATGCTGACATAGGTATTGGGTTCAATTCCTGATCGGTCAAGAATTTTTTCGGGTTGGAAATTTTCTTGACATACCTTGGGATATGTGAAGTGATGGGCCTGAAGTGTCGGCTAGAATAAGGCTTGGGTTTGCTCAGCTACTAGAACTCGGAAACGATCGCAATTGCAGGCCGTGGCCGGGGATCTGATAAAGCGGGATTTCCCTTGAAAATTCATGGCTAATACTGACATAGGCATTGGGTTCAATTCCCGATCGGTCTAGGGTCTTCCCGGGTTGGAAATTCTCTCGACATGCCATGGAATGAATACTTTAGACAAAGGCTTAAATTTTTCTATCGATTAGTAATCTATGTCTGCGGGATAACCAGTCCGTTTTCTTTTCAATTTAATGTGCTCACTGGTTAGTACGATGCAATAAACTCAGTAACTCAATTATTATCAATAAGATAACTCGTCCCGCTCAAGCCTTTGTAGGGGAAAGAGGTGGGACACATAAAAAAAGCAGTAGTCGCTTTCTCTTGCAGCCTTGAGAATTGCACAATCCACACAGCCAATCCACAGGTCCATTTCTCAAAATAACACGTTCACCAAACTAACTTTTCAATAAACCTTTATAATGGGCGCGGTGTGGCAAGTAGCACCGGCTTGTTGAAACCACATGTCATTGATGTCAGGATCATCCAATTCTGGCCAAAAATAGTCGTCCAACATGTGACGATAGCGCTCTCAATTGATGATAACATAACGTTCGCTCTGATCGACAGATTGTTTCTTATATTTCAAGCAGAACGGCCCCTTAAAATAATTATTCACATTCACCCATCCCATAAACCTTGCGGTTATTTAGGAAACGCTTGTCATGAATTATATCGCAAATCATCGAATTAATATACAATTTGGCAAGAAAACTGTTCGACCCATCAAACGAGTTCGTTTGTTCGTTTACTTTCTGCAATCGTGACTCAGCCGAGTTTGTGCTGTTGTGGTTCATATAGCTAGTTAGCTGTTTATGCGTATATGCAATCGATTCTTCCGCTGCAACGCCATACTTATGTATTATTTATGGTAATCAGGTTGTTTTCATGCAAGCGCTATCAGTATCCGTTCCTCCGGATGTGTGCGACTTTGTGTGTAAAAAGTTTGTAGTTTTCAGATCCCCTAATGTACCAGAGAAATAACAAAACAAAATTCGTTCGCTTGATTCGCTAACATTAAAACGAAATTCAAACACCATAATTATCAGCACACGAGCTGTGTTCCCTTGTTACCGTAAGACGAAGAAAAATGTCTATAATCGCGAAGAGCCTGCCTCGTAACCGGCACTCTCTTGGTCCCTATCGGGCTGATCTCTAGCGATGAAAACAACGACGGGGAGCCTGAGTTTCATCAGCCAAGAATTTTTAATCGGAATCACGAAATCGATAGCAGTCTTTTAATTTTATGGGAATTCATACACAATCTCCTGTGAGTGGGCTATTCAATCTTTCCGTTGCGCACTGCAGTCGAACGCAATATAATAGGATTAAGAAAAAAAATTATTCAAATTACCCATAAATTATACTCCATCTCAGGAGCCTCCTTTACACCTCCGCTATTCACCCGTCTCTTGATTTATTCTATTTGGACCCATTTTGTGGTTGGCCCCGGCTCTCTCCTTCCATTTCCTTCGTCTGTTTCCTTTGCAGCGTTGGGTGGCTACAGAAAATAAGCAATTTTTCATCCAATCGAAGATGGACTGATGGAGTTTTCCTCCGGTCCCGCTGGGATGAGATCATGATCTGCGCGGAGGCCCCGGTCGAATATCGAGAGCGAAACCGCACAAATGGAAAATGACCAGAGTATAAATTTCAATGAGTCTGATCGTCTTATTTATTGCATTGCCCAGCTTCTTTCTTCCTAGCGTGACGGTTGGAAATGGACCACTCGTAGGAGATGCGATAGTGTGTACAACCGGCGTTTATTTGTTCTGTTTTTGGTCGTGGAAGCGGGGATATGCGCACTCCAGCACTACGTGCATCGTGAACACCCGTCATAAACTGTCGCAATAACATTGTTACGAGGTGACCTAGTGGTAAAATATAAAGACATTACAATAATTTCTGCTTTCGGTAGAGATGGAAGGGAATGCTACTGTGTTCTGTTTCGCAATCGAAGCTGGGATAATATGTCAGTTTAAGGGAAAAATAAATGTATTCATACCAAAACAAACATTATGGTATTTAGTTTTTTTTTGCAATTGGTTCCTTTGGTGAGAGGAGTTTGTCTTCGCTACACCGACCGAATAGATCAATGTATATTTAATTTTAGTTGCGTAAGCTATAAAAGGTGTACCGTTGAAAATCCGCACACACAAAATTCATTCACAAAATTCGAGTTTTTATCCGATTATGACCAGCTTTTCAGGGAGTAAAAAGAAGCAATTAAAGTTAGTTTTGGCATCATTCATTTAATTTATTTCGCCTTTAAATCCGAATGTGCGAACAGTGGCCTTAACCCCAGCCATAAGGTTATGCACGATTATTAGAATCGACAGTTTTTTTTTGGCAAATTAACCCATGCTTTCTTCATTTCTTCCACATTCTTCACAACTTTAGATCGTTTTAGAAGGTGCCCCTTCATAATGACCCAGTATTTTTCTAATGGGCGCAGTTCCGGAGTGTTTGAGAGTTCAGATACTTCGGAACAAAATCGACATTAACCTCCTTATACCACTCTAGCACGTCCTTCGTGTAGTGTCATGATGCCAAATCCGACCCGAAGATCATCGGACCGTCGTGAGCATTCAGAAGAGAAGCCGCTTTTAGCGACCCTCTTTCAATTACACCTGTCCATTCATGGTGCTTGGGGTAACGAAAGGCAGTACTCCGTTTTCCGCAAATCGTACAAATCGCTTGCCAAATTATGAACTTCTTGGCGATCTTCGACATCTTCATTCTGTGTCCGGTGGTTCTCGGGAACATCCATCTTATCCTTGGCAGTCACATACAATTTCTGTAATCTGGTTGAAGTCCGCCTTCGTCATTCATTACGCAGCAGTGTGGTTTCGTTAACTTCTGGTCGTACAACTACCGGGCACGGCTTTTTGCAACCGTATTTTGTTTCTCGCCACGGTTCGGGAACTTTTGAACCTTAAACGAACGTCGTCCAGCTTGAATTTTGGTATTCTGCACGAAAGTTCTGCTCACATGCAACTTTTCAGACACATCTCGAGCTGAGGCGTTCGGTTTCCGTTTGTAGGCCTCAACCTCGTTTGAGTTCGTCCTCGTTGACCTGACGGCTTGTTTGACGTGGGATTACAACAGCATCGAAGAAGAGGAAGCTTTCTGTATCATATGTATCATATGTGAAGTTATATACACCCAAACTAGCGTTGGCAGAAAACATTTCTTCTTTGGCAGAAATGATGCCATTTATTGTGCTGGAGAGTCAAATGCGCAAATGTTTTAAAAGCTTAGAAATTTGTTTGTATGTATGCGTGCAGACATCTCTATCTGTTTTCTTTTCTCATTTCATTTGGGATTGTGCCAAAAAAAAAGCCATACGACGTCAATGGGGATCGAACCAATGCCGGCTGGAATGCAATTGAATTTTACACGACCACGCTATCCACATGGCTAATGATGCTTCAGTAGTTGCTCAGCAAATACGTGATATAATTGCACCTGATTGTAAAATGAAGTTGGGAAGTGTTTTCTAAGAGTAAAAAAGGAGCGCATGAAGGAGATCAATATCTATCTCGGTATGGGCCGTGTATGTGGGAAAATATGCGGAGAGCTTATTTGTCTTTTGTTTCGCTCGCTCGTATTAATCGTATATTGCAGGTGTATGGCACGATTATCGCCATCTCACTCTACCTACCGTCATCGCATATCTCACTATCCCTCTGCTGTAAAAGTTCATCATCGACATCACGATATGTCAAATGGTGGTAAATTGGTAATTCGCGATGGTGTCGACGTCTGGTGGCGACTTCAAATTAGGGCCATAATTTGTGTCCCAAACTTGTTAGTGTAATCTCTATCAGATTAGTAGACACGAAGCCGGTTTTTAAATTTTAAAATTTGAATGAAAATTTTCACATCATATTATTTAATTACTTGAAACACGTATTTCTGACTTTCATTCAACCATATGGCTATACAATTCCAAAATTGTTGTTGAATTTTTTCATAATAATATAAAATTGTCTTCATAAACAATTTTCGCACGAGACTTTTTCACCAACAGCAAACAAAAATGTTTTTAATTCAAATAGAATACTAATTTCATATGGAAAAGCTCATTTTTATTCATAATTTTAGTTTTGAAAACGTTCATTTCGACTGCAAATCAGCTATTCGTTGACGCTCCCCTAAACTAGTAAACGAAGCACAATGCCGCCAACGCGGATCGCTGTTTTGAAGAAAATAAAGGCTTTTGACGTTTGAGATGTTAGCATCAAAAACATGGCGGGTGTCATACAGCTGGTATATTGCTGTATCATGTATATTATACAAGTGCTTACCAGTATTTGAAAGTCATGACATTTTCTGTTATGTTATGTCTCATTTAATGTCATAAATCGGAATGACAAAACATGAGCTAAAAATCAATTTTGGGTGTAGTTATTTTCAAATTCATAGCGTCAAACATCTAGGTACGACGAATGAAACGCATTAATGTAAAATGTAAATCAGATTTAGATTTATCAAAATTACTCGGAATTTGAGCTTTGAATTTGAGCATTTTCGTTTAATATGATTGTGAAAACACTTTACTAGTCGTGTTAATATATTCTGGCAATCACCTGGGATCTTTGGATATGAAATTCAGTATTTGCATTTGTTTGTATCGTTTAGAAAATGCCCATAGAGCCATAGAACAAATTCTGAACATAAAAGCGGAACATAGGGATGCTGTTGCTTCAAATTAACAAGGTGACAAAGTCATTCAAACAAACTAGACGCCAACTCTTTTGGGTCATCAACGAACGCGACCGCAGGTCTAGTCAGATGACTTACTCGTGCGTTTTTAGTCGAGATCGATTCCTGGAGCGCTCGTCTACTGGAGTAGGGCCCTATGTTGATAGGTTTGTTCATGTTGTTTAGGATCTAGTTATTTCGAGGAGCGGTTACCGATAAAACGTAGAAACCAAAGTTGAGCTTCTTCTTCTTTGCATCCAGAACGCTAACTGAAGTTATCAGCTGAAGCCAGAATAACACCCGGGGGCAAATATGGCTCATTCATTCAATCGTTTGACTCGGGTTATAATACTCGTGTAAATTGAGCGCATGTAGATGCTCAAAAAATGCATTTTTTTCAAATAAGCTGGTCAATAAAATTACACAGCAATCATGCGTCTTGAATTTTATTACCAAGTTTCATCTAATCAGTATCGGAATCGAGACCCATTGAATCAATAACAAAAGTGCGGTGTTTTTCCCTCCTTGACAACATGTAGAGTAGTGCGGGGCAGTGTTGAAAAAAATCATCTTCGCTAAGCTCAAATGCATAGATTTTTAGGCTAGGTTGCATCGAAAACCTATATATTCCAAACAAAAATCAAAATGACAGATCCAGACAACCAGTGAATATGAGCAAATGAACTTTTGTTCTTCAATATGTTTTGAAGTTTATTTTTCCACCCAGTGTCATTTTAATCTTGATTATTCAAGATGCCATAATTGAATATCATTTTAGCAAAATGAATATCAGCTGTTGTTTATTTTTAACCTGAGGCAGCCGTGTGCGGTTGGTTCTTATTTATGCTGTTGTTACCGTCTCACCAAACAAAATCATGCGCGATTTCTTGCAAAGTTTGCTTCATCGAACTCTGGCGTTTTTGTTCTCTAAATGGTCTAACTTGACTGATTTTTTTTATTTTTGAATTTTGACTCAAAATCAATGCCAGAACGAATATCGTTTCGAATGTGATGAATATCGATTAGTTGATTTTGAAATTCAAAGTATAAATAACAGCGAAGTTATGAACCCCACTCAATGCCGTATTCATTCATTATAGCAAATGAACTCGTTTGTTATTGTCATCAATATAATGAGGGCAGTGTGATTCAAGCTGAAAAAAAGTCATTTACACTGAAATAAAATCATATTCGTTACTCGTGAACAGAGATGCCAACCTCCCTGATTTTTCAGGATTTCCCAGACTTTTAAGCACAGTCCCTGATAACCTGACGAACACTCAATTTATCCTGATTTTTCTGAAATGATGCTGATTTTTCCTGATTTTTGTACCAAATATGATAAAAATTAGGAAAAATTCAACAAGTCTTCCACTGCTGATATGCTTTCCTCATTTGTTGAGTAAAGATCAATTCCAAAGCATTGATGATGAATTCAGTGGAAATTTGAATATTGATTTCTCTGCAATTGACTGTAGTGATGGTGTAGATTTTTCAGAAAAAATATAAACGATCAAAAAGTCAGGCGAAATACTATTATTTCGCTTATGCGAGGATTTATACCATGCTTATTAATTTTTTTGCATATCCGGTCTTCACCCGAACGAAGATATACTCAGTTTCTGGTGGGAGTTGGAATGGATTCTGTATTATGATCTACTACCAAGCAACCTGTTTCTCACATGTATGGCTCGCAGCAGTTTTCGACGAGGAAGCAAACATGTTCTTAGAGGATAGACTATTTAAGCTGTGAGAACAGATCTATGGATATAAAATTAAATTATAATGCTTTGATTGAAAATGATGTTTTTATTTTTCCAAAAATCAACATGAACTTTTCGGACAATCCAATATGAGCTATCCTGATTTATTCTGATTTTTATTTTCATTCTTCCTGATTTTTTTAAAATTATAGTTGGCAACCCTGCTCGTGAATATTTGTTGATATTCTAAGACACTGGTGCGGGGCAAAGGTGCGCACCTAACTGTTGTCGTCCAATAACTCTTGAAATAAAAGCAAATAAAATTCAGTTTGCTGATCAAAATGTAACTATATATATTACCTTCGAAACGTAGTACTATAATTTCTCGAGTTTTGTTTGTAGTTGGACAAAAACCTATTTGAATATAAAATGACAAACTTTTGCCCCATAATGGGGGCAAAGGTGCGCACTTAGAATTGTACTTCTAGGTAACTTATAACAAAAAAGAATGCTTTATCATTACCAGCGGGAGAAGCATCATTACTAGAGTGTGTAGGCATCATCCGATGGGGTGGAGGGGGGTGTTGTATGATGTTTTATGGGTGGAGATGGGTGGATGTTATGGTCGAACATACCACGTAGATATTTTTGGGAGGTTAGAGACTGATAATATAAGATACCTGAAAATGTCCTACATTTGAAACGGAATTCTTTTTATTAACACATTAGCTGACCCGGCAAACTTCGTCCCACCCACAATTGATATATTGATATAAATCATTTCGAACACTCAAGTTCCCACAGAAATTATTTTTATGTACGTAATCTATACTCGTGGTATATAATTTCGTTTTTTGACGTATAAACCTGATGTAGACTAAGACGCATCAATCCTGATACTGACTGTTTAAATCCGTTGCTCCGTTCATGAGTTAAATCGTGAGGAGCGGACACCAAATCATTTTTATTTTTGTAGATCAGGTTTATAGATACATAATTGCTTTCACTTGATTTATTTGAAACTCATAGTTGAGAAAAAAAAAATTTTTTTGTAGTTCATTGTGAAAACATGAACGTAAACGAAACCGTTATTGAATTGAATGCATGGTGAAAATAAAAAAACAATTTTCATTTGAATTTCATTTTGAAGCAATTGATTATTTTTCTTCCTCATCTTGGATTTCGGTTATGAGCATTCCGACGCTTTGCCTTGGAGCGCTGTTGATTCGTTGCGCTGTTTTGGGGTTCAAAAAGACAGACGATGATTCCTCATGAAGCTAGAAGCCCAATCCTTTCCTGCCAGTTTGGCAACTTGGATGAATTCGTGCTGGAAGTTGTGGCTATCGCAAAATCAAACGACAAGTGCCTCAAATCTTCGAGAGTCATACCATAGAAAGCTTTGTCCAGTGCTCTGTAATGGTTCGCCAGATCCCCAAACTGCTCACTCGTAAATACTTGTCTAAACCGCCCTAGGTGCTCGCTGGCACATACCAGCAGAAGTAGAAATGTCAATAAAAGGAGGTTCAAATCATAAATCACTTGCTGATATGAGCCTCTTCCTCAGAGCTGATTCAGAAGGTCTGCCGCAATCCGACGCTTCGAGACTTCCTCCCGAAGCCTTTCTGGAGTGCATTTCTTCAAATCAGTTTTCTTCTTGTGGGTCCCGCTAAAAATTTGGTTGAAAACATTTTATAATTTTTTTAAGAGCAAAATGCTGGTGCGAACTTTTGCCCCACAGCCACTGCGCACCTTTGCCCCACAAGCAATTTTTGAACTAATCGAATTTTCAAAAAAAGCTCTTTAACTTTTTCACGGAAACCAATACGCACCATCATCTACTATAGAATGAAGGTGTCCTTGACGGTGTAGTTTCGAGCTTACCAGCTATTTTAGGTAAGTAAAACGTCATCCCCAAAATTGAAAAAAATCGATCAAAACATCGCAAAACTCTTTTCACCTCATAAATTTTTGCCACTTTCATGAAATGTATCATATTTATATGTGTGAGCTGCAGTTGTGATATTGTATCAAACGAATGCACTGTTGTTGAATTTTCATGCTCGTTTGCTTCAAACAAGCCAATGCGCATTTTTGCCCCGCACTACTCAAATGATAGAACTTTCTTAACAAAAACAGAAAGAAACCCATTAGTACCACCATTTCATTAATTGCCCGTTGACATCTGTTAAGGTCAGTGATTGATGGGGATATTTTGAACAAATCCTCAAATCATTTCCCGTCAAGGTTGTTTATATCGCACCACACTTTCCTTGTTCTTTTTTTTCCCAATTGTACATGCCATAGCACAACTTGTCGCATTAATTCACCGATTTGATAGACCTGTTTTTGTTACGATTCCGCCGTCGTTGGGATTTCCTTTCTTTCGTGTGTAAATTCAAGCCATAAATAAAGCCATGGATTACAAACGAATTTTCAAGTTAATGCTAATAAAATATGTTAATTAAGCTCTCCCTCCGTCCCGCTGTGCACTCACCGCTATTTCTCTCCGCCACCGTCCGGTCGGAATCGTTGTGGGAGTTTAAAGTAGTTCTGTAAATACGTCGCATTATGCGAATCGCATATGCCCGCCGTTGTTGTTGACGTTGGTTCGGGCCAGAAACCCGGGTTACATACTTTAGCGATTACTCTGCGCCGTCCGGACTCTAATATCACATGGCGGCCGCTAGCATTATCAGCCGAGCTAAGCGGCGGCGTAACTTTATATTTTGTGGCTGGGGTTTTTTTTCGCTGATGAATTGCTTGTGTACACACAGCTGCTTTCTAGAATTGCTAATGCCCTGGCATGTGAGATGGGTTGGAGAAAAGAGGGAAAAAAAGAAACCAGCTAGCAGTTTTCAAACGAAGCGTGAATAAATTTATGAAACCCAAGCGGAATGGGATCAAACCACCGAAGGACACCCAGCGTGGGTGTAAATTACCGTAGTGCTGCGAGCCGATCTACATGCTATGTTTATTCAAGAACCGTTAAACATTTGTACAAATTGTGGCACATCCTCGATAATGAAGACAATGCCGAGCATTCGGTTATCAGACTTGTTTCGTCTAACAATCCGTGATGAAAATTCATGGCGCGTATAAACATGCGGAGCTTATGAGCCGTCATCGCAATAAAAGTAAATATTTCAAATCTAATTATGCCATTCCAGGTCATTCCTGTGTTGCCCATCTCGCACAAATATTTAATCAGCTCGGCATATTATTTACCGCCAAGGCTCGTTCGCTGTCTAAATACGAACCGAGAAGGCCAATGCTGCGCCGGGCGATAAGCAGGAATGTAAATAATTCATATTTTTCTTTCTAATTACTACACAGACCGCGAAAGCATACGCAGAGTACCCCGTCTATCGCACTCGTTTATCGAACTGACCGAATCGTGCCGCCGGGCCGCGGTCACGTATTCCGTTTCCTCTGTCTCCGTGCCCACTGCATCCAATCCTTTTTACCCTCTCCGAAAGAACGCCAGTATCTGCATTATCACGTCCTGGGGTGCAGTGCCGTATCAATGCGCCGTCTCAGCGGCGAGCATCGTCTTCGCGGTCCGAGTCCAGCGTCTCTGTCGCTAAGCCCCAGTTGCTGGACGTGTCGCCAGCTCTAGCCACACCAAAAGCCATTTTCGGCTTCAATTTTGTCTGATTGACGCAGCGATGGCGTCAATGCTATATCAATTATATTCTCGTTTCGTCTCTGGGCCTTTTTCGGGGAGTTGTTAAATTGGTCATTGTGAGATTACAAACAGAACCTAATGAGCAAGGCAACTCAATTCGAAATCAAACAATGATGATGATAAAAGCGGGATTTGAATATTGCTCTTACAATCTTCAATAAACAACTCGAAAAGGTCAACATTTGTCGATTTCCGTTTTGGGAGATGAATGTGAAACTTTGTGAAGGGTTTTCGCTTGTGTCTCATAGAAAAAGACACTCGTGTGACGAACAACATCAATGCTTCACCAATAAGTGAGGTTCTTCTTTTGATTTTTCTTCTAGAAGATATTGATGAGGGGTGGATTTCAATTATTTACCATATGAAACTCTAGCCACCCGATTACGAAATTCTTCGATTGGCTCGGATAACCGACTGTTCTCGGTTGAAATGGCAGAGATTATCTCGTTCTGCACTATATCTTCCGGTTCCCACGGCTACCATAACGTGATCAATTCCATAGGCTTCACAATACTGCCTAAACATTTTTGCGGTAAACGCAGTTCCCCGATCAGTAATTACAACAAAGATCGCTCCACTAACAGCTGTTTAATTCTGCGAAATGCTTCCTCCTGTTCTTCTTTCCAAACAAACTCGCTATCCATTCTAGCAGACGAAACATGGGTTCCGCGATTATGCTATAACCTTGCGCAAACCGCCGAAAAAAATCCGGACAACCTCAAAAACTGTTGCACTGAGTGAATGGAAGTTAGAGTCGGAAACTCTGCCACAGCCTTCGTTTTCAGCTCACCAGGTCGCACACCATCGGCACTCACTTCAAACCCCAAAAAACGAATGGATTTTTTGAAAAAAGTGGCTTTTTCGCAAATTTATTGTGAATCTTTCGTCTCGCAGAACCTTTAAAAGTTCTTCAAAACCTTCTAGCAATTCTTTTTCGTTTTGACCCGGTAAGACTAGATCATCGATGTAGGCGACCGGCACAATTTTCTTCTTTTTCAGTACTTCAACTGTTTTATTCATAGCCCTTTGAAAGACAGTACAACCATTAGCCAAACCAAAGGATTTCCTTAGAAATCGGTAATGACCATCCGTGGTCTAGAAAGATGTATAGCTCTGGTTCTCCGTATCCAACGGGATCTGATAAAAGCCACTATATAGATCGACTGTGATGAATAACCGTGCACCAGCCAGCTTCTGCAAAACACCTCGATGTCGGGCATAGGGTATTTGTCCTTTTTTTTAAATTAAATCGTTTATTTTAACAGGCTCAGTTACATAAGTTTAAAGGAGCCAAACTCCTATCTATATAGTTACAAGTATATATAAACATTTGTCATTAATTCAAATGTTAATGAAGTAGAGAACCGATTACTCGAGGTTTGCTCGAGTTTATAAGGGTGACAATATTTTCAGGAAAAGGAAGGTATATAAGGATATGTTGACAATGTTCACACTCACATTCATCATACTCAATTCTTAAGCCTATCTTATATCTAATATGTATTTACATTTCACCTTATTCTATTGTTAGTAAGAAGGTATTTGATTTTTCGCGAAAAAAAGGAAAAGGAGAATATAAGGATATAAAGACAATCACACACGAAGATCGATAGCTTTTAGGAAGACATAATTTGGGATATGTAATCAAGGTCTAACTGAGCCAACACATCTCTCACCGGCACATTGGGCTGCTTTCCTCTAGCCCGAAAACAGTTTTCTAAATTCGATCTGGCAACAAGATACTCCTCGCACGACCAAACAACGTGTTCGATGTCGTGGTAACCTTGGCCACAAGCACAGATATTGCACACAGATATTAAAACGAAAGAGTAGCGCGTCTAACGAACAGTGATTGGACATGAGTCGAGAGAAGGTGCGCATAAAGTCCCGACTCAAGTCCAGACTTTTGAACCATGGTTTGAGGCTAACCTTAGGGATAATCGAGAGAAGCCACCGACCTAGTTCATCTTCGTTCCACTTACGTTGCCAGTTAGCGATGGTATTTTTACGGACTAAAGAATAAAATTCATTGAAGGCGATTTGACGCTGATAAATATCGCCAACAATTGCACCTACCTTTGCCAATGAGTCAGCCCTCTCATTACCCGGAATTGAGCAATGTGAAGGGACCCAGACAAAGGTAATTGTGTGGTCTCGGTTTATCGCTGGGGAAAGGGATCTCGAAACCCGGTTAGTTTCCGCACGTCTTACCTGCTTGACGGTTTGAAGAGTCGAAGGCAGGAAATAGCGCGGGTCGCCATCGAGAAGTCACCATTGACGTTGACAGCCAACACGTAGGGTTGCCGTCTATAGTCAGCACATGCCGCCCTGCCTTGAGTACTTCAGTTCGTACCACACAGTAATGACACAACAGCGTCTGGTTAAACCACTCAAAATTTCTCGTTTTCTCTCAAGGAAGTACAGCGAGTGCTTTTCCGGCCTCACAGGACCCATCAGTAAAGTACATATTATCACAATCACCCATACTTTGCATTGAAGATCGTAGGAACGATCCCCGATCGATGATAATCTGGAATTCCATGGATTTTCTCCTTCATGAACAGATCAAAATGTACAGAGGAATTGATGTAGTCAGGAAAACAAACACGGTTGGGAGTATACGAAGAAGGATCAACCTGCATGGAGATGAATTCATGATATGAACTCATGAATCCAGAATAAAAATTTAGCTCGATAAGCTGTTCAAAATTTCTGATCACCAATGGGTTCATAACCTTACACCGGATGAGGAACCGAAGAGATAAAAAATTGAAGCGATCTTTTAGTTGGAGTACGCCTGCCAAAACCTCGAGACTCATGGTATGCGTTAAGGGCATACATCCCAACGCAATACGGAGACAAAGATATGTACTTGATTCGCTCGAGTTTAATGAGGTGTGTTTTGGCAGCTGAATGAAAACAGAAACTGCCATACTCCATCACTGAGAGAATAGTTGTTCGATACAACATTATTAGATCTTCTGGATGGGCTCCCCACCAAGTGCCGGTAATTGTACGGAGAAAGTTTATTCTTTCACTTATTATTTTTAATTGCTGTGCAACGTAAGAACTTCACGACACTCATAAGACGCGACGCGAGACAAGACATAACACTTATTGTTCTTACTTAATTAAACGAATTAAAATTTACCTTATGTCGACCGGTTTCGGGCGCGAAGCTGCCCATCTGCGGGACAATGTCCGACTGGTTACATCTTCGTACGTGTTGCGTAGTCGTCCGAAGATTTAAGAGATAAGTCACTGAATTCTCAGCTCCGTCAAGTTGTACAAGCACGATGTGATGGGTGGATCGTCTTCATTCATCAGCGGCTTCTGGGAGTTACTGATGAACATTGATTCCCATGCGTTAAGTTGTGACGAATTTTTGACATATTTAATCAGCTTTGCTTTCGTCCAATCGATTTTATGGTCGAGGCTGGTGGTGTGTGCCGCTACTGCTGATTCGTTCGATTTGTTGTTCTCCACCGCTGTTTTATACTCCCTTATGCGTACCTTTATTTTCCTGCGAGTTTGCCCGATGTATACAGCGGGGCAATCTAGGCACGGTATTTCGTAGATCCCGGATTTCTCATCGGGAGGAATCTTGTCCTTGAGGTTACACAATAAATCACGGAGTGTATTCCCACTTTTGTACACTATGTGTAGTCCTTGCCGTTTGAGCGTGTTTTTGATGGGGTTCGTGATTTTGGGGTAAAAAGGTAGAGTTATTCTTTTTATGTCGTCTATCTCCGGTTGTAGTGTTGTGATGTCTCGTGTGTATTTCTTGCGTTTGTGTTTTCGGAAAATCTTCTCGACAAATTCCTTTCCATAACCATTTACTGTAGCCGCTTTGTAAATCTGTTCTTTCTCCTTGGAAAACTCTTCTTTTTCCATGGGGACATTGTAAAGGCGGTGTGCCATGGAGTGGAAGGCGGCTTGTTTTTGTCCACCAAAATGGTTGGAATCGCTTGTTATGAAGCGGTTAGTGGAAGTTGGTTTACGGTGGATTCCAAATTTTAAAGTGTTGTCTTCTTTTCTGGTGATCTCTAAATCCAGAAAAGGCAATTTTCCATCTTGTTCTTTTTCACAAGTGAATGTAATAGAATCGTGTCGAGAGTTTAGCATGGCAAGCGTTCGGTCTAGGTAACGTTCCTTCACCGATGCGAAAATATCATCAACATATCGTATCCATGTTCGAGGGAAAAGTTTATCTTTTGCAATCTCAACCTCGAAGTCACTCATGAAGACGTTTGCTAGGAGCGGTGAAAGTTTGCTACCCATGCTTAACCCAAACGTTTGCCTGTAAATTTTTCCCCTGAATGCGAAAAAATTCTGTTTCATGCACACTTCGGCAACAAGAAGGTAAGCATCGATGCAATGATGGGGCGCACGACTTCGTTCTAAGTGTCGGCGTAGACTTTTTAAAGCTTCCACGACGGGTACGCTAGGGAAAAGGGTTGCAACGTCGAACGAAACTAAAATTTCCCCGCGTCTTACCTTAAATCCTTCAAGCTGTTTTATAAGATCCACGGAATTATTCTTTGTTGGCATTTTTTACTTAGATACCTAAAATGGGCCCCCAAGTATATTTGGAGTCGAACCATACCCTAAGATACTTGAATGACATAGTATGAGTGATCGGTTTACCCAAAAGTTGAAGCTTTGCTGGTCTATGCTCCCTACAAAAAAACCACCATCTCTGTTTTCTCCGTGGAGAATTCGATCCCTAGCCCAATGGCTCAGGTTGAAAAATTGTTCAAAGTATCTTGTAAGGGTTCTTGCAGGTCGGATTCATTTGATCCTACGACAGACACCACTCCATCATCTGCAAGTTGTCTTAAGCTGCAATTTTGTGTAAGGCAATTGTCAATGTCGCTTACATAGAAGTTGTACAAAAGGGGGGCTTAAACATGAGCCCTGAGGGAGACCCATGTAAGAGACCCGACTCACTGCCGAATCTCCGTGAGAAATTCAATTTTATGTCCAATGTGTCCATTTATGTCCAAGAATACTGAAGCCATTTGTTTTTTTTTCGGCGTAAGCCATTTGAATTTCTGAAGAAAGCAACGCAATATAATCATTCGTCCCCTTGCCCCTGCGGAACCCTTATTGTGTATCTGAGAGTAAGCCATTCGTTTCAACCCAACGATCAAGGCGAAACAAAATCATTTTCTCCAACAATTTCCGTATACAAGACAGCATTGATATTGGGCGGTACGAATTGAAGTCGGACGCGGGTTTTCCGGGTTTTTGAATAGCTATAACTCGTTCTTGTCTCCAATCATCTGGAACAATATTATGCTCCAGAAACCGATTGAATAAATTCTACAAGCGATGTTTCGCCACATCAGGGAGGTTTTTCAACAAGTTGAACTTAATTCCATCCGTTCCTGGAGCCGAATTGTTACAAGAAAGGAGAGCAAGAGAGAATTCTACCATCGAAAACTCGGAATCAAGATCGCACCTTTCTCGTGGTATATCTCGAACAATTTTTTGTACAGGAGCGGAATCGGGACAAACCTTCCGTGCAAAATTAAAAATCCATCGATGTGAATATTCTTCGCTTTCATTCGATGAAGATCGATTTCTCATGTTCCGAGCCACTTTCCATATTTTTTTCATTGACGTTTCTCGTGACAAACCTCCCACGAAATTTGGCCAATAAGCACTTTTTTTCCCTTTGATCAAGTTTTTAAATTGATTTTCAAGGTCCAAATACGTTTGAAAATTCTCATTGGTTCCACATTTCCGAAAAGCTTTAAATGCGTTCGATTTATACTGTTAAAGCTTGGAACATTGGCTATCCCACCATGGATTGGGAGACCTTCGATGAATAGCGGAGCCTGGGATGGTTTTCGTTTGAGCGCGAACCGCGCTGTCATATATCAAACGAAAAATGAAGTTATACTCCTCCAATGGAGGCAAACCATCTCTGGAAGTGATGGCTAGAGCAATTGCGTCCGCATATTTTTTCCAGCCAATGTGTCTTGTGAGGTCATATGCCATGTTTATAGATTCAGAAGAATTCGACCCAATGGTGATGGAAATTTTGATTGGCAAGTGATCACTACCGTTGGGATCCTGGATTACATTCCACTTGCAATCTAACGATAGTGAATTCGAGCAAAGCGAGAGGTCAAGAGCACTTGGGTTAGCAGGAGGTTTAGGTACACGTGTTGTTTCCCCAGTATTCAAAACGGTCATATTGAAGCTGTTACAAAGGTCATATATCAACAATGAACGATTGTCGTCGTACTGTTCCCCCCAGGCAGTTCCATGAGAGTTGAAATCTCCCAAGATCAATCGTGGCTCAGGAAGGAGTGAGCACATGTCAACAAGTTGCTTGCGGCTAACCGCAGCTCTCGGAGGCCAATACAAGCTGACAATACAGAGGTCTTTGCCTCTGATGTTTGCATGACAAGCAACAGCTTCGATCACTCCAATAGGTGAAAGGTCAATTCGAAAAAATGAGTGGCACTTATTAATCCCCAAGTACCTCTCCGTATCTGTCATCACGGTCCAAGCGTATAATATTAAAATCGTGGAAAGAGAGATCATCTCGCGAAGAGGGCCAAGTTTCGGGCAGAGCAAAAACATCACAATTGAACTTATGAATTAAAAATTTGAATGTATCCAATTTAGGGATAAGACTACGACAATTCCTCTGTAAAACGGTGATATTTCCGGCCTCTCTATTTAAATTAGACATCAAGAGAGATAATCATTGCAAGGAGGGGCCATGTTTGCATCAATTGCTGCAAAATTGTCTTTAACACTGGAAGCATTGAGATGACAATGGTTCTGATGGAGTCGGAAACGTTAAAGTGAAAAGCGCCCTTTAAAATATCCGCAAAATTGCGTTTTGAGCGTTCCTTCAAAGAGCGCTTCTGTTTCTCCCAGCGACTCTTGTAAGTTTCACAAGCTGAGAGCTCGTGTGGGGATCCCCCGCAATATGGACATTTATGCTCAGTCGCACTGCAGGATTTCCCCTCATGTTGCTCTCCGCAAGTGGCACAGCGCTCCTTGTTGGTACAAGTCATGGGCTTTGGCACGAAGAGTCGCACAGGTAGTCTCAATTTGCCCACCATGACTTAGTCACGGAGAGCGGAACCAGCAAAAGTTACTCGAAACGAGCCTGACGGCGAGGATTTATTTTTCCCTCTTCTTGGGATACTTTACTTAGTTGGCGGCTGTCCAAAATTTTAACGCCCACCAAAGGGAGTCTTTCTCATTGTTGAGCGGGAGCGGGATCAGTAGGGTCAGTAGGCAAGTTCGGGAGTTGAGCGGAAACGGGAGCGGGAGATTGAGGGGGCGAAGAGGAAAAGTTTGCCAATTTTCTTGAGGGGGGCTTGTTGAGGTTGATTAATTTAATTTTTTCACTGAAGAGACATCTTTTGAGGGGGGAACGCGTTTAAGCCCCCGTTGTAGCTAGTGAGGAGGAAACAGTTGTTTGAATCTCCATTTCAACATTTTATATCTGCCATTACGGCAGATATAAAAAATATAATTTTAAATTTTTCTGTATTCCTAAACCTAATATATATTATACCTAAATCGCACACCAATACGAATGAAATGTCCACGTGGCAATCGCTCAGCACAGATGCAACGGTATATCGCACCACAACACGATGATGGAATCGATGACGATGATAAAGCACACACAGCGATGATACGGCACACGCATCGCACCCGCGGTGGAGGACTTCTTCCTTACGCTGGTTGTGATTGCTGCTCTCCTCACTCGCGCAATACAGAGAACCTCGTTAGGGCGAAATAACTTCACCAGCCACGAACTGATAACGTTATAATCTCCACTCTATAATAGACGCGAACAAATTTGCGACAGATGTCTTCGGCCTGAGCGAGCTGAATGTGGTATTTGTCCTTGATTGTCTTCGCATTCAATAACCGATAATCAACGGCCATTCTGAACTGATTATTTTTCTTCGGAACCAAGACTACTTGACTGTTGTATGAAGATTCCGTTTCAGCTATAATCCCTGCGTCCAGTAATTCACTCACGATTTCACGAAGAACATTTTCCCGAGCATACTCCAACTTTCGCGGTTTCATGTACACTGGGACTTCGTCTGTGAGATTTATTCTCATCACCGCCGATCTCGCACATCCCATCTCCTTCACAACCACCCAGACTCAAACGGGCACAGTGTAAACGTAACGCTCTAGACCAGCCATACTCCAATTTCGTAAATGGTCTTAACCCAAGCATCTGCAGTGGGACACGACGGCACTTGTGGATCAAATGGGTTAACGTACTCCCTAATTTCCATAACATCGGATACTCTTTCCACTGTCGCCTCATTACGATTGTTGCTCGCGCCAGCATCAAATGCCGACTGCCGACGTAGTTCGTCTAACTCCAACTTCAACGCAGCTATCTGTTCTTTCAGATCTTCCGCCATTGCAATTTTATATCGTTTGTCCCTTCGGTCAGTAACAAACGGTGGAAGGTCAGTGCCGTGTAGGCTTTGACGAATAGCCGAATCTTTGAATATATCACCTTCCGATTCAATGTCACTCATAACACTATATCCCCGTTTCCCGACAATGAAACTGAATTGTTCCAACTTCGATGCGAGCTAACCGATACATTCTCCGATGACAGAACGTTCTACGTGCTCACGAAACATAATCTTCCGACGTATTTCTTGCAGAACAATGCACCCCTTTTTATGTTCTATTGTTCATACACTGTTCGTTTATGGCTCCGACTAATTACTACCATGTGCTCACCACATGAACAATGTCGTATACGCAATAGATTGACTCCGTAGTGCTTCCGAAAGCTCACCGTTTCCTGGGAAATCTTTCCCTAAAGCATCCTCACAATGCTTTTTTACACGACTCGTGTGACTCCTTTCTTCAACCACTGTATATCTCCGTACCACCTTCACTTTGGGTCCCTATCGTTGAAAATTAGCATATCACACCGCGACTTCCAATCGGTATACCCTTATGGACCAATCCTGTCTACAGAATGTAAAGTGGTTGTTCATATGAATCCAGTGGACTGTAGACACCTCTAGGGAATAGACGATTCGGATAACGAAATGATAATTTCGGTGGTTTACAATAGATTGACTGTTTTATATTTCGGTTACAGTGTTCGAACCTAATAAGTTCATTTGGTATAGTATAAGTGTTATACGGTTCACTGGGTTCAACTCGTTTTATAGAAAGTTCATTCTATATATATATATATATATATATATATATATATATATATATATATATATATATATATATATATATATATATATATATATATATGTTTTTTCAAAGTAAAGGTTAAAATAAATTGCATGGATTCGTGTTCCACTCAACACAAGAAGCCATAACAGGAACTGTTTCGTTTTCGGACAAGATAAACAGAAGCCGGATAACACCATGCTGATAGTTGGATTTTGAGTTATAAAATTTGCTCTTAAACAGTAGGTACCATTAAGGTATCTTTTTTTCAAATTTTATTAGTTATGAACTGCGAAACCTTTTCTAGGGAACCATGCAACGAAAAGCACCACTCGCCCTGAAAATAAAACCCACAGATGCAGCAGTGGAGTGCATTTTATTGGTTCCTGTGTCGCACTGCCAACGCTGTTACCACTTAAGTGCAGCTTGCAGCCACATCTCAAACAACCCGTCATTGGCACTGGTTCGCCGCCACACAGTATCAAGTGTGTGTTCCCATAGTCCGTAGCGAAAAGCAGCTTAAATTTCATGCGGACGCGGACCCTTCACTCCGCTCCATTGGTTTATTTTCCTCTATTCATCGGAAGAAGATTAATGTTGCCGGCCGTGAATGAGTTTGCTGTTCCATATCGCCTGCCCATTGTTGTCCCCGCCTCGTGTTCCGCAGACAGCAGCATACTCATGCTGTTTATGATTCGGCTACAGCTCCCTTTCTACTAATCAATGGGATTCTATCTTTTTAAAATTGTAGTTCCCTGATGATAGGTTTCGGCGAAAAGTATGAAACGTAAAATTGAAAGAGTAAAAAAAAAAGATAAATAAAAAGAAGTGCTTTGCGTGCTGATGAGTGAGCTGGTGCGACTCACGAGTGCTTGGAAATGCTTACTTCAGATCAATCATTTTTCATAATACACCATATGCTGCTATATGCTCTCTCTCTTTCTCGTGCGGTGGAAATAGTTGGATGGTGGCGATTAGTGCTTGGGAAGCATAGATACGGTAATAAGCAGAGCAAAAAGGTTGTGCAATTGTTTGTTTTGATGCGCTGATTCAGACTATAGTGTTCCGTCTCGTTAAGCGCTAATGGAAAATGGAAAATAATATATTCAGGTTGAATTTAGACTGTCTGATGCACGCCGTAATACAACCAATTATTTTAGAATAGTTTGCTACTTGTGAGCAATTGCCGATGGTTTGCCAGATGGAAAATATTAGGGCGATTTGAGTCTCCTTTATGATTCGAACTTTATGGCTGCTGTTTCATTCTTCATCATTTTTCATTTGAGACAATCCATGGTGTTCTTTATATTTAGTAATCAAATCGATGAATCTAATACTCAGGTTCAGACTCAACATTCCGGATTTCAGATCCCTGACTCCGATTTCCGTGTGCTAGATATATATATATATATATATATATATATATATATATATATATATATATATATATATATATATATATATATATATATATATATATATATATATATATATATATATATATATATATATATATATATATATATATATATATATATATATATATATATATATATATATAATACGTCAATATATATATATATATATTTTTTTTTTTTTTTTTTTTTTTCGATTCCGGAGTCAGATTGTAGATTGTGAGACATAGCAGAGTTTCAAATTCAGGTTGCGGGCTCGTGTTCTGAATGTAATAGGCGAACACGAAATTATTGCGACACCGAAAATGTCATGCCAATTTTCTTATAATGTTTAAAATCAAACCAAAATTTGAAGGTAGTATACATATATTTACTTCAAAAATCAAAAGAAAAGTTGATCGATGGAGCCTTGAGTGTAAAATTGAACGCATTTTCGCTTGATGCCCTCCATCCATGTCTTTACAGTGTCATCCGGAACCAGTTTCTCAGTTTTTGACGTAGAACTACGTCTTTCATTAAGGGTGTCAAATCAGAAAACAGGTCACGTTTTTATGAAATAAAGTTAACGTTAATAACTATTTTTGCCGCGAACGGATTTTGGCGATTTACATACTAAACGAATCGGAAATTCCGTAAGATTTGTTTAATATGCCATACATTAGAATCCCCTGGTTAGTAAATGGTTAAAATTCATGAAAACTTTAAGTGTTTCTATTTTCCCATACATTTGTTCTGTCCATTTGAGTGCTTTCCCGAATAAAGATATCAATAACGAGCAACTTATCGACGACCAACGGAGGGGAAATCGTAGGATTTAAAGTCTCCGTGAACAAAGGAAAAGAAGAAGAATGAAGGGGAATACTTGCCTAGAGTATAAACAGTGGATCTCGCTGAGGCAAACTTTCATTCGGCATCGGACTGTTGAGTAATCCAGTTCACTTTGCTTTCGCTGCGCTTCGATCTAAGATTGGACCCCACCAGTGGTAATCCAACTTGGAAATCGTCGTTTGATTTTTCTGTTCGTTTTTCGCGTTATTCGTATCGTGTGTTCTTCTTTCCGCGTCATAAATTGGATGCTTCGCGTAGTGTGCGATGAGCAAGAAGAAGAGGAAGGCAGGCTCGAGCCCTGCAAAAAACGAACGCATTGCCAGGGGCCATAAAAATTCGAGGTAAGCGTCATCTAATGATGCACGCGGTGTTGGTGCAGTGAAAAGCGCTCGCACTGAACCGAGCCTTCGCAAATGTGACACCGCACCGAACAACAGCGAAATAGGCGATTTCGGCGCGTCGGTCGAAAATGTAAACGCCCAGGCAGCAACCAAAATCAAGCTCCACCCGCTGGTGGTGAAGGCGGTCCCTCTTGACAAACTCATCAGCGAATTCGCATCGATGGGTGTTACAGCAGAGTATAAGCTGTGTGGCATAATTCAGTCTTTTTCCAAGCAGTTAACATTGTTTGTTTTCCGTCATCATAAGGGCTTCGTTGGTGCCTTTGAGAATGCATCAATGCATTAAACTGACGTTATGGCGAAGCAAGCGTTAAGGTTGTGCGCAAAAAAAAATATTTGGGGAATACCAAGCATCTTGAATGTCTTACTGGAATGTTATAAGTTATTTGGGTTCGCGTGCCAGTCGCAAAACTGCCTTCAACTAGGATTGCAGTTGCGCTAATATTGATCATAATGAAGCATTGCTATTGTTTTCGAGGTTGTTATTAACAAAAAGAGTTTATTTCTCTTGTTTAGTCATCAAGAAAGTAAATGTTCTGGAATTTTGTATGTGATTAGGTTTTGCTTGCCAGTAGCAAAACTTCCTCCACTAAGGGTGACAGCTGCGCTTCTCTCGAGCATGAGAAAGTAATACAACTCTTTTCGAGGCCAGTAATATTAACCGAAGCGTTTCTTTTGAGAATAGCGCAAAATGATGAGAAATCTTTATATTGCTAGTAGTTTCAAGCCACCAATGTATGGCTCTGTATGCATGCTATGGTGAATGCATGTTTGGCGCTTGGTTTACGCTTAGTTTGTACGAACGATATCTAGAGGTGCGATTCCTTTGAGGCAATACTAAATAACATGTAGCATGATATTTGATACTTGCAAGTGTTGTCATTGTTGTTGTTTACATGCGGTGCCAAAGATATATTGATGTAGTTATGGAATAATGATGTGGAATGATGGAACTGGTATAATCGACTGTAGCCGAGTCTATGTCAATTTCGAAAAAGGTCACCGGAATAGCCTTCGAGGTAAATTTTCAATGCATTGACATGATATAAATTGCGACAAACGATTGTTTTGCGAGGGCAAGAATGAATCATCAATCAATTATCGTCAACTGATTCTTCAATGAAAAAATCATTTCAGAGATTATTCTACTAAGCAGTGTTTCTAAAATTTCACAGCATTATAGAATAATATCCGAAGGTATAAACAAACGACTTATATGAAATAACAGCGTAGTTCTACGTCTACAATGCGGTCGTATCTTGGACACAACCTCCTATAATTTTTTTTTCCATTTTCTTAACATGTCCTCCTCGTTTTTGACTGTCTGCTTGCTCTTCCGAAGTTCCCGCTTCATTATTGCCCAGTACTGCTCCACCGGGCGCAGCTCCGGACAGTTTGGCGGGTTCATGTCCTTTGGAACAAAATGGACAGAATTGGCCTCATACCACTTCAGGACACTTTTAGAATAGTGGAATGATGCCAAATCTGGACAAAATAGCGGAGCTTCGTCGTGCTGCTGCAAGAACGGTAAAAGGCGTTTCTCGAGGCACTCAGATTTGTAGATCTCGCCATATACTGTGCCCTTTGTCACGAAAGGCTCACTCCTCAGTCCGCAAGAGCAGATGGCCTGCCAAACGAGATATTTGGAGGCTACCTTTGACATTTTCTTCTTCTTAAATTTGTCGTCCACGTCGAACCTGTTCTTGCCGGTGAAAAACTCCAACCTCGGAATTTGCTTAAAATCGGCTTTTATATACGTTTCGTCGTCCATCACACCGCAGCCATATTTTGTCAGCATCTTCTCGTAGAACTTCCGTGCCCGAGTTGTATGTATGTATGTACGTAGCTCTGCGACAAGCCGATCTTTTTATCCAATCACGGCTTGAGACGTTGGGATTTGCTTTAATCATCCGCTTCACCTTTCCCTCCGTCTTTTTGTTCTCCGGTCCCGGATATCTTCCAGCTCCTTTGCCGTGGTCCAACGTCAACCGCTCCTGGAACCGCTTCAACACTCTGGAGACGGTTGAATGGTGAATGTTCAACATTTTTCCCAACTGCCGGTGCGACAGGTCAGGAAATTCCAGGTGTTTGGAAATAATTTGTTCTCTCGACTCGCGTTGGTTCACCTCCGTTTTCGTTGAATCGAAAAACACGACTTCGAGTTTGACAGCATGTAGACAATACACATCAATGAGAAAGTGTGCAAAATTTGGTTGATTTTTACCCAATGGTAAAAAAGTTATGCCCTGTTGAATGTGTCGCAATAATTTCGTGTTCGCCCTTTACCTAGCAGATCTAGAGTGAAGGAAGCAACTGTCAGCGTGTGTGACACCTTTCCTTCGACACTATTGAAAACTAAGTAGGTAGCGTAACACATACATTTCGAAAAAGATAAAGAAGATACTCCTGAATTGGCCCCCAGTATTGGATTCAGTATTTGAACTACAGATTGATGATTTGTAATACCAGGTTTCAAACGAAGAATTCCAAATTTTCCACTTCACATCAAATTTTGCATTTCGAAAATTTGTATCAGATTCTAGCTTTTATATATGAGGGGCTTAGAATGCAAGAGGTGTAAGTGACTTGATCGATTTCTCTTTTTCTTTGATTAGTAATTGAACTACAAAAACGTTCCGATTTGAATTTGCTATAGAATCTGATAGATGAGGCTCCGACCTACCTTCATCATTGTAAAATACAGTTAGGAATGAGTTTATAGCTACCCACAATCCAGTCGACGAACAAATTATCGACCTAACATAGAACGATCAACTTCGTTGATCGAAAATACGGAATGATTTACAAAACAAATCGGCATCACTGTTTTTTTTCTCCGCCAAACTGTCATCTCATAACAAAACAATCGAATCATACAACTGGTGAGTTGGGATTCTATTTCTATTTTTCATTTACTAATTATTTTATTTTGTTTCAGCTATAAACACAAGGCTATTTTGGTTTCTGTGAGCGAGATTATTTCCGCCATCACCACAGTGTGGATTGCCACTGTGATAGCAGCCAACAGCATCAACAATTTCCGCAGCAGTATCATCCAAGCCCTGGTGACCGTGCCGAAGAACAGCAACAACAGGACCTGACCATCGATGGTGTTTCGAAAAACTTTATGAGGATGAGAGGATGAGATCCAAGACTGTTAATCGTTATCAGCAATTATGTTAGTTCCATTTTTTTATGAGAATAATGCCGTAATGAATTTGTCTTTTCAGACCCTGGAGACATCGACACCAATACTAAAACGAAGAAAAAACGCGACGAGTATCCTCCAGTGCAGGATTCTAATGCTGGTGCCCCCCAAGCCATTGAAGAATGGGATCGCCGGGAGGAACGGGAATATGAAAAGCTATTGGAGTCTTACCCTCGCTCAGATTTTGAGATTTGCCATAAGCAAACCATCTCCACCTAAAATATATATACATATTTGCAAATGAGTTGCAAAACTAAATAGCTGAGCAGAATGGCTTATTTTTATCTGTAATAAAATGATGAAAAATAATTATGTATTTTTTTCTTATTTCATTTCAATAACAAACCAATACAAACAAGAGGCGAGCAGTGCTGAAAGCAGCTCTGCAAGCAGGTGCACATGTTGGCAAGAAAGTGGCGTCAAGTTGTTCGATGAATGCATGTTGAAGGTCGATAAATTGATTGCAAGGTGGCAGCATTTGAGGTCGATTGTTGACATTTCATCGACCCAATCTTGGCAGGCAAAACGGAATATGGGTAAATTATGACCAAAAGAGAGAGTCGATGTAGAGAAATCGATCAAATCACTTACACCCCTTTCATTCTAAGCCCCTCATATGTATTCGAGCAGGTTTTATATAAAAAAAAACATTTAAATGCGACTATGTATTCAAAAAGACCATTCATTTTTAGTCGTTATGTGTCTTACCAGCCAGGGCCAGGGTCTTACCTGATTACCAGAGTGAAGCAAACCATTCTCGAAGTAACAAAGTATTGCAGATTTCAAACTGACAATTTTCAAACTGCAATTTTCAAACTGTTTCAGCATTAATATGTTCTGTGATTTGCTTGCTGTCCGAAGCGATGGAACACGGAACTTATTGAATATCCAAGCGGTTTTTCAGTTTTTACAACTATAATGCTTCCAACAACTTCATTCCCAAAGGAATAATCCACAAACTATACTGCTCAACACCCTTCGCAGAACGGCAACGGAAAATCTGAAATCGGTTGTGCCGTGGTGGTGGCGGCTATAGCAACCCTAGTAGTACGAGTTTTCACCTTCACTCACAGCTCTAACCGCTGGAAAATAACTTCTTCCCATCCGGTTTGTAATGTGTTGTACTTTGACGCCACTTTTGCAATGCAATGCACGATTTCACGAAAATTAAAAATTTTAAAAATTAATTTGCTTTTTTATTACGTCGGATACTACTATAGAAAATACCTCTCCAGTGAAAGGTTCAGTGACTCTGAAAAATGGCATGGTTTTATGGAAGCAGCTGAAGATGGTTGATTGATGAATACATTATTGTTCTTGCGAAAACAAGCTGGTCATATGTCGACATTTGTATCCGTATTGTCAATACACCTCCTCTTTTAAACACATTCAATACAGCCGATGCAGGCGATCCTACACCGTGTCCAATGTTTTCTCATATAAATTCAAACTTCGATCATATCACATAAAACATTCAAACTTTGTTGGTTACTAGCTGACCCGGTAAACTTCGTCCCGCTCAAAATGTTTTTTTTTGTTATTAATCTTTTCAAACATTCACGTTTTCTTACTAAGCGAACGTTCATGGGTCCAATCGCAGAACTGTTCATTGATAGATCTTGAGTAATGAAAATGAAATATGTGTAATATTTTTATGAGACCCCTGTCCCCCTTCCAGAGGAGGATGCGGTGTTAAACCAGCAATAGGGAAAAAAGGGAGGCAGACAACAGCTCGCTAGTTTGTACGTGTGTTGGCTTCGTTGTCTTATTTTTCTACCGATGGCTACATTTGTTTTCGCAGTAGTATTGTGAAAGAATATAATTGAATTTTACCAAACAAAAATTTGTTTTACTGTGTTTCCTTATAAACTTTTCAGCCGAACTGTTATTTCGATGACCTAAAGCAACTAAATATACACACACTTATCTCCGCGTTGCGCTCTTCTCATCAGAAGCCCTTTCTATCAATATTTCCCGTCTCTGCTGTCATATTTGGTGAAGATAGTTTTGCTACTGTCATACAAAACCAAATCACACACAAAATTCCTGAACAAATATTTTCTTAATAAGTAAATATGTCGCGTCCACAGCTCAATCCGAAACGAAGACATGTGATTACGCAAAACAAGGAAGAATAAGCGATATTTATTGCTTCGTATCTAGAACGATACTGAAAGTTTGCCTCAGCAAGATCTAATATTTATGCTCTATGCAAACATTGCTCGTCATTCTAAATCTTTTCTTTCCTTTGTTCACGGAGACTTCAAATCATTCCCCTCCGTTACTCGTCGATAAGTTGCCCCTTATTGACGGCACAGGTAGGAAAGCTCACAAATGAGCAGAACAAATGTATGAAAAAATGGAAACGTTCCTAGTTTTCATTAATTTAAACCATTAACACCCCAGGGGATTGTAATATATAGCATAAAAAAACAAATCTTAGGGAATTTCCGATTCGTTTGGTATGTAAATCGTCAACATCCGTTCGCGGCAAAAATAGTTCTTAGCGTTAACTTCATTTCATAAAAACTTGCTGACCTGTTTTCTGATTTGGCACTCTTAATGAAAGACGTAGTTCTACGTCAAAAGAGAGCAAATTTTTTGCAAATACATGCAAGCTGGGGGTATTTTTGTGCTTCCCTGACTCGGACATCAGAATCAATATGCGTGAGGGAATCCGCTTTGCCAATACATGCAAGTCGGGGGTATTTTTGTTCCCACCGAAATGTGTTTTCCTAAGATGGATTAGGAAACAAAAATGCCTGGGGTGATCCGCTTTGCAAATATATGCTAGCTGCGAGTACTGTTGTACTCGCTTATCTTTGTGCAGACCGGAATATATTCCCCTAAAACTTACTTCTGAACTGAGAACTTTCGCGGTTCGAGATCTACGTAAACATGAGAGATGCAATAATTTCAGAGGGAAATGTAAAATACAATGATCGTTTGACAATTCTTCCGTTCACAAATTTCGGTAGACCTAGGCATCATTATCTTCTTCTTCTTCTTAAATGGCACCAACGTTCCTAGAGGAACTAAATTAAAGTGATGAATTGATCTTACATGGCAACCATTCTAACTTTTTACTTACAAAGCAAATAATTTGAATTCAATTGAATCCGAATATTGTTTCATTGAATCGATAATTCAATCAATACACCACAAATGCTTACAAATGCTTACTAAGACAACGGTAATCCCGTAAACTTTGCAAAGTAAACTCCACCCTTGCATAGTAAGTAAGCTGTTGCTAGCGTATAAGTATTGTATCTCCTCTGAGGAAAATTCTCAGAATCTTTCTGTGCCCGGAACAACAAAGGTCGCATATTCTGCTCGTTTTGTGTTTTATGTTTCCCCTCGGGCTGTGAACGCTAGCGAATATTTCACTTGAAGGGCATCTGGCATTGCAATTAACATAACCATCCGAGCCATGGCAAAGCACGCGAAAAAAGAGAAGAGTGCAAATGATTATAGGTCGCTTCTAGTCATCAGTATTTGGTTTTGTGTGTGTTGCCTGTTTTCGTTGCGCGAATCTTAGAACTTGTTCATTTCCTGTACATGTGAATAGCACCTTCGATACTTTTAGTTGCCATTCGTATTTGCTCTCGTGCGTATCGGCTCTGTTCTGATGCCACAAGCTCCCAGCTTTGTTGACGGTTTTGACCGAGAGTCGAGAAACGATTTTTCATAAACGATCATTCTCGCGATGTTTCATTTTTATCGCTGCAGCTGTGTGCATCTGTAAGACACGTGTTTGATGCTTGTTGAATGGCGATGCACGGAAGATGCCTCTCGTTAAATGCTCAGTGCAATGTGTGCATTGATATAAAGAAACAAATTGTGACATATGACCAATTAGTGTATTGATCTCGTAAAGGCAAGAAAGAATCGTTGCTTCTCGAAATGAAATTTCGACGTATTCCCAAATAATATCCGAAATGATAAACTAACAAATTAAAGAAAAAAAGATTGCGTAGTCCTACGCCCTAAGCGGTCGTGTCACGGATACAATCCTTCGAATTTATTTACCACTAACTGACCCGGCAAACTTCGTCTCGCCCAAAATTTGTTTTTTGTTATCTTCAAACATTCACGTTCTCTTACTATGAGCAAGTTCATGGGTCCAATCGCAGAACTGTTCATTGATTGATCTTCTAATCGACTCCGGTTAGACGGTTTAGAATCTGACCATGATAGAAACATTCATTGTACTCTTAAACCTCAATATGCCTAATTTGGTTTTATTTGCTTGATTAATTCTCGTGTAATGCACAAATTTATATTTCATTTGTATGATTTTTCACGAAGTTACAGCATGTCAAAAATTACTTAAAATTTCCGCATTCGCACTCTGTTACTCTAATTTTTTTGTCGAGTGTAGAATCCGAATTTCCAGCTGATTTGAAGGCAACAAAGAGAATAAGTTTTATTTCACTTGTAATTTAGTTTTTTTTTCAAATAAAAGTATAATCGAGTCCTTTTTGCAGCCGGCTTACACAAGGGCAACGGATTGCTCAACTTTGGAAAAGTGTTGGTGTTGGTGTCAGTCAAACATCATTCCGATGTTGAAAAATATTCACTCCGAATGTTTACTTTGACCCTTTACAGTCGGAATTAATTTAAATTTGGAAGAGGTTCTCTTTTCTTTCTACGATAATAATATTTTGTTTATATTGAGTACCGTTATCTATTATTTATAGAAACTCAGTATTCATTCGAGAACAAGGTCACTAGACATTAAAAT
Source organism: Toxorhynchites rutilus septentrionalis (assembly GCF_029784135.1). NCBI lineage: Eukaryota > Metazoa > Arthropoda > Insecta > Diptera > Culicidae > Toxorhynchites > Toxorhynchites rutilus. The sequence continues at coordinate 57,122,576 of NC_073744.1, read as the reverse complement.
TAGTTTAGAAAAAAGTGTGAACCATTACATGGTTGAATAAAATAATCCTTGCAGTGGTGGCTGAGAACAGACAAACGACCGCAAAGGGTTAAACGAGGCGACGAGGTGAACAGTATGTATAGGAATAGATATTTTGCAACCACCTTATTTGTGCTCATTAGCGGCAACCACAAACATTTGACGCAGGACTTTTACTTCACAGGAAGAACGATGTACTCGGGTAAAATTCACCTTTCAGAACCCATCGCAACAACTTTGGATATCCGCCCAAAACCATCCGTTAGGTGTTGTACTCCAGACGAGAAACACCCAATTAATATCTGAGACTTGCCTAATTAAAATCATTATTTACCGTATTTCCCTCAAGCGAAGAAGCTCCCTCCTGCTGGGAGGGAAGAAAACCACGAAGCATTTGAACGAACCAACGAAAGAATCGAGCAAAAATCGGGCAAACGTGAGAGAGCGGAATATACGTGCTAATCGTCGTTAATGTGTAATGACCATAATTTTATCTTTAATGTGCTTCGTGATGTCAGCTGTCCGGGGTCCGTGTCCATCCGCCGGAGAGGAGGGCGACGACGCTGGCAGTGCCGTGTGTCCATCGCGATTGCTTGATGTTTTATTTCACTGCAGGCTGACACACTAAATAGCCAGTTCCTCAAAAAAGACAATGCCTCTCCGTCGGACCACGTCGGACTTAATGACAGTTTTGTGTTCCTTAAGAGGTCAGCGCATTTTAAAAGTGAAAATTAGCTGCTTAATTTGGGTGAATACTATGTTCTTGAATGGTGGCTGAAAGGAACGATGGCAATGTTTTGTTGCTTAATGTGATAGAGGGGTTTCCAAAATATGGAGACGTATTGCAGTATTGACGTAATTGAGTTCATGATTGACATTTGTGATATCACTCTAGAACCACGTTTTTCACGGCGCTATTTTGTGGTTTGGTTCGAATCGCTTCCCACCAACCATCCAGATGTGCTAGAGAAAACGGTACGGGATGATCGTATTTAGCAGTAAGTACCAGCCTCGTATTTCAGACGATGATGGAAATGCCGACATCCTGAACACTTAAAATTCGTACAAGAGCTGTCAGAGAATATTCAAGCTTCAAGTACTTACTGTAACGCTTCGAGTGGTGCTTAATTATTCTCGAATGGCGTGTCCTCGTTAGTCACTGCTATTCCTTTTCGGCCAATGAACGATGGGAATGGATTTCAGACGAACGAACCGACGCTGTCAATTTATGGCGCAAATAGCTCTAACTGTCGAAACTTCAAGGGCGGAAGCGACGAGGAATGCCGTTTTACGTTCAAGCGGACACTGGGTTGTCCGCCCACATGTTGGAGGTTGCATTTGAAGATATTGCATCGATGTTTAGTGACGGCTTGCATATGGAATACGATGTGAAGGTCAGCAAAGCAACGCTGGAAGCACGTGACTATTGAACAAATTGCAGCCAAAATAATGTTCGTGTCAAAGCAAATGACGGGTAAAGTGACATGTGTCAAGGTAAGCAAATGCACAGTTTGTATTGTCATTTCAAAATGGAAAGACTCGATTGAATGTTTTATTTTTTTTTAATGAATGAGTAAGTCGATCAACGAAATTTGTGCAACCAGCAACCAGCAACGACTGAGAGCATGGAAAACAATATTACACGCGTCATTGGATACCAGACGAAATGCTAAAACAGTGCGATGAATGCGATGAAATAGGACCTGCTCAAGCACAGAAGCAGCCAGTATTTACATGAAATTACCTTCAAAAAGTAAATAACCGACACCAATTTATCATTGTAATGTAAAAAACTCCATAAACTTTTTGCATAATCGTATTAATTCAAATTGAAAATCGAACCTCTCAAAAATCGCCCTACAAACGTGGATTCCATCGCTCTTCAGGGTTGAGTGGAAAATGTTCAAAATCAAAATCTGATGCATATGGCAGTGTCACGGCCAGCATAGAAACACACTATATTTTTCAGGAAACACTGTATTATCAGCACAAAAAAACATTAAGAGGCGATTTGGCGTAGTGGTAACATCAGTTTCTATGACCCTAAAGGTCACGAGCAGGGCTCTGCATAGTCATAGTCAACTGAGGATAGTCAGCTGACTTCTTCACGCAGTCTCTCCGCCAAAACGACTAAACAGCCAGTCGGGCGTTTAGTCGCTATCTCTACTCTACTCGACTATATCATTTCATTCTTCCCAGTCAAATTGTCCTCATTGCATTTTGAAGTGACTTCCCCCAAAACGAATTCGTTCCTCTCTTTCTCTCTCCCATGTATTTTTATGCATGCATCGATGTTTGAGTTCAACGTGGTTTGACATACGCTACAAGTGAGCTAGATTTTTTTTATCATACATGAAAATTATTCACACGTATAAAATCGCGTCAGTGTGTATACGCTGTTTTGCACGCTAATACTAACGCGATGACCTTTATAGCATACTTGATAAATGTCTAAGTTCGTTGGTTTGAGTTCAAAATGGGTAGACAATAAACCGTCCATTGATGGGTAACTTATTTTTTGCATCAGAAATAATGTTTTCGTTCCTAATTATATGTACGTAAAAATAATATTGCGTACGCGGGTATGAATTAGTGTCAGGGAGAAATGGAAGTGTGGATTGAAGTCAGTTGTATGAAGAGGCAGATTTGTATTCATTAGTCGAGTCAGTTAAAATAACCACTGACTGGACTAGTTCACCAGTCATCTTCGCTTGTCAACGCTAGTCAATTCATTTTCTAGTCAAGTCACTTTTTGTTGCCGGCGACTGCCGAAGCAGTTCTAGTCGAAGCAAAGCTACTGAGAGTAAAGTCGGTCCTCATTTTTCACCTTCGAAGATTTCGGGCCCTGGTCACGAGTTCAATTCTCACCCCCGACATTCTTCCGAAATGGAAGTAATGTAACGAGCCAGCCAAAAGAGTTAAATCACTATATAATTCAAAACAAAACAAAAAGAAAATACAGGCAAACTTGTCTTTGTGCGGTTGCTTTTTGTGCGATTTCTCATTTGTGTTACTGTTTAGGTGCGATGTTATGATTTGTGCGATTGGTTTGTGTGATTCAAGACCCGATGTCATAATAAAATCGCCCAAAAAGAGTTGCACAAACGAGGAATGACGCAAAAAGGGACCGCACAAAAACAGGTTTCCCTGTACACAAAAACTGTACAATAAAGTCTGCCTAAACCGGTCCCACAAGTTCCGGAAGAAAGGAAAAGGCACACTCTTGTCTCATCGCCAGTAATGAACGTCGCGTTGCGTTGGATGAACGTGGGATCAGAATTTGAACGTTCAATCATGTCTTCAGCCACTTGATTGCGATGAAATTATTGATGAAAAATTTAGCTCTTTTGTCTCTAGTCGTGCTTTCCCTATGCCTAATACATCAACCAAAATATGACGAACGGTCTCGTGAGAGGTATTCAGTTCACGGGCTAGTGTTCTCAAACTTAAATGACAATCTCCATGACCCTCCTTTTACTTTGTAGATGTTTACATCAGTTCAAGAGGTAGCTTGTCGTCCTTAACGTGGTAAATCTTTCATCTCTTCCCGACCGTCTTTGAATGCCTTATACCATTCAAACAACCATGATTTCTACACAGTTGAGTCACCAAATGTATTCTGCAACATTTTCAACGTTCCGGTTCAATAAATTTTGTGTGCGATACAGAATTTCACACAGGGGGTCTCCGTAGCCACATTGGCTGCGCGATCGCTCAGTAAGCGATCGATCGTGAGTTCAAAACTCAGGGCCATCATTGATCATCTATGTGTTGTTACAGAATAACTACGTCCACGCAACATTCATCAGCGATGTTGATCGATCCACGGTCGAATGAAGATCGATTCATCCATACAACTGCTCTGATATGCAAGAAACATCGGGCTGCTGTTCTATCAATAACACAACAATGATCATATCAGCTGTCTCCGCAGTCCGGTGGTCTAACTGAAAAATGGAAGATCAGAATAAATACTCTTACGCCTAAAAATGGCAACTGTGTAATGTGCTATTTATAGGTATAAAAAACAGGTGACATGTGCACAAAAAAAATCGGCTCAGTTGCGGCTAAAAAATGCTAATGAGCCTAAATAGATAAACAAACGGAATAAAAAAAATCACACAGTATTTTCGCTCTTGACGCTACCATCATCTACAAGGGTCGAGTGATACGTCCGCTAGTCAGGAAATTACAGAGAGGCCTGAATATTCTGTCCGACTACTCAACATCCAAGACGATTCGCATCAACGCGGCGAAAACACAGACCATTTGATGGACATCAAATGGGACTATCCGTGTACCGCAGAAATATTTCATACCATAAGGCTGAAATAATCCGTAGAAACTGGCATCAATATACTTCCTCTGTATTGTCTTTTGTTAGGCTTACTATAATAAATCGATTCAATACACAACGTAGAACGTAATTGAAAGGTTCAGTGTTGATCGCTCCCGAAAATCCGCTTTTCCCGTATTTTTGCTGGTTGCTGCTTCGTTGGGAGTGCTTTCTCCTGAATGGTTGGTGTGCTAGGTGTGTTGAATAAGGTCATCTGCTGCTGCTTCGCCAGATTCACCAGTTCTTTGAACACTCCACTACCGATGCACGTGTCGTGATACTGCTGAACCCTCCAGAGCCCGTCCCGTGGAACCGCCCGGTGAGCCCCGTTACCCAACACCATTCTATTTCCGCACTCAAAATCACCACGACTTGTTCCGCCTGATGATGTGAACGTCCACCTCACCATTAACTGGTCGAGTGAGGTTGTCTACCTTGGTCTCACCCTGGACAGGAATTTGAACTTTGTATCCCATGTGAACAAAACATCCACGAAGTGTTCCAAACTCATTAAGTCGCTATACCCGCTCATCACGCGAAAGTCCACTCTGTTGCAGAGAAACAAGCTTGCGATACATGAGCAGATCATCCTACTGGTGATCGAATAAGGTTTGCCAATCTGGGAGGGATGTGCAAATTGCCATCATCAAAAACTACAGATAGAACAAGATCCTTCGGATGATCCTGGACAGTCCACCAAGGACCCGAAATACCGAGATCCACCGCCTGTCTGGTCTTCAGGTGCTGGAAGAACGGAAATCAAAAATCCTGACTAGGTACGGGGGGTCTTGCCAGCGGTCTCCGCACGCAATCATCCGGGAACAGGTCCCATAGTTTTCAATTAGATTTTAGTTAGGTAATTTATCAAATTTTTCAATAAATTACTAATACATCCCTCTTTACGGGATCAAATACAAACTAGGCTCACAACAAATAATCACTATATAAATTGAAAATCCAAAGTTGCCGGGCCCCTAAGGCTGAGAAATTGATTTGTAAACCAAATGTGTAACTTTAAAAAATCTTTAAATAAATGAATTTCAAGCTAAGCATGAGTTCAGAGAGTTTAGTCGCAAATGAAACACCGATCAGTAAAGATTAACATCTTGACTATATTCGATCTGATTTACTCTACAACATTGTGTGGAAAATCTACTCAACTCTGGAAGTCTTCTCAGAAAGTTATCTGTCGAGACACGACCGGATTGTATCCGAGACGCGACCGCGTAGGACGTAGGACTACATAATCATTTTATGCAATTTCTCAGTTTATCATTTCGGATATTATTTGAGAATGCATCAAATTTTCGAAAATACCTCATTATCAGAGAGTATCGGTGACTCTGAAAAAGGTTAATGTCGTGCGTGATTTTGTAGAATCATTTCGAGAAGCAACGATTCTTCCCTACCTTTGCGAGAACAATGCACAAATTGGTTATATGTCGCAGTTTGTTCCTTTATACCAATGCACGCTTTGCACTGTGAATGTGATTATATATATTCGTTCAACCAGCACCGTTATTCCATATTTCTTAATTACTTCAATATATTCAACAAATATGGCAATACATATTACGATGTGCAACTTCAAATAGTAATATATCAGTGCCGTTCCCTGCTCCCGAAGATATATATTGTACAAAAATAAAATAGTCAGATACATGATTGGAAAGTACTGACATATCGTAACATATACATAATACATAATTTCTCTAGGGACCGGCACGGGAATCAACGTGTTGAAAAAGTTGATGGGTCTGAGCCTAGGGGCACGGATGGTATTTTGATATAGGACTATGATAGTGTGTAGTAAATGCATTTGAATTGAGTTTTTTCGTTGATAGAAATCTGAATTTTTTCTCTTTTGATACACCAAATGAAAGCCCTAAAAAACTGTTTCTTGTATGAACTTGTATCCTTTAAACGGGAAAGATGAGATAACGTGGTAGAAACCGGAACCACATCCTGTTCAAATATGTACACAAAAATACCATTAATGCCATCACTACCTTTTTCGTCGGTTTATTCAATTATGCAGAAGAAGACAAGTCTAAATAGTTATGATCTACACCACGGTTTCTCAAAGTGGTCGATATCGACCCCTTGGGGTCGATCTCGGTTTCCAAGGGGTCGACACAAACAAAAATTAATTTTGGAGGTCGACGAGGTCTAAAAATCTACCCCTATTAATTAACACTTGTTCTTATTTGAAACTTTCATGATACTGTAATAAGCTGTATTACGTGAAGCAATTTGTTACAATAATGACTAATATTTAAGTAGAACGAATGAAGCCATGAACAATTTCAAGTCCAAAGAAATATATCGTTCGCCACGGTACCACTGACTCTATTCTTCTCGACGAAATGTTCAAGAGCGAAATACATGCGCTTTTTTGCAAACTGTAAACACTGGATACAACAAATATAACATGTCGTGCCTTCGTCGATACGACAAAGGTACAAATCGTTCCTTCATTTTTCGAAGAAATTAAATGTAGTACTCTTTACAGTTCTGTCAAAAATCAAAATATTTATCTTATAAACATGATTTTTTCCACAACACTGTTGATTGCAACTTTTACAGCGAATCTTTATTCAATTTTAACCGCTGCTAAGCAGAAACGAATCATTGGAAAGATCGACGTTTATAAGGGACTTCGGATTCCCTCTCAAAAGTGCTGGCTTGATCAATTTATTCATTGAGTGGAAATGGACTACTTACCGTTGTCTTGAATTGTATTCACCACTGTGATTTTTGTTCAATCTTCTTTGGCAGCGCCTATTTTCATTTTTATTATTTTTATTATTTTTAGTAATTGATTTCATAATACTTACATTTTTCAACAGCCTGAATTATAAATCAATCGAAAGAAATGTTGTAATTCTTTATGTTTGTGTTTGTTGGAAGATGAAAAAATAATCTTGCGTCGACTAGAGACTCTGACTCTAGACGGGACTCAAATGTCGTCGAAAACTCCGTTGACTCAAGATCATTCATATGAAACATACAAGAGCACTACATTTAAATAACAATTGAAAACATTAATCCATCTGATTGATGATCTGGTTTTGAATGAAAAATCCTGGTTTTACTGGTTTCCACCCTGAATGATAATACACTCATCGAAAAATTTAATTCAAGAGATTACAACGTGATCGGTATTGCGAAATAGATGGAAGGAAGGTCTTGAATTATAGAGACTTTAAACTTTTGCAGTTCATTCGTCTCTAGCCTTGAGAAAGGCCCTTTGAAAACTCTACTCTACTCTACTCCAGCGCTACCACCCCCGCCCTCTTGCCTTGAGAAAGGCACTCGATCCCTCGCCGTCCAGCTCGTCCAGCAACGATGTTGTCCAGTCGGTGTCCACACAAAGAATGATGGCCAAATAGATGCAAGATGCGGGTACTTACATGAATTGATTGTACAACATACAATGCAACAACTGAGAAATGTCATTATCGGCAAATGAAGAATAATTCATAATACGCATCAATTAACATTGTGAACTAACGCCCGAATGAAGGCAAAAAGATTGCACGTTGCGTCAGGGAGGAAAGCGAGTGGTTAGTGCAATCAAAAAACATACCCATTTTAATTGTCAAATTATTTAATTTTTTACTATATTTTCTGTTCTTGTTTCAAGCAAAAAAATGCTGGATAAATTTCTTGTCTAATGGTATACATCACAACATATGTCGTCATAACGATTTTGGGTAATATGCGTTTGAAAACTATTAATGAATCGTTCCATTTTTCGTAGAGTTCTCCTATATAGAAATTAAAGACATATTCCTATGTCAATTTACGAATTTTCGAAATTTCGAATTTTTAGAAATTTCAAGTTCATTTCGTGGAATTCGTGTTCGCAGATAATCCGCGAAATTTCCTCTCGTGGATGATCGGTGTTCTATTGTTTTCTACTTATCATTTATTCATGAATTGTACACTAGTAATAACTATTTTGGATCCGTTCCAGTCACAACAATGTGTAATGAATGAATGGAAGAACGACCATATTTTATGAATATATATTTATATCATCATAGAAATCCCCCGTGAACGAAAACGGAATTGCCGGGGGGAACACTTGCCATACGGTGGACACACTGCACATAAAACTGTTTAATCTATTGCCATGATTTTTATCTTCAAGAATTTCCGGTTAGTTTATTGACGGCTCTCCTGAACAAAAAAAAAACAAAGCACCATCCATTGGTATCTCGGTAATTTTTTATGACAGCAATTTCACATAACCTTATATTAAGCGATAATATTTTATGTTTTCGTTAATTGATTACCATTAAAAATCACCTTTTTCCATCGTTCCCCCGTTTGCTCGTAACATCCGCCACATTGTCATGAGTCGTTCGCGCCCGCTCGTGCGCTTCTTTCCAAGGCTGGGCACCGTCCGGCATCCATGCAGCACATTACCTATGGCTATGGTTGGAACTCGCCCTCCCGCTAATGAGCCTTGATGGATTTCGACTGATGGTTACTCGCGATTCATTCATTACCAACATACACACACACACATACATACATCTGTACACCTAATCAGTTCTAATAATTCCCGTTGACGTGGACATCAAATTGAGCTTTGCCTTAGGAACGAAGCGATAGGCCCCGCGGAGTGGTTAATTGCGACCCAATTCGAATCCGATTAGAAACAACACACAAACGGCGCTGCAGGGAAAGTGACCGACGTCATAAAGAATTTCCTTCAATTTTGGTCAGAGAAAGGTGAAACGTGGGAGAACGAAAAACAGCACATGGAAGTACTAAATTAGGACTCTAACGGAGAGGATAGTTTTGGGTTTTGTTTATTACATAGAGTTCGTCTTGGGTCATTGGTGGGAAGTGCTCAGTACGCTACCTAGGGGATGTAGCTCAGTGGTAGAGCGCTCGCTTCGCATGTGAGAAGTCCCGGGTTCAATCCCCGGCATCTCCACGAAAATGAGGTATTCTTTTTCGCGCTTGTTTTGTTTCGGCTTTGAGTAATCAAGAATTTACGCTTTTTTCGTAAATATATTAGAAACATTTATTGTACGGCTTTTATGTAATGCTAATCGTGTTTGTAAATTAACGCTCATTATCATTAAGGTTCCGAAATTGTATAAAAATTTCACAAATATAGTTTTGGACTACTTAAAATTGATTATATCTCTAGAACGATTAGTTTTAAGATAAAACGTGTATTAGGTTGGGGGAAAAAATATATTATTTTTGCGTGAAATTTAAAAGTTTATTTCATATGATTCGGGTTCAAATTTTCCGATTTGGGTCAAATATGCACCATTTTGTTGCAAAATTTGATATAATACCCCTCTAATGGAAGTCTTGGTTCTTATTGGCGAAAAACTGTAGCAATCGATTTTTACAATCTTCTCTTATCACTCAGGAAGTTTTGCTATGCGAAAAAAGGGTGCTAATCGCTTGGTGCCAGGTCCGAACTATATGGTGGATGCAATAAAACATTCCATTAATCTCCTGGAGTTTCTGGCGAGTCACTTTATAGACATGTGTGGCCTTGCATTGGAATTTGAGACAAAACGGTACGAGTAACCATAGTGAAATAGGGTATCGAACCCCGGTGGATTCTTGGTCGTATACTGACAGGTAAGGGGACCTATCTGGGCGTCTGATCTACATGTTAGGAGCCGATGATCATTGTCCAATTGTCCATTGTGCCAGTGTGAGACTCTGAGCAGAGCTGTACACGATGGTCCTCCGGCAACCGGGTTTATTGGCGAAACCTTGTTTAGAAGATTTAATCTCATTGGGATGTACAATCATACAATCAATAAATGAAAAATTGGTTTCTACTTTATGGTGTGAGCAATAAGACCGAGGTCGAGACCTGAAAAATGAAAGTGCTCGCAACAAAATACGCTATCGCAGGCTTCATCTTCGGGATCAACAATGGCAGTGGCTCCATCATGAGTATATTTTGAAGAATGAAGGTTTTAAAAAAGTCACAGGAGGGTTGTGTCCGAGACACGACCGCATAGCCGACATAGGATTCCGTTAGGCTTTTTGTTGATTTTGGATATGTTTCAAGAATTACTTCGTTAAAATCTTTGATAATGATTTGGTGGCCCTGAAAAGGGCTGTTTTGTTTGGTTGTTGGGTATTGTTTGTTCAGTCCACCACTGTTTACCCACTGATGATGACAGAAGGATGGTAAACAGTCGTTGGATGGTGCGTATCAGATATAAGATACTGAAGTGGAACGAGATATGATGAAAAGCGCCCTATGTGATCCTAAACGAGATACCTCCTGTGATATGTATGGATAAAACAAAGAAAAGAACTCACCAATGTAATATAAGATAATTACCAATACCGAACAAAATTTTCATTTTTTCTCACAGGTTTCTTTAATATCTTCTTCTTGAATGGCGTTAACGTTCCCTGTGGAACTTTTGCCGTCTCAACATATGCATTAACTAGCGTCATTCATTAATACTTAGTTGAGATTTCTTGAGCCAAATAACACGCCTTGAATGTATTCCGAGGGGCAAGCTCTAGAATACGCGTGACCACAGTGCAAATCGAAGGAAATTTCTTTGACGAAAAATCCTCCGGCCAGAACGGGAATCGAACCCGAACACCCGGCATGATAATGTGAGACGCTAACCCTACGGGTGCACTGTTTCTTTAATATGGAGAAAACATTTTCGAATTGGAAAAGGTGATTTTCTTTTATAATTTTTACCTTCTGCGTGTTATTCAACCCAATGCGAATTTTAATTGGATTAACAAAACCTAACACAATATGTAGATCATATGGGAAATAATTTTTACTAATATTTCTTCACTTTTCCAATTTTTCTCGCCGTATAAACATACCTTAGGTGAAAATGAACATAACAAAACAGACAACCGGACAATTCGTTCTCGAGCGGGAACACACCTTGGTTTTATTTATGAAAATTGGAATAAATCGGTCCATATATTATGTCATTTTTAACATAACTGCAACCATATACAATTTTACTTTATCTTTAGTTAATAACTCAACTGCAAAAACGTTCCAATTTAAGTTTGCTATAGAGTCCGATAGATGAGGTTATGACCTATCTTCCACATTGTCAAATACAGTACGGAATGTATTTGCAGCTAAGTTATGACCAAAAGAGAGAGTCGATGTAGAGAAATCGATCAAATCACTTACACCCCTTTCATTCTAAGCCCCTCAATTTCCATTTTGGCTCTTGACAATTTCCATAAATTTCCTATTACTTTCACCAAAACTCGTCATTATAATATAAATTTATTTTCAGACACAATTTTCGCTCTAAATTCTTGATTCATTTGCGAATAACATGTTTCTCCGTTACATGGAATACATGTTTGATACAGAAAAGTAAATTTTCATTCATAATTTTTATTTTCCACCTGAGAATTATTTTCGCCTCGCACTAACGGAACACAAAGCCTAATTACGCAAACGTGAGATCCAATTGGACTCACAACAATGTCATTGTGGAACATATGAGAATTGTGTTTTTCGAACTTTCTCTCGATGCTTTCAAAAATTTCAAAAAATTTCATATGTGGTTTAACATAGAGTCAATGGTGTGAAACGTACTTTTTCGTTTATTTAACGCCATCCTCAAAAGCTTCGAGATAAAAATTTGAAAAAAAATAAATGTGCATCTTACTACGGTGTATCAAGAAAAATTATCAAAAATTAAAGTACTAAAAAATATATTGAAATTTTGAAAATTTGTTTTAGGGATTTATAGATTCAGTACTAGTCTAATTCATATCGATTTTTTCAGTGTTGCGCGGTAAAAAAATTTTTTTTTTCTATTTCCAAAGGCTCTGGCTGGGTAAGGGAGTTAAAATTACCCCCAAACCAAATCACCAGCTGTATGGAAAATATTGTACAGGGCACTAAATAGAACATTTTGGCAGTAGTACCATATATTTGAGTCCTTATATGGTACACCATAGGATCTATGGTGAAAAATGGACCTTTTCGTTTTTTACACGCCGTTCTCAATAGCTTTGAGACAAAAATAAGAAAAAATACTGAAAGTACATCTTACTGAGGTGTATCGATATATCATCGTTTGGTGCACTTGCCAAAAATACCAACGACGATATATCGTTGCGCCTCCGTTGGGGCTTTATTGTACTCATCACAAGAGGTCTGTGTTTCAAAATAACTTTATAAAATGTTAAAATGGTTCATATTCGATGCAACACAAGTGAAAAATGGTTATTAGACTTAACTTTTTGTTATATTATATGCTGATTAGTGCCGCCGGTCTGAATATGTTAGGACGCGTCCACATTACGCCAATCGGCATCGGTAATCGGCCTTATGCGCCCGGTAAAGCTGAATACAGGGAAACTTCGATATAACGTGCCCTCGATATAACGTCACTCGATATAACGTACACATTTTCAAAGCGTAAAGGATTTTTTTAAAGAACAATGAATTATCTGTATTGTGATGCTGTTGAAGATACACTATGCAAGCGTTTGCACGCCCATGCAGCAAAATTAATTTCGCCCGAATTTAGGAATAAAAAACCAGCGTGTCTGGCAACATTGCATTTTCGCCGTTGCTCTGTACTGACATTTGCTAGAATAAACATTCAATTCGTAAACAGATTCTCAACCAGATAGGACGTTTTTTAGAAAATTAAATAAAAGTAAAAAAATAGAAAGAAGAAAAAACGTGAAGTTAGAAGAAAATCTACAAAAAGAACACAACGTAGAAGGATTGTTTTGTAAGCGCCAACACAGATGTTAAAACATGTTTTGTACTTTTAATCAAACCCGAAATACAGCGGGTTTTGTGATTGCGGATTCTAAATGAATCAAGCTTCAATCGGCAGTACGAAGGGAAACATCATGAGAAAGGCTAGCTTCGTCTTCTAATTGAATTTATTCAATAACTTTACTAAAACAGCAACACAATAATGTATTTCTTTTTTCCCAAAAATGCCTTTTTTCAAAATTTTATTACTTTTAAACTACTGGACCGATTTAAATGATCGACATATCAAATTAAAGCCAACTAACTAGCCTTTTTAGAAAAATAACAATTAATTGGATTATAGTCACATACATCCAGTTTATTTGCATAGGAATATTGAACGAAAACTGAAAACGTGTTATCTTTGAAAAATCATAACTTAAAAATGGGAAATAACACCTCTCTGGTATTCGGATATATTATGTGAAAAAACCTCAGCTTTTAGGAAAAAACAAAAAAATATGGCGCGCTTGGTCCCGAAACGAATATAATCAATAATTACGAAAACAAAATCCATTTTTATTCAGAGTATAATATTTTTCCAAACAAGACTAGCTCATTGGCTTTAAATTGATCAACAGCTATGATGTTTTGTAGTGGAAAAAATGAGAAAAAATAATTTTTCGGACCATCGGTTAACTGTGAAAAATAATAACTCAAAAACGAAAAAAAAACCGCCTCCCTGGTTTCGAGATATGTTGTGTGAACAATCCTCAGATTTCCAGAAAAAATATAAAAAAATATAGCGTCTTTGGTCCCGAGACCATAAAAACTATGAAAAACGAATACAATCAATAATAACGAAAACATAATTCAAATTTTCTGCTACTCTAGTATTTTTCCAAAAAAAAAACAGTTAAAAGGCTTCGATGTAATATGTCGAACATCTGAATTGGTCCAGTGGTTCGAAAGTTATGAATTTTTGAAAAATGGCATTTTTGGTAGAAATGCGAAAAAATTGAATTTTCGGACCACCCTAAAATAAAAACGATAACCCTAATAAAAAAATACGGGTCTAATATTTTGCGATAAAGAACAAAACTACCACTTTTGACGAAAATCTGAGAACCACTATATCGGTTTGGCATGGAATGGCTGAAAAAATGTATATAGAGCTATGACCAAATGATGACTTTTTTATGTGCAATTACCATCGGAAAAAGAGAAATCACTTTTGTACGATTTTTGTTATGTCTTATGTTCATGTTATTCTTATGATTTTCAATAAATAATGAATCACAAATCGTATCGTTTTATTCTCCCTGTATATCCGAATATGCTGCTTTTTGTATTTTGTAAATATCATTTCTACTTTCGTTTTTACGAGCATTTTCGCAAACCTCTACAAATTCGCCGATTCGGCCCGGTATTCTTCGCTTAGGCACGTTCTTTTAGTCGGTACTAAAAGGGTTAAATGCGTTCGTATTTGTCTTTTTTTCTACACTTGTGCTAAAACGGTCATATGAAATTTACGAAGCAACCAACATTAAAGTTCCAAATTTGAATTTTATTTGCTAAAACTAATCGTATCACTCACTTTACTTGCAATATAAAAATTCCCCCGACTTGCATATATTTGCAATGCCGATTTACCCCAAGCAGCTTGGTTTTGATGTCTCTGTTAGGGAACATATTTCGGCGAGTGCAAAAGTTCCCCCTACTTTTGTGTATTTGCAATGCCGATTCCCCCCAGGCAGCTTGGTTTCGATGTCTCTGTTTGGGACCCGCCGCATGTGTCGACAATTTCGACCAATCAGAAGTGGCTATTCAAGTTAGGATAGGGTTGAGATTTTTCAATTGTTCGATAGTTAGTTTTATGACATATATTATTTTTTTTCAATATAAAAAATTGTTATTGAGTGCCGAAATTGATTGACGCGAAAATATCATCAATCTATCATGAAATGACTGAGCAATAAACGTTTGAAATTGGACAATTTTCACGATGTACTCGATTTTCGATTTTCAATTTGTTCCCCAATATGTTCCCGAAAGACGTCATCCTACGTCAAAAAAATATGTATCTGCAACAGAAGGTAATGTAAAACTATAGTACCAGTTATACCCGATGTCACCGTATTATTCAAAGTACTGTCCATCGCTAGCTACAACCTTTTCCCATCTTTCTGGTAGCATACAGATTCCACGCTGAAAAAAGGACTGGTCTTTTGAGGCAATCCAGTCATCGACCCATTTTTTGGTATCATCATAGAAAGAAAACTGCTGCTCAGCCAGGCCATGTGTCATCGACCGGAACAAATACTAATCGGAGGGAGCGATGTCTGGTGAATACGACGGGTGGGGTAAGATTTTCCATTTGATGTTCTCCAGGTGGTTTTTGACACCAATTGCAACATGAGGCCAAGCGTTGTCATGTTGCAGAATCACCTTGTCGAGTCTATCGGCGTTTTGCGACCTCTTGTTCGCAGATGAAAAAGCGCCTTTCAATGTCTTTCGGCTTCAACTCATATGGGACCCAATTACCTTGTTTTTAAATCATTCCGAGTTGTTTTAAACGATGTGAAATTGCTTGTTGTGTTACTCCCAACATTTCTGCAAGTTCTTCTTGTGTCTGGCATGGATCTTCATCGAGTAACTTCTCCAATTCCTCATCTTTGATTTTTTTGTGCACTAAGTCAAAATTACCACTTTTGAATTGGTGAAATCAAGCTATAATCAAGTTCCGACAGAACATGCTTGCAGTAACTTTGCAGAAAAATCCGATGTGTCTCAGCTGCTGTCTTCTTTTGTTTGCAGTAATGCAAAAGAATTCCCCGCTAAAACTGCTGTTGAAACGAAATTTTACAAATTTTACAGAAAATTATGTTTGTGTCTGGCAATGATTCTAAAAATTCTGGAAAATATTACTCCACATATAAACAAAAAAACGAAAAGGTCCATTTTCACCATAGATCCTATGATGTACCATATAAGAACTCAAATATATGGTACTACTGCCAAAATGTTTTATTTAGTACCCTATACAATATTTGCCATACCCAGACCCCCAGACCCCCTTACCCAGATAGGCCTTTTTGTTTTATTGTTAAGAGATAGAAAAACAAATCATGATAGGGTTAATTATGTTGGTTTGTCCAGTCGAAAATCTGATCTTAATTTGTCCCTTTGTGCTCCAGTTCAGCGCAGCTGTGTCAAATCAGGTATTTAATGTTTCTAAACATACAAATAAAATTGTCTTTTCCATGATTTACAGTAGTTTTACATGATGTTTTTACGGAATAACACGTTTTAGAAGTGTCAATGCGCCCCTCATTTGAACTAATTTGAATCAACCATAAGATGATTATTTGGTGCGTATGCATACCTTTTCTGAATTATAACCCTTTCAAATATTGTTAACATCATGCTTGCACACCATTTGTATCTAAATCATGTAATTAATGCATCTTGATGACCTTAATTCTGATCATGGTTTGTCCGATGCACTGATGTTGGTTTGTACTCATGCTTTCTATGACAGCCGCTTGGCGCGCTGCAGTTCGGTCATTGTGTTTTTCGCAGAAATAGATTTTCTCTGTGTTCTCCATGATCCAAACCATGATCGTTTTTCGGATAAACCATGATCATAATATCAATTTGAAGAAAATCGTGAAAAAACGTAAAAAAGTTGATGGGTCTGAGCCTAGGGGCCCGGACGGGATCTTGACATAGGACTGTGGTTGTGTAATTGCATTTAAATTGAGTTTTTCATTGTTTAAAATCGATGGTGCTACTGACACTCGACCGCAACGGTTATGTTTTTAGCGCCATTCTAAAAGAGAATAATAGAAATAAAAGTTTTCTCCTACAACCGGATGCATAGCTTTTTTCAAAGCTGATTTCGGTCCTAAATATAGCGTTTTTTTCAGCAACAGTTGTCCGGATACCAGGAAAGGAGGAAGCAGCCGAGAAGCCCCCAACGGCCATTCAGGAAGTTGGTTCGGTCGGATTGGCCACTTTGACCGGCAGTTTTCACTGCCCCTTGCGTGTCCCGCTGTTTGCGCCCGTCTCATCAGCAACGTTTTTCCTGCCAGTGACGCGCGATTTTGGCGCAATTTCTACTTCAACCACCAGCAACTCAGGAGGTGTGAAAAGAGGTTTTCTTCGCTTCGTCGCTTCGAACCGCAGCGGCGATTGCCCTGCCGTCGGCGGTATCCGGTCCCTTCCCCGCTACCCCACTACCATTAGGTGGTGAAGTCGAAGTGGTTCTTCAACAAGATCGGTGAGTGACCAAACCTTTCTTAATACCAGGAGCTAGTGAGAAATAGGACGCCCATAGGGTATAGGTTAGAAAAATTTTTTACTACATATCCCAAATTGATTTTAATTTAACTGACATTTAAAAAGTGATTTTTTCCAAGTGTTTTTAAAAATAGTGTTTTTCCGCCAAGTGATTTCGGTGTTTGTTCTTGTAACTGCGTTGGCATTGTCCCCCGCCGTTACTGTCCTCCGCCGTTTTCGTCCCCCGTCGCACGTCGTATAGTCTACTTTGGTTCGTGAATATTTTTCCGCGCCTGGCTGTATTTCGATATAGCCAGGCCCCGATCATGGCTTCCAGCAGCTCCGGCGCCGGAAGGCCAACCAATATTTACAGAGGTGTTACCACCACTCGTACCTTGCCCAGATGGGTTGATCCTTTTGGTGGCAACTTGCAAATATTACTGTTGAGAGCCACTGAAGGTAATATTCTCCCATCGAATCCTTTCACCGTTTCCAAATCGATCCAAGGTGTGATCGGTACGGAATTTAAAGACGCGAAACCTCAACGCGACGATAAAAATCGCCTGCAATATGCGCTACATCTACAAGATGAAAAACTCGTTCAATTGCTTCTGGGTACAAAGTCGCTGATCGACGAAACACCCATTGAAATTTTATACCATCCCACCTTGAACCAACGCGAATGCGTTGTGTCCTGTCGTGACGTAATGTTCTTAAACGAAGACGTCCTCCTAGCTGAACTAGCCGACCAAAATGTGATCGGTGTTAAAAAAATTCTACGATTTGACCCAGTCTTGAAGGAAAGAGTTCCTACTTCAACCATGATCCTCACCATTAACGGAACAGTTATCCCTGAAGCAATTAACTTCGGATTCCTCCGTGCTTCAACAAGAAACTTCTACCCAAACTCGATGCAATGCTTCGGATGCTTCGCATTCGGCCACACTTCCAAAAAGTGCGCCAAAAAAATCCAACTTTGTCGTAACTGCGGTGTAGCCCACCCTGAACTTAACACAAATAGTAATGATAAGGACAAAATTAAAAATTTTATCTGCAATGCACCTGCCTCTTGTGTGAACTGCAAGGGAAATCACGCCTCTACCAGTAGGAAGTGCCCAGCGTGGATCGCAGAGGATAACATCACCAGAGTCCGAATTGACCAAGGTGTGTCATATAAGGAAGCTAAATCCATTTTTGAGAACAAAAATGGTCCTTCCTTTGCTAGTAAGCTTCAAGAAAGACTAGTCAAAATCCAGAATACTGGTTGTTCTCAATGCAAATGCAACTGCAATCAGGCTAAGCAAACTTCTTCAGAAAAAGCAGTTCCAATCCCGTCCAGTAATCCACAGGAATCGGAACTCAGCACCTCCTCGTCAGATTCAGAATCCGACCCAGAAATCTCTATGGAAATTGAAACTACCCCCTCCAACAAGAGGAAAAATACAAACAAAAGGTCAACCTCAGATGAATTCAAATCATCAGAAGAGGAAATTTTTAGAGGAAAAGAATCCAATAGGAAGAAATCCAAAAACCAAAAATATAACTCAACCCAACCAGCCAACGAATCCAAACCATCCACTTCCTTCCAACCATCCACTTCCCCCCAACCATCCACTTCATTCCAACCAACCACCGCATCCAAAACTAAAACCTCCAACCAATCCAACCATTCAAACAAAACCACCCCACCTGGCAACAAATCAATTGCCAAAGTTTCCAAAAATGATCCTAGACTGAAGAACAAATCCAGCAAATCTACCCATTCCTAATCTCAAGTCTTCTGATGAGGAAAACAAGCAAACCAAAGAAGTCCAACGGAAACGGACAAGGAACGAACAAACAAATCAAATAAATGAAAGAAACAACACACACACACACCAACAATAAACACCCACATAACAACAATCAACAATCACATGCTAACACTCTATACCACTCCACTCCAAATAAAAATAACACTAACACAAATAACACACACACCAGGAAAGTTTCCAGCCCTCCAAAGGGTAATAATAAAAACAAATGAATTATTCCTTCTATTACATAATTTTAACCTTTGATCTGCAGCATTTTTATATCAATCAATATTATTTTAGTTAAACCGAACGGCCCGGAGTTGCCGTCCACCTTATTTTTGAGGGAGGTAGGATGGACGGCGGCTCCAGCCCTCGATCTCTTGATACTATTTACCATACTTTTCATAAAATAATTCATAAATCGAAAGACCTGGAGTCACCTTCCGCCTTATTCAAGGAGGGATGGGACGGAGGGCGGTCTTCAGGCTTTCACTTATTCATATTATATTTAATCTGATTATTTCTTTAAATAACTTTCATAATCGTAGGACCGGAAACCGACTCTCACCTTATTTTGGAGATGGTAGGGTGAGCGGCGGTTCCTAGTCTAATATTATATTTTCTCTAAAGGCCGGGAGTTGTCCTCCATTTCACTCAGTGGGATTGATGGCGAAGACTCACGGTTGCAGACACCATAAGGACAGCACTATCGGACGACGCCGTCGAGCAAAAAAGGACCATCGAGTTACTAAAGGATACAGGTTTATTCGATCAGATCTAATGTCAAATTACTAAATCTACCTATACTGATAAAACTACGTTTGTTTTCTCTTCTAATTTCAGCAAAAGATGAGCAGGTTTTTTACGCCCTTTTTAGAAGCGAGCTCGTCAAGCACACTAAAAGGGGCTTTTTCCCTGCTCCATTTGTTTGGTTGTGTTTTTGGCCCCAGAGCCGTGTAGGGTGCGGCGATATGACATACATCCATAGCAGTTACTAGGACTGAGTCGAGCGAGAATAACGATTTTTGCAATAGTTTTTCTTAGTTTTCCTTCAGTTAAATTTCCCGCCCTCAAGGGCAAGAGACGAATGAACTCTCAGAGTTTAAAGTCTCTCTAATTCATTACCAGTACCAGTTTAAAATCTGTATTTTTTTCTCTTTTGATACATCAAATGGAAAACTGGAAAACCCGTTTCCTGTATGTACTTGTATCCTTTAAACGGGTTAAATGTACCGCATTCTGTTCAAAAATGTACACAAAAATACCATTAAAGCCATTACTAACCTTTTAATCTGTTTATTCAATCATGCAGAAGAAGACAAAGAGTCATCATGTATCATTTTTAAACACAAGTCTAATAGTTAAGACCTACATAAATATAAGCCTGAGTTAAATCAATCTATGACTACAAAAATATATTATAGATAAAAATAGTATTATCTCCTTCGTTACCACGTTGTCCGGAACATTGTTTGTAATAGCTTTATAGCCCTGTAAGATCGCGATTACTCAAGCTATTATAATCTGATTTACGTGGGTATACCCTCTCGATCTTCTAAATCAGCAGCCATTTAAATTCATTTATTGCAGTTTCACATAACCAAACAACATACTCGATATTATGACATCCTGGACCATAATTACACAAATTGTTAGTAATGAGACCTACACGATAAAAACATGAATTGAGCACAAATTGATTGGACAACATACAATATAATATAAAATTAATGTCTATTATCGATAAATGGAGAATAATTCATTTTACGCATCAACTCACATTATGAGCTAACACCCGAATTTAGGCAAAAAGATTGCGTCGTTGCGTCGGAAAGTAGCTATATAGAAATCAAAGACATAGTCCTATGTCAAAATTGAACATTCGAACGCCTTATGGTATTATTGGCAACTAGAGACGTCTTGATTACATGTGAAAAAAAAATCGATTTGCGTTCACTAGTTGCATGAAACAACCCAAAATCAGATAAACCAACATAATTTCCTTATAACGGATGGTAAAAATATTTTCTGTTTTATTTTTTCGGATCTCGAAAAAGCTCCCGAAATTCGTGACTCTACACAATAATATTCTCTTAAGTCCGAATGAGCTGAAATTATGCATAGGGTGTTTTTGAAACTTGATGAAATTTTAAGGTTCCCAAACATTCATTGGCACCCTAACGTGTTCGTTTTTAGAAATCATCCAATCATGTGATTGACGATATGATGATATGCTGAATAATCTGCTCTGATTGAAGGAGAATATGTACAGCAGCAACAGCTAAAATCTGCTTTCAATTATGACTGAGAGTCGATCCAGCAATAAGTGGTTTATAATTCATCGCCGAGTGAGGAGATTACGTTGGATGAGCAAAAAAAAACCTAACACATTATAGAAGTGCGATTAAATCTCGGCCCCGACGGTTAGGACCGAGTGCAACAGAAAATCAACAACATGACTCACATTGGCCACCCCTAAAAGGTACATGGACACGTCGTTCAGGGGAACGGGAAGGTGCCAAGCTGCTGGTCCATTCCTAGACTCAGCCCTCAGCATGAATTTGCGATTCGCACTTAAACATCGCAGGTCTTACCTTTACAGGCGATTATACGCTCATGCGCTCGCGCTAGTTCAATTCGAGTGCAATTCACTCTAATGAACACTTTCAGCGGGCAACACTATCAATTACAATTTAATTAGCGATTATCGCAAATAAACCACGCTCGCGAATAGGGGTTCTCGACATGGCAGAGATGTCGGTGGCCGTCGCAGCCCGTCGAGGATGGAACGAGAAAAATCTCATTTTCAGAGGCGGGGCTTATTACATCTTGTAGCGTTTGTAATAGTTAGCAATAATCAATTTGCTTTTAATTCACATTTTTTTTCTTTTTCTGTGAAATATAGGGAATTTCATTTCGTTTTTCAGAAAAAAAAAAACTATGGATGGGTTACACCTATGATATAACCGCAAGGATGACGTAGGGCTGCCGTTGGCTCAGTAATCATTTGTGTTTTTTCAATTAGCAATAATCGCACCTCAGATGTTCTCCTCATTAGGTACGATATCGCTGCTCCGCAGAGCTAGCTTTTGTATGTATTGATTAAATTATTGATTAAACTAGTGAATGTATGGAACAATTTACGAATTCAATTGCAAACAAATCCCAATTCAGGTCAAATCATGCATTATGGTAGTGGTTATCACAGCAAATAGTTATCAACATTTTGCCTAATCATCAAAGAAGTTGTACCCGCTTTCGTAGACCGTAGACCGCAAAACGAATTCCGGAGTTTAAAAATGCATGGGAGTATAAAAGTACTGCCAAGATCTGCAATGCCGATTTGCCCAACTTATTGGAATCTGTGTTGGGAAAACACATACCCATTTGCAAAAATACAAGCGAGTACAAAAGGGCCACGGACGGAAGTTTGACGTAGGACTGTGATTATTCAGAACAGTAGTTTTTAAATGTAATTCTTTTCATTGTTCAGAAATTTGTTAGTTTAGTATTTTGAAACTCCAAATGGTAGCCCTGAAAAGGGCCGTTTGTTATATGTATTCATAACCGTCAAACGGTTTGTAAGGAACAAAAAAAATTCTTCTGGCAGGAAGTTCAACTGTCTAACTGAAAATGATTAATGAATATCAGTGTGACACATAACATGGTGTAAATGGTATATGAAGTATATGTGAGTCGGTAAACAAAAAAATATCGTCATTTCATTGTTTACATTGAATATGAAGTTTATGGGGAAGAAACAAAAAACAAGTTGAAAATACTTACGATTTCGTGATATTTTGAGGTAAAATATACATGAAGTCATGAAGTTGCATTATTTTTAATGAATAACTATGGCATTGCGGTTTCTTTCCTTTGTCTTGTTCTGATTATTAGTCTTATTCTAAAGCATCTGGAACAGTAGCTTTTTCGGTGAATTAATGTTCGTTTGAAGACTATCACAATCTAGTCGATTTGGTTCTACTTCTCAATCTATCATAAAAGGAATTGAGTCATTGAGAAATAAGAATATGAATCATGAAGATTATTAATTAGTGTCTTGCATGATAATCGCTGCCATCCTCATTGATATCATTTTTCGCTGTACAATTGCCCATGTTGCCGCTCGTTTGCTCATTTGCCTCATTGCAGGGAATTTGAGAGATGCCTGAAATCTTGCATCTGATTTTTAGTTTGTTTGATACCAGTTTGATACGTTTATGACAAGGTAACCTGGAGTCGAAGTATGTAAGACACGATTCACTTATACACTCTCAACTATGACATCTAAGCTTTGACGAAAAGTAGCGATCACAAAGCAATTCATAATAAGTGTTTTTTTGTTGTTGCAAATATTACGTGTGTTCCTAGTTTTTTTTAAATACGTCAACAATACATGAGATAGAGGAGTTAGTGAACAATTAACGTTTTTCGGAATTAGTACCCAGGATGTGTTGTTTCTGTGCTACCTTTTGAAACTGGTTTATACGACGGCTCGACTGCGACGGAATATATATATATATATATATATATATATATATATATATATATATATATAAATTTTCAATTTTCAGACAACTCTATGGCTCGATGTACGGCACGCGGACGCGTGGCATACTTAAAGAGTTCAACTCGAATTATGAAAACATATCGCAAATTATATCGCACAAATTATCTTTTCATCGTATCCCAATAGTTGTGACCATTCGGAACAAATTCGATTCTTCGGACAGGACCTAAACAGCAATACTCAAAACATGTACATTTGCTCGCCTCACTTCAGTCCAGATGGTTTCATGCATATCGATGGGTTGGATGTACAATATCGTCGAAAACTGATACGAACAGGTAAATTTAAGCAAATACAAAACATAAAGCAAGAGTTGAATCCATTAAAAACATCCGTAATATCCGCAGAATCGGTCTAGTTTTCTAATGGGAGGAAACATGACTATCCCGAGAGGGATATTCCGTCAAAGGAGATCGGGATCAGCACCATCAACATCTCTAATGAGAAACCTAGCGATTCGGCCGGTTCTGATAGCTTAATTCAAGCACTGCGGCAAGAGGTATCGGAGAGCTACAGAAAGCTTCAGGAAGCTAAAATCCGTATTATCGAACCACAATTCCCTCTAGGTTTTGATTAGGAAGAAAACCTAATTGGATTATCTATACGCTGCATGAATAAATATATATATATATATATTGAGCTAAACTACAGTAGAAATAAATTAATTTAGACATATTTATAACACCGTCCCATGATACGTCACAGCCACAATACGTCACAATCTCACAATCGCACTAGTCAGTACAGACTACCTTGTCATAAACGTGCCCTGGTTTGATAGGACGAGTTATTGCACATAATGTTGTGTTGTATACAGCTGAAATTTAAAAAAAAGAATGCACAATACAAAATTTACTTTCGCATTCACTCGCAAAACATACCTCTTTTACTTGTTAAATTGCTCACTTTTTTTATTATTTGCACTGTTGCTGTCTCAGGCGAAAGAAGTGCTGGATAAATTTGCCGCCTATTGGTATATATTCTAACATATATCGTTAGAACGATACTACGTAATACGCATTTGAAAACTCTTAATAGTCCTACGTCAAATTACTTTAGCATAGAACGCGAAAATTTTATCTATCGAATGAAGTGTATATCATGCCATTTCGTTCAGTTGTTTTGGAGCTATTAACGCTTAAAATCTCGCTTTCGTTTTCGAAACTTTTACACTTTACACGAAACTTTTTACTGATTTTATACCCCAGTATAGAAATGAAAGACGTAGTCCTACGTCAAAATACCCATCTAATAAATTTATCTCCAGCTCTGAAGTCTACAAGCCTCAATTGCATATTATTTCTCTGGCACAGAGCGGATTCTTGCAATACCGCGCTTTTCACCATAGCCACCTAAAATCCGCTGTCAATTGAATATTTCAGTAGTTCTTTAACCCTCCTGTACTCGCGTGCAAAATTGTAACACGTATACTCGCGCACGGTGTCACAGACCGAAAATTGAACTACTCTGTAATGTTGCCATTGTGTATTTTCAGGCTTTATCGGCATTTATTTGAAGAAGAGGGTATGATTCAATGAAAAAACTAAAAAAAAATAGTTTTCTTCGTCTTTATTATGTTTTAATAGTTAATAGTTTCAGCCTCCTCAAACTAGAGTAATTTTTGATACTCCAACACAACTAACGAAATTCGAAGTTTTCACTGTTATTGATTAAAAGTATGCAACTGAATATAATTCATGGAAGTATAAAGAGCTATAAAATAACATAAAAAGGTATTAATCGATTGTGGTTTCATTGGATTAAAAATCAGAACATAGCATAACTGCATGCTCGAAACAAACATATTTTTCACACTTCATGCAGTTGTTGCGTGTTTTTCGGGTCTTTTATCGAAGAGAAGAATGTATAGCGACCTTCTAGATAATTACCAGATGATAAATGTTCTGGAATATAAAGTTTGCATATTTGTGATATTCTTTGTCTCTGTTTCTTGGTAAACTAAGAATTAATGTTTTTTTTTAGATAGGGCATAAAAAGATGATATAAAAGGATTTCTAGGAACTTCCTTTCCTTCTTCTTGTTTTCTTGTCGATATTGTCCATAGTAAAAAAATATCCCCGAAACTGTAACTGTTAAAAATTACCATAAGCTACCGATTAGTTGATAATTTACTGTTTACAATTCTTCCACAAGTGAAATTCTTTCACAAGTGTGTATATGTATGACCATTATGTTTAGCGAATAAATATACGAAAGTCAAACATTTATATTTTGCTTTTGAACGTATGAATCTAACGACGAATATATCGACGAATAGTTAATATATGGATCCGTTCAATCCAGTTACAATAGGGACTGATATCAAATAAGAATAGTTCGGTAATGATCTAATGCATTATATTCAATAAATATTCCACGCCACTAACATTAATTTATACATTTCATTCAACAATATTCTAGAATATGAATAAAGGCACTTGTCCAAAAGAGTTACTCCTATATTCGCGTCGGTGTGTCAGACCGAAAGTGTTAAAAAAGTGGCACACGTCCTCTTTGTACCAACACATGCGATACGCTAAACGATGACGAACGACGAATAACGAAGCTAGGGAGAATCGCAAAGTCGTAGTGTTGATATTTTCTGAGAAATGAACGAACTATTGATTTCTCGGTCTGACAGACCAATGCGCGAGTATAGGAGTGTTAAAACCGTGAGATACTACGTTTATACTGTATACAAACCTATCACTGTCGATGATCACGGGTATCCGAGGGTCGGAATATGGTGAACACCCATATAACCTAATTTTGCGCAAATAATCGAATTGTTCCAATAAAAACAAATTCTGATCCCTTCAATGTTATCACGGTCATAACCCCGCAGTAATAATTTATTATCCACAAATCATCCGACAACTCCACCGCGCCCATAAAACGTTGCGTATGTTCGTAGAGGCCAGTCATCATGACACGGAGATGGAAAGGTATTAAAAGCCATCACCTGCTGCGTTCGGTTGTTTCTGTCGATACGAACCAGAGGGAGAGAGATATGCCGGGCTAGTGAAACACGCTGCTGCTTTAGTACTGTATACTACGGACAGCCAAACCAACGTTTGCGGTGCTTACCTTCCTCCTCGCTGATAAATACGGTACGGACAGAACCGTTTCGGGGAACATTGGCGCACGGAAACAACATCGTTTGCATATAAATTGTAAGCAGATTTGTTTTTTTTTTGCACCGAGGTGCAACGCTGTTCGGATATGTGGGTAATTAATAATTGCGATCCGTCCATCGATTAAGTGGAATTTATGAATATCTGATATCCATTCAATTTTCGCAATATCTCAGATTTTAATCACCTTGCTTCGGATGTCGTTAGGCTGACATAAGGTGAGCGAGGCCCGAGTGTATGAGCGTCGACCGGGTGTCGGATTTCACCGGTGTTTATCGATTATCATCGCTCGATTGGTAATGCGGAGGCTTTTTTTTCTTCTTTTTCTATAAGTCACGACTCTGGCGGAAGTAGGTTGGCTATCCGGTTTTCGTTGCACAATGAAGAGCCGCGATAATTGCCAACGAAATTTGAGGGCTATTATTGGAATGATTACTCACATACAGATCGCCACTTTGTGCACTTGTAACCGCACCTGTAGAAAAAATAAGAAAAAAAAACATTGTAATCATCATCAACTGCAAATATGTACTTCAACTACGATAATGGTTTGACGTTTGCTTTGCTGCGCAGGTAGCGCTACAGACGAATTCCCCTGTCATAACTCAGCGCTTTAGGTCTAGACATTCATTGCTCGTTTAACACACATTCAACTTCAACCGAGACGCTAGGCTAACGCCATTTATAATTTCAAAAGACGCATGTGACAAAAACAAGAAAAAAAATTAGGAGTCATCCGACAGAAATGAGAAATAAGCCAAAACACGTCTACAAAAACGTGAGACGCCAAACGACGCGAGCGCGAAGGAAACCCGCGTTTTTGAGCATTTCGCGTAATTAACGAGTATTCATTAAATTTCATTATTTTGAAATAAGCATCGGACGTGGAGGAAGTGAGCTGGTTCGCAAAATTACTATCGATCGGCTGTCACAATGGGATGGAAGGCTGACTACAAAAGAGGGTGCTGTTTGGGAAATGAGATTCAAATTCACGCTGATTGCTGAATATCGACGCAGACTTTGTGGAATATAATTGTCGCGTTTGAAGGAGGCTCACATTTGAATTGCTGAACACCCGCCTCTGCCTCTGACAGCCGAATGACATTGCACAACTTGTCACAATGGGACAGGCCTTCATCCGGTTGCTGCTACGATAATGGAAGGTTTATTGTAGAGGGCGAAGTACGATTTTAACGTTGACAGCATTCATTTGAAAAGATCTCTCCGAAGATGAAATTCGATTTGAATAAGATGGACGTAGTTCCGAACAGTATGGACAGTATACAATTATTAAAAGCTTAGTGTCACTTGAAATGACATTGTGTTGTTTGAAGCAGAATACGACCGTTCCTAGGATATTTTGGCATGATAATGATTCAGATTATTGTTATTCTGCTCGTTATAGTTTTATCGTTATTTTCTACGTTTCAATAATTTAGCAAGCCTAATAAAGCTAAAAAGGGGCTTCCCACATACCACGTGGACAGCGGGAGGGGTAGGGGTTACGAAGATGCCTGTGCTAGCCCACGGTGAGGGAAGAGGGGATATAGATAATTTCCACGTTTCATATTAAAAAAGATATTGTTTGCATATATACTAGTCTGATCTGTATTTTTAGTATATATCTGTATATTTTAGTATATATGTGATTAGGGTGGCAATGGATGTATGAAAAAATATTCATAATCGAATTTAAAGAACCGATCATGTACATTTTGTTTATTGGCCCAAAAAATTACCTATGCTCAATCGGACATGATTTAGGGGTACATCAAAGCACTTAAAGTTTTGATTTTTTGGCCATTTTTTCAAATCCCAATAGGTCGATTATTGGCCAACAATTTATTTTCGTGATAACACCATATCTCGATGTATTATGCATTTCTAAGTCATTTGACATCGAAAATTTCGATTTTTCGATTTCCCTAATTTCATGTAACAGACCACCCCCAACCTTTTCGTTTTCATCAACCCAATTTTTTCATTTCACTTTTTTCTTTATTAAAAAGCAAATAAAAAACGAATTAATCAAACTATATTATATTAATTCTAGCAAAAAAAAAATTTAGATCTTTAATGCTAAACTTCATATCAATGGCCGATCATGCATTGTGGAACTTTCAACACAAGTGTAAGTGTAAAATGGTAGCGGTTGTGTTAAAACTGAATAAAAAGTTGATGGCCTAGGGGCATGGACGGGATCTTGACAAAGGACTGTGATTTTGTGTAGTAATTGCATTTGAATTCAGTTTTTTCATTGTTCAAAATTTGTAATTTTTTTTTCTCTTTTGATATTTCAAAAGCCCTGAAGAAAACCGTTTCCTGTATGAACTTGTATCCTCTAAACGGATTAAAGGGTGTGTCACATCAAATTGCATCACGGAAAAAACGCTGTAGAAATTCGCCCAGTAGACCGATCCTTTTGAAAATTTTAGACAGTAAAATATAAAATATTAACCAACTTTTGGCATTTTCTTTTTATTCATACTTCGAGCCCAAGCCCGTATGCTCGCACCTTCCTCTTTACCCCGTCCATAAGGTTCTGTACAACGTCAGGTTGTAGTATTTTTTTTAACAGAAATCCATTTTCTCTTGAAGTCCGCCTCCGATTTGACAACTTTTGGGTTCTTCCGGAGGGCCTGCTTCATAATCGCCCAATATTTCTCTATTGGGCGAAGCTCCGGCGCGTTGGCGGGTTCATTTCCTTTGGCACGAAGGTGACCCCGTTGGCTTCGTACCACTCCAACACGTCCTTTGAATAGTGGCACAAAGCGAGATCCGGCCAGAAGATGGTCGGGCCCTCGTGCTGCTTCAGTTGTGGTAGTAAGCGCTTCTGTAGGCACTCTTTAAGGTAAACCTGCCCGTTTACCGTGCCGGTCATCACGAAGGGGGCGCTCCGCTTTCCGCAAGAGCAGATCGCTTGCCACACCATGTACTTTTTGGCAAACTTGGATAGTTTCTGCTTGCGAATCTCCTCCGGAACGCTGAATTTGTCCTCTGCGGAGTAGAACAACAGGCCCGGCAGCTGACGAAAGTCCGCTTTGACGTAGGTTTCGTCGTCCATTACCAGGCAATGCGGCTTCGTTAGCATTTCGGTGTACAGCTTCCGGGCTCGCGTCTTCCCCACCATGTTTTGCCTTTCGTCGCGGTTAGGAGCCTTCTGAACCTTGTATGTACGCAGGCCCTCCAGCTGCTTGGTCCGCTGGACGAATGAACTTGACAAATTCAGCTTATTGGCGACATCCCGGACCGAACTTCTCGGATCACGTCTAAACTGCTCAACTACGCGCTTGTGATCTTTTTCACTGACGGAGCATCCATTTTTGCCGTTCTTCACCTTCCGGTCGATGGTTAGGTTCTCGAAGTATCGTTTTAGTACTCTGCTTACCGTGGATTGGACGATTCCCAGCATCTTACCGATGTCCCGATGTGACAACTCCGGATTCTCGAAATGAGTGCGCAGGATTAATTCACGACGCTCTTTTTCGTTCGACGACATTTTTCCAAATTTACGAAAAATTGACAGTGAAGCATAGCCAACATGATCTATACACTCTTATCTGATTATAAGCGAAAGCTAAAGATATAATTCCTAAAAATTAAATTTGTACAGCGTTTTTTCCGTGATGCAATTTGATGTGACACACCCTTTAGATCAAATAACGTGGTAGAATCCGGAACCTCATTTTGTTCAAAAATGCCATAAAAGCCATTACTGCCCTTTTCTTCTGTTTATTCAACTATGCAGAAGAAGACAAGAAGTCATCATTTATTTTTTTTAAATGCAAGTCTGAATATTTAATATCTGCATTGACCTTAGCCTAAGTCAAATAAATCTAGAACTACAGAAATATTTTATAGATAGAATAGCATTTTCTCCTTCGTTACCACGTTGTACGGATCATTGTTTGTAATAACTTTATAGCAAGGTGATGTATATTAAATATCCTATGACTATGAGTGCTTTCTTGAAAAGTTCGTGTAGTGAATTGATCTCATTGGGTGCTTAGTTCTGCTTATGTATAGGAAAGGGAAAGAAGAATGGGCATGTGCATTCGAGGAAGTGAAGCGGGCTTCTTAGGAAGACATATATGGGGAACATAATATTAGGATTGCGACTGCTCAAACTATCATAATCTCATATGTGTGAGTATACCCTTTCGAATTTCTAAATCAGCAGCCAGTTAAAATCATTAATTCCATTTTTTACATAACCAAACAACATGCTTGATATTATGACATCCTGGATAAAAGAGTTAAACCTTCTTCCAAGTTCATTCCTCCATTGATTCTGCCGGCATACCCATTCCACCCATACATACACATTGCAATCGTCAAATTGTTTACTTCTTTTACTATATTTACTGTTCGTGTTTCAAGCAAAAAATTTCTGGATAAATTTCCCGTCTAATGGCAGATAGCACAACATATGTCGCAATAACGTAATATGCGTTTGAAATCTCTTAACGAATCGTTATATTTTTCGTTGAGTGACCCCAAAGACACAGTCATATGTCAAATGGTTGAATAAACACTGACAAAGTAAAAATCACAAATAAATTAATGGTGATATTATTTATTTTATCCCAGAAATGCATAATAATCTTGATTATTTGATCACTCTACAATTTGTTCTCTTACACCCAACTTCTATCTTTCTTAATTTCGCTGCAATATCGTTATATAAAGTGTTGTGGTCTGCCATACAAATGGAACACAAATTTCTACATTTCCGAGAATTAATCAAGCAAACGAACCCAAACTTGGCATGTGGAGGTTTTAGGATGCAATAAATGTTTCTATGGTGGTTCGACACTCCTCCCTCTTTCTTAGCGTAGGCTGCCATACAAATGAAAAACAAATTTTTGCATAACTCGAAAACTAATCAAGCAAATGGAGCCAAACATGTGAAGATTTTAGGGGGCACGAAACGTTTTTATGGTGAATATACACTCCTCCCCCCATCTCTAAGTGGTGAAGAGGGGAGGGGTCTGTCTTTATTCTATCATATTTTCTGTATCAAACATTTATTTCATGTAACGGAGAAATATGTTATTTGCAAGTGGTTGAAAAATCTCGAACGAGAATTGTGTCTGAAAATAATCTGATATTACTAGGAATTTTTTAGTAAAATGTAAATTCAACGGGGTCGATTAGAAGATCAACCAATGAACAGTTCTGCGATTGGACTTATGAACTTACGCTTAGTAAGAAAACGTGAGTGTTTGAAGGTATTGATAACAAAAAATCAAATTTTGAGCGGGACGAAGTTTGCCGGGTCAGCTAGTACCAGATATATATCTACATTATAGATAGCCAGTGGATTAAGTATCTCTAACGAGATCATTCATCATATTTCGGTTGATGTTTTGAACATGAGAAATGTCGCAGCACGACTAGTACCAAAGAGCTCATTTTTTTATCAAATTTTTCATCGTATTCAAGTGTCTGAAGACATGCTTGAACGATCAAATTCTGATCCCACGTTCATCCAACGCATAATCACTGACGTCGAGACATGGGTGTGACTTCTTCCTATTTCCTAAACTCAAATTACCGCTTCGTAGGATCCGTTTTGAGAGAATTGAAGACATAAAAACGAATTCGCTATGTGAATTGAAGGCAATTTCGGAATAAAGCTATGAAAAGTGTTCCGCTGACTCGATTTTTCGTTGGAAAAAGTGTTCTGTTTCAGAAGGGGAATATTTCGGAGGCGATAATCTAAATTTAGAGGATACAGTATTTTCATTAAAAAACACAAATTCCTGGTATGTATTTGGCAGAATATAAGTCAAATCGAAGGAATGCATATAACCCTGCTAGCAAAACATAAAACATCAACCGGAACATTTCAACTTGCACACTTGTCATATTGGGGTTACCATGGAGGGACATGACGGTTTTCATAAAGTTCATGGTTTTCGTCACTGCTACTAGCTCCTCATTGAAGACTTTCCACGCGTTTAACTACTTCATCGCCGTATGGTGTAGTTGGCTACATCGTTGGGTCGTTATTCGGAAAGAGATAAGCTTACAGTTATGCTCCACTCTGTTCTGCGACTTGATGAGTGTTTCCTTCGGCTTCAACATTTTCGGCATGGTAGCGCCACAGTTTATAGTTGGCGGTTTTGTCAACTAATCGGGCGTTTAGGTTCAAGGACCTGCTGTGAACACGATGTGATTCGAATAAGAGATCCCAACAAACAGTCGTTAGCTGTAATTAGACTAGATAGCCGAATAATGGTCGAACAATAGCATTGAGTGCTTAATAAAATGATATGCTGAACTATACGTTTTATAAAATATTATTCAGATCCAATTGAAGTTTTTCTTCAACCACTCTTATCTACCTGGATAATCTGCCAGAAAACGCTTCGATAATGATACATACAAACATGACGGACTACTGAAATGACAAAAATGAAAAATGGAACCAATATTAGATAAACGTTTGGAACGCTCTTCAAACGGCTGCTTTTTCCAAGAGTGAGTGGGTGAAGTACCATACAACATTTTTTACCGGGTTGCCAAAAAGACATGAGGTCTGGCATTGTCCGGATGGAACACTAGATTTTCCTATTATTTGTTTCTGGATGTGTGTACTAGATCGCCGGTTTTCATTCGTCTGGTTGCGAGCAGGACTCGTTGATGTTTATCTGTTGATTGCTTGCTAGTCGTTTATAATACAAAATTCCTTTTCAATCCCACCAGAGTTTTTTTTGGGATGGAGACCGGCTTTGTTTGTTTCAAAATTATTTTCGCTCAGTAACGTTATAAATATAAACTTCATTTTGGTCACCCGTCACGATGCATTTCAAAAATAGCATATTTTCGTTGCGATTATAAAGCGAGTCGCAGATGGAGATGCGATCCATCAAATGTTTTTCGGTTGAATGGTGTGGAACTTATACATCGTAGTGATTTACGTGACTAAGCCAGCTCCTCATGAACAATTATTTTAGATATACCTTATGATCAAAAAGTACCGGGAATTTTTGAAAAAAACACAA
The DNA here is from genome assembly GCF_029784135.1 of Toxorhynchites rutilus septentrionalis. Taxonomy (NCBI): domain Eukaryota; kingdom Metazoa; phylum Arthropoda; class Insecta; order Diptera; family Culicidae; genus Toxorhynchites; species Toxorhynchites rutilus. The sequence goes on along the minus strand of NC_073744.1, from coordinate 57,088,715 downwards.
TAGAGTCAAATCTCAGGCAAATTTATTTTATCACCTTCAAAATATGATCCATCTGAAGCAACACACATGTGTCAACGCATGACCCAGCTCTCCATGCATACCTGGTAGGCCGACTATGGGATGGCCTTTAGTTCCTCTCGTCGCATTCTCTTCGATCTCCTCGATCGACTGAAATCTCTTCCCACGAAGTGGCAACTTCAACTTTGGGAACAAAAAAAAAAGTCGCGCGGGTGACATATCAGGTGAATACTGTATTTACTTGATGTTTTCCTGTTTCACCAAAAAAAAACCAAATGGGGGGTTGGGGCAAAGTTCAAAATTTTCAGTTTTTATAGTGTTTGGTATCAAAATGTATGTTTTCGGATAAGCAGAGTTCATTTTTCAACTCGGTTTAACCAAAAAATTAAAATAAGAAGTGATGCGAAGGGGAAAAGCGCAATATTTCTGATTTAATAATGTGTGGTTTTTAAATGAACATTCGAAAATCAATACTAGAGATCAAAATATTACTCTAAATAGTGTGGTACAAATATTTGACAATATAATACATTGTTTTTTTGTTTTTTCAATAAGATACCGTTCTGAATCATATTTCGGACAACATAATATTTCGGACAACATAATATTTCGGACACTTATCACAATTGCTTCTTTCGAGTGATCCCTTGGTTTCACTATCACTTCATTTGAGAATAACATTTGGATTATTAAATGGTAGGAAAAAATTCAACAGCACTACTCATTATCGTTTGTGTTTGACGTTTGTTTTGCGTGAGCACGTAGAATTTACCCGTTCATAAATATTTAAATTTCTCCCGTGTTTAATCAGTTCTCATCATCGTTAACAGTTTACTGTGATTGCTTGGTAAGTGTTTTGCAGCTGACTATGAAATATATTCAAGTGTAATGCAATTCTCGTCCATAAAATTACATAATAAAGTGTCCGAAATTTGAATTCAATCTGTCCGAAATTTGATTTAGTGTCCGAAGTTTGATTCTTATTCGTTTCATTTGAAAAGCATTTTATTCGATGATTTTCTTATGTTTCCAATCAAATAGGTACCAAAGTAGAAAGCTTAAAAGCATATTGAACTAATTTATTAGAAATATCTACCAAATAATACCTGTGCATAAAGTTTAGAAAAATGATTCGGAACGGTATAGAAAAAATATATAGAAAAAACATCACAAATAGCTATTTAACAACATGATTAGATAGGTATGCTTATTGAAAAAAACATCACGAATAATAAGTATTTGGCAGTTTTTCTTCGCTTAGTACGATCATTGCAATCTTCGTAGGGGAAATGGGGGAAATGAGACATGTTAAGAAGAACTTCTATTATATCTTTGGAAACTCATGTTTTCCAAAACTTAAAAGCAGTTTCTTACAGTTTAATATACTGGTTTTAGAAATAATTGGCCAAAAGTTTTATAAAAAATCTGTTTCTAGTACTATAATACGAGGTTTGGACTGATTTAGTTTCCTGAACAGCAAACTCTACGACACTGTTGAAGGTGGTCAACATATTACTTATTACACACCAACCGAGGACCAATTAGATCGCAATTGGTTTGACACCACTTATGGGTGACCGATATTTGCTACCATTGTTCTAGGGAATAGTAAAAATAGATTCCATGTATCATTAGTCCACAATACATTTTTCATCGAACTGCAAATGGCGACCTTCGACTATGGCCACGTCATATCACACATTCTCACCTGGCTGCACTCACGCTGTCAGTTGTGCTCTGTTGTATCCACGGAGGAACCTGCATTTCAAGTGAAGACCCATTAGTCAGCCATCACCACCGAGAGCCCGAAGCCCGCAATCAAGCCGTAGTAACCACCGTAATTATTCCTACTGGTTTGTCCTCTCTCAATTACAATGTGTGTCCCCTTTCCGTGCTCACCTGCATGGAAGCGAGGGGGAGAAGGGGGAATTATTACCACAACAGTTGGTGATTCCGCTGCGAATGATGATGACGTGTCGTTTGGCTCTGCAATTTGCTGATACCCTCCGTGGGACAGTTTGCAGTAATTCTTGGGGAGTGACCTTCTTTGATTTCCACCAAACCGTCCTTCGTCTGCCAGTTGTTATTTCATTGTGGTCAAGTGGATGTCTTCCCGCGAGAACCGGGTCGATTGCACATTGTGTTGCACGGTCGGAACCACCTGTTTCTTCACAGTTACCTTTAGATGCAAATTATGCAAAATAATGCTCATGATCACGAATCGGAGCTACCAGCAGCAGCCTTCAATAGGGGTTGTACAGTAACTTTTTTATTTCCTTCCCAACCGTTGTGATACTGAACATCGAGTGACTGTCGTTTGTCTTTTCGAGAAGCGCATTAGATTCGAAACATATCCAATTTGGAATTATCGGACATTGAAGTATAATTAATTGGACATGGCATTAAGCTGCTTTTCCGCAGCGAAATGAAGGCAAAATTTTATAATCTGATTTATACGAAGCAATTTTATTTCCCGTTCAACCCACCAGCGCCATAAATCCCCTGTCAGGCAATTAATCTCATATTTTATTGCGATGATAGATCTTCCTTTTCCTAAAGTGTCGCTCGGTTGTGAAAACTGACTGGCAGCGGTCCCGTTGGACGGGTTTTGGCAAGCAGCAGACGACGGAACCCCGAGCACCAGGAACAAAACATCATGGGAGAAAGGAAAGGAAAAAATAAGAAAAGAACAACTCCAAATATAATTCGAGAAACTCGATTTTATTGCTTTCCTTCCCTTGATATCTTTGGCAGGGAACATATTTTCCCGTTCCCGGTACCCGGTCTCTAGAAATATACGTCTCCCAGAGGATGAATGATAATATAATTATTGTATAAAAAGGCTCCCACTTATGCCCTCCTTCCAATCCCTTCCTGTCCCTGGCAGTCCTCCGCCGTCCATCGAATTGGACCACAATTTCCGTGGGGAGAGAACTCTCGGCAAGGGGCAGGGCAGCACTTCTTTGTTGTGCGCTCTCGTGTACATAAATTTGGGAGTTGCTTCAAAGGAATTTATTCATCCTCGAAAATGAGTCCCTTTTTCGAAGACTTATTTCAGCATTTTTCTTTACATTTCTCAACTGCCTGCTGGCTGGCTGAATAGCGAGGCGTAATTACAGCCAACAGCACTATCTCTTGGGTATAAATTTAACATGAGGTATAAATCTTGCCACATCGGAGACGAAGTAAAGAAATGCTGATAATAGGCGTCTCGTATAACGAATGTAAGAAAACGTTGCGAAGTGCCTCAGCAGCTTAGTAAATGCGGGTCATATTTTCCACCCGTAGAGTTGGGAACGCGTGCAGCTGGTGTGAGCTCCTAGCGGGAAGCGGTAGGACAATTGCAAAGCCTCTTCGCCACGCTGATTTACATCGACCCAAAAACGCTCGACAAACCCCTTACATGATATAGTTCTTCAAAGTCATAATAATTTCGCGCAGCAGTGTCAACTAAGTGTCCGTATTGATGAGATAGAATATAATCAGCAATTCCATCGGGGGACACGAGGCTTCTGAGCGAGAAGTAACCTTATCCGGCTGAGTGCGTCAAAGAGCAAATAGCGGTGTCAAATCAACAGCGACAGCCGAAACGAAAACAAGACGATAACAGCGACGGAAACATCATCACCCTGAATTTACATCAAAGCTCAAATTAATATTATTTTCCTAACGCACTGGGCGTTTTTTTTCGCCTCCGCCCACCATTCAGTGGAACGACAAATCCTCCCTCTTCTTTGCCAGCTTCGCCAGACCAGACACAACGAGAGCTTCTATGAAATCCAATATCAGGGCGCACCACTTTGAGCAGAGAGCTGCTTTTTGTGACTGCAAAATAAGACCCCGGCTCCGATAACCGGTGGCGATAGTGTGGAAAGTTATCACATTTTCTATTGACTCGAGCTTGATTTGAAATGTAAATTTGACACGGAATGGAAAAATAATCTGGGGTCTTTGGCAAGATGGAACACGATGGAGTGCAGCAAGGTCGAATCATTTGGTTGCCAGGCGCGAATGAGAATTATTATCAGTGCCACAAATTATCAAAATTTATTCACGAATGAAGAAATTAGATTTTTTCCCAGTATTGGATGAATTCTCTTCTGTTGAAACTCAACATCATATCTGTCATAATGAGTATAACACAAGAGTCGAGACGCATAAGCTTTGTCTGGTATATTGATCGAAAACAGCATGAACGAATTTCGAAAAGCCTGCATTCAGGCACTTCCATTACTGTCAATAATTTCAGATGATTATCACGAACGTTAAGTTGATCTTCATCGCTTGCAGTGAATTTTCATTGAAAACGTGTCACCCATTGCACATATAAATGGTGGTGTATGCCATTTCCGGGCAATCGTGAGTAGATTCATAAAACGTAGCAAGAGTTATTCTATACATTCCATTGCCGAACTCGCCAAAAACAAGAATTTTGTGTGATGAATTGCCATCCTTTACCACTAATCGATTTTACTCTCAATTGGTGACGTTGAATTAAGGGTTGTATCCGAGACACGACCGCATAGTTGTCATAGGATTCCGTTAGGCTATCTACAGCATGCTGATTTGGGATATGTTTGAAGAATTACATCGTTGAACTCATTGATAACGATTTGGTGGCCCTGAAAAGGGTCGTTCAGGTTGGTTGTTGGGTATTGTTTGTTCACTCCACCAGTGTTTACAATCGAGTGATGATGACGGAGGGATGGTGATTAGTCGTTAAATGGTGCGTATCACGATAGAAGATGCCGAAGTGGAAAGGGATATGATGAAATCCGCCCTCTGTGGCCCTAGGCGAGATGCCTCCTGCATTTCTGAAATAAGGAAAAACACTCACCAATGTAATACAGCGCGGACTCGATTATATACAGTTTTTGATTTCTTTTCACTGTATATAATCGAATCCTGTATATAATCGAGTCAAAAAAATTAATTATTTTTTTTTTAAATCTATTTTTCGATTTTTGAAAATAAAAGAGGAATTTGATTTTTGAATGATCCCCTTAAAGTCAGAGAACAACTTTCTCACATGTAAAAAATAAATTTATCCAGATTCGCTCAGGAGGTGATAGTCGATCATATTTGATGAAAAAAATCCTTCCACGCATATGTTCGAATTTCAACAATGACAGAGTTATAGAACTATTTTTTGTTTCGGACTCTGGATTCTGGCTCTACATTGAAAAGTACGCTACGGAAGACGATTCTGATGCTTTAATTTGAAAGATGTGAAAATTTAGTACAGGATATAGTAGTGGAACAACTAAATTAGTGGATTTTAATAACATTTTGGATGTGAAAAACCTTAAAATTTATCATTTCTAATGTGTTATTATTAATTTTATCCTAATAATTATGTTAAACTAGATTGTTTTTATCAATTAAATTGAAGCTCTTTTATTGCTCTACAATTTGTTCCTTGAAACCCTACTTCTTTCTTTCTTAATTTGGCTGCAATGTTGATATAAAAAATTTCTGGTAAAAATTCAAGCAATATCTTCAAAAATCACGATTTCTACTCCACTGTACATGTAATAGTCACCTAAACTTCTACTTAACGTTGAAAGGTTACATCTCTTCTTGAAATCAGTCATATTTGAAATATAAAATAAAATATTTTTCCAAACTTTATATTAGGGTGCCAATGAATGTATGGGAAAAAATCGACCCTAAAAATTAAAAAAAGTATACAAAATGTGTACCACCTCGTAAAAACACCCGATGCCAAATATCAGCTCAATCGGACTTAAGGGAGAGTGGCGCAAAGCGGTCAATGTTTGAGTTTTTTGAAAATCGAAAAATCACCCAAACCCCGATTTTCGGTGATTTTTAGTTTTTCAAAACGCTCAGATTTTTACGTCTGTGACACTAATAAATGAAGTTCGAATGAGTTAATATTTTGCAAAGGGTATATTATCGTGCTAATATAAGGAAAAATTAACTTGCAGGAAAATTTTATTTACTTTTCATAATTATTGATTGTAGTCGTTTTTTATTGATTTCATGGCTTTGGACTAGAAGGTGCTATACTTTTTTATATTTTTCATTGAAAGCTGAGGATTTTTCACGTAACGTATCTCAACGCAACGTAACGTATCAGAGATGCTATTTTTTTGTTTTTTAGATATGGTTTTTCAAAGGTGGGATGGAATGGAATTTCAAAGATTTCATGGGATGGATGGATGGGATGGAATGGGATTTCAAAGATTGGATGGATTTCGTTTTCGTAATTATTGATTGTAGTCGTTTTTTTTAATGTTTTCATGTAACCTTGAGAACCTTGAGAACGTTACAAAAGATGTTTGGAAGAGAAGTAAAGCATTACGCAAAAGCACTAAGTACAGCTCCTTTCTACGGAATGATAGCCGGTTGAAAAAGCTACTCTTTTATTAAAAAATATGAATCTGCAAAAGAAATTTTTCTTCTTTTCGTAGTTATTGATTGTAGTCGTTTTTTATTGTTTTCATGGCTTTGGACTAGAGGGCGCTATATTCTCTATATTTTTTCTTGGAAGCTTGGAAGGATTTTTTTACATAACATATCTCGATATCAAAGATGTTATTTTTTTTCGTTTTTAAGTTGTGATTTTTCAAAGCTAACCGATGGTACGAAAAACAAATTTTCCCCTTTAATCCGTTTATATTTATCGCAAAATTTCACAACATTTGAACTACAATATCATAATTGAAAAAAAAATTAAATAAATAACTAAGCAATAAATCTAAGTGCATGAGCCGCCGCTTGTGTCGTCAATTTCGACCATTCAGAACTGAGTGTTTCCGTTAGGATAGGGGTTGAGATTTTTCAATTGTTCGATAGTTAGTTTCATGATAAAAATTATTTTATTCAATTAAAAAAATTGTTATGGAGTGCCGAAATCGATTGAGACAAAAATTCCATCAATTCATCATAAAATGACTTTATTGCTCAGCTTGAAATTGGACATTTTCCACGATCGATTTTCGTTTTTCAATTTGTACCTCCAATATGTTCCCGAAAGACGTAATGCTACGTCAAAAATATTGCTTCGGGGAAGTCTAGCTCGGTTTTACTTGAGACGCTGGGAGTAATTTATCTATTTATCAATAGAGGATGTCGAGAGGCAAGTATAATTAGCCATTCACCAGTTGACAAGATTAAATCGAACTACGAAAGATTAAGGAGCCCCAGTTCCAGAAATAACCAGATGAAATCTCAAGCAAATTGTTCCGTGAAGAAAGAAAAGTCATAGTGACAGGATAACATGCTCCAACCGGTATAATCACAAGCCGACTGGAAGAGCATTGAGGAAAAAATCATGAGTTGTAACCATTTACCCGAAAAATTCCATCCAGGATACTCCACAGTCGCAATGCAGCGGGCATAGCTTCTCCTCGTTCAAATCATTCCGCTAATGGCCGATTGACGGCTGTTAATTAACGTGAAGTAATAATATCGAATAGCAGGAAGAGAGGGGAATAACATCAAAGGGAACAGAAATTCATTCGTCGAAGCGAGTGCATTTTTATGACTCCTCAGGGATCCGATGTATCTTCTCGCGTTTTTGATCCTTTGTCCCAACCGCCGACACCACCGATGGCTGCACCACGAAACAATGTAATTATTTCAAAATTAAAACGCAGAAATAACAAACAGCGTCGAGAATTCAGATTAATTCGCAGCTGTTGGGAAGAATTGATAATGTTGCTTTTTTTTCCTCCGTTATGCAACATGCAACATAACAGTAATGCACTCTGAACAGGTTTCGCGTTTTGATCGAGGACAGTAAATAAACCAACAATGCGTCCCGGAACAACCTGGTTTTTCTCAGCAGTGCGAGAAACATTGTACAAATTCGGACCCGGTTGAGCCAGAAACATCAACAATGATGTACTTATTTTAATGAATGCAGGCAGCCAGTGTTGGCCTGGCCTGGCTGTGCCGATGTTGTTTGACCGCTCCAGCAAACACCGGTTCCGCCGGTGTCGATCTAGAGTGTAACTACTACGGACAGCAATGCAATCACAATAAGATTTCCCATAAATGCCGCTTTAATAACCTCAACAAGCTGTTTGTTTTGACGGTTCGGTGGGCTTCACTTTTGCGGGAAAATGTTGTACATGAGTTGAAAATTTTATGTAGCTTTTTTTTTTGTTTGCAACACCTCCGCCAGGTGTACATAATACAGAACTAAGTCAGCATGGAAAAATATAAGCATTTTGCTTCGAAGCTAAGAACCTACTGATGAAACGCCGAACGGTTGAGGTGAGACTTGCGAATATTGACCTTTCATTTGATCGATGGCGTGAGGAAAACAAGACAGGTTGTACGTGAATGTCATAATTTCGACAAGAGTGGATCTATTTTTATTCATATTATTTAAGATTTTTCCTATTCTTTGAACCTCTTAGAATTGAAATCGTGACCAGTGTTGTCACATTTAAATCTGTACCAGAGGGGTCAAAAATCTTACTCATGTGTACTTTCTTACCAAAAATCTGTACTATCGAAAATATTCGTTGTAGAGAAAAAATAATGGATTAGCTTGAGCTTGAGCTTGGGTAGACTGTACAATTCGCAGTTGCTCTCCGTGATTGACCTGAACCAACCAAATTGCACAAAGAACACACAGAATGACGCTTAGGACTAGCAAATCATTTTCGTTGTGCAAGTTTCGGTTAATCGAACTTTAAATAGTCAATAACGACGCCGGCCACGTCCTTACAGTCACCAGGGGAAGGGAAGGAATGTTAGTATGATATTCGCCGCCCGAAGGCCTCTATAGCGTGGTACCCTAGCGTTTATCATGGAAGGGATAGTTGTTAGTGGGGAGAGGTAAGAATCAGGACTCACTGAGGTAAGTGATGTGATTATGTATAGGCGAACTGTCGACCTCTCGACGAAACAAATTCTGAAAATCTTATAAGTCATTACACGCGGTAGAGATTATCTTTAGGTATCCTAAAAAGGAAAACCTGTTAATATGATTGGACTGGCTATATATTTTGTTATTTTATCGTACGTACGTATCTAAATTCAATCGCGACGGAGAAGAGTCTCTTTGGGAAACCTGAAAAGGTAACAGAGAGAATTCCTGTGGAACCAATAAAACGGGCGATATATTTCGTTATTCATCCCACGTACTCTGTATCGAACTCTAATAACGATGGCGGAGAGTTATGTTTCGGAAACCTGAGAAGGTATCCAAGAGAACTAAACGGATGAAGAACCTATAGTCTCGGTTTATAAATTCAATTTAGTGGCTGGAATTGAAAAAACCAGGAACCAAAAACTAATATAAATGTATAAATTATTTCAACTAACTAATTTACTTCAAATTAAAATTAAAATTAGAGTCTTCTGACTCAAATTATGAAATTCTGAAACTAAAAATCTCTAACATAATTAAACTATGGGCCTGATTTCGAACGCCGCCCTACGGCGGATACGAGACGAAGTGTATTTAACCTTGCATACAAATCATCCCGTCCCCAGCGCGAAGTGACGCTCGCTATCAGGCCCCCTATTATTCACACAATACTTCAGATAAACAGCTATGAATTGAAACATCTCTAAACGAAAGAAACAAAAACATACATTGAAAAGAAAAAAAAAGAGCGATGAACTCGAGAGATAGAAAAAAGAAAATTTGCACAAACACTGAGGACAAGCAAAAACGCTGAACAACTGCGCACTAACACTATCTAAACAAATGAACAAAAAACAGGAAGTGGGTTATATCTATGGTATAACCGTAAGGGTGACGTAGGACTATCGTTGATTTAGAGATCATTTGTTTGAAGTTGAATCTAAATCCATTCTGAATGAATGAATAAATGAATATTTGGGGGACTTCGAAAACGAGAGCGTTACGTTGGAGGCACAAGGTTTTATGCATCCAATATAGGATACGAAAAACATTGTTCAGAAGAATAATCTTCAGAAGCTTTCCTGCTAACTGTACTTGATTGACAAATCACAAACCCAAATGTATTATATGGCTATTTTATGGATAGAAAACATTAAAATAAACTCTTTTGCTTGAATGTAATTTTCAATTCCAAGGGGAACTGGCAGATTATTTTCAGTAACGATTAGATATTTCCACATTTTCCTCGATACTGGAAGCCCACCAGTGGTTTATGCTAACTCGATAATCATCTGTTAATAGCACTTGATTGAAACATATTTGGTCACAGTGTTACATGGATAGAAAACATTCAAATAAACTCATTCACATGAATGTATTTTTAAATTCCCAGAGGAACTGGCCGATTATTTTCCGGATCTTTCTCGATGCTGAATGGCATCCAAACGGAAAGAATTCCGTGCGTGTATGTGTGTGTGTAGCGGCTGCTTCGATGGTCACCTTCTCTTCTCCTGAAGGATCGGCTTCTCTGTGCTCCCTCACAGTTTCGAACAAACTGCTTGCGTTTCAGGGAAGATCTCGATCCTTCGCTGTCCAGCACCCTCAGCAACAATGTTGTCTTGTCGATGTCCTCACGAAAAATGAATGCGTCTCATCACCAGAATATCGCTTAAGTATGCTTTTTGTGCTTGAGTGAATCGAGAGAAGGCGTGGTTTACGATGGCAATTTGGAAGGCAAACTAGAGGGGAATGAACTCTCTGAGCTCGGAACTTTCGGCGACTCATTCTTTGTGTGGACACCGACTGGACAACATCGTTTCTGGACGAGCTGGACGGCGAGGGATCGAGTGCCTTTCTCAAGGCAAGAGGGTGGAGGTGGTAGCGCTGGAGTAGAGTAGAGTTTTCAAAGGGCCTTTCTCAAGGCTAGAGACGAATGAACTGCAAAAGTTTAAAGTCTCTATAATACAATACCTTACCTTACCTTTCGGCGACTGAGCAATAATCGATTGCGGGCGCATACAATATTGGATACGGAAATATCCTACTGATGGGGAAGAATAATCTTCAGAAGCTATCCTGTTAATTGCGATTGATTGAAAAATCACAAAACCAAATGTATGTATTTGGTCACAGTGTTACATGGATAGAAAACATTCAAATAAACTCTTTCACATGAATGTAATTTTAAATTCCCAGAGGAACTGGCAGATTATTTTCCAGCAATGATTAGATCTTTCCGGAACTTTCTCGATGCTGAATGGCATCCAAACGGAGCGAATTCTGCGCGTGTATGTGTGTGTAGCGATGTCTTCTCGGGGAACCGTTTGTGGCATCACTCTCCTCCAGATGGATTCCCTTCTGGCCTAGGGTGCACAAACAGGCTCTTGGTGACACCGTTCATCAGCGCTTTCATGATAAACGAAGAGCTTCACCACAACAGCGACAACATGCTCCAATCGCTGTTCAATTAGAACTGAGTGGATTTCCGAGTAGCGCTCGCTTATATACCGATTGGTGATTTCAATAGCCTGTTTTGAAAGCAATTTTAAGACTATTGAAACAAGTTTTTGGATCAAAAAGTAACAAGTATAGAACGCGTAGACATTTTATCTTTCGAATGAAGTGTTTATCATATGATTTCGTTCAGTTGTTTAGGAGCTATTAACGCTCAAAATCTCGGTCTCCGGCGTAACGCTTTCGTTTTCGAAACTTTCATTTTACACCCTGGTATAGAAATGAAAGACGTAGTCCTACGTCAAAATGCACATCTGAAAATCCGCTTCCTCTCCACACTACTCCGTATCAATCCCAATCGTTCCAATAAAGTGCAAAAACATATCGCTTCATGTTACAGCTTATGAAGAAGACTTCCCGACACTCGCTGCTAGCATGAGAAAGCGGTTGTCAAATCGTCCACTACTTTCAGAATCACCGTTCTACAGAAAGGATAATTCAAGGAAGCAAGCCTATGTAGTAGTATAGGTAGAACCGCGTGTAAAAATGAGGTAATAGTGTTTGTGGGAGAAGAGCAATTTGTTTTGTTTGTTTGATCTTTGTACGTAAATAGATCAATTCTCGCGTAACTTTTGAAACTTTCGCCAACTCGAGAAAAACGCAGTTGAAGACCCGAACATTATTTCGCGAATTGTCTTAAAAGCTATCAATCTTTATCACTGTTTTCACCACCAGCTGTCAAGAATAACTCCGTAAAACCAATCGTAACTATTGTTCCGTGATTTGAGATTAAGGTTGAAGCCTCGGAGCGAAAAATGTTACATTGGACGTTTTGACTGCCCGCGTTTGCACATAGGACATATTACGTTGCACTATAAAATTTTGAAACTAACTAATAAACAACAATCCAAATATCAGCATTTCGTTCTAAAGACTGATTATTATTGTTGAATTGCACTGAAATCGATAACAACACCTGTAAGAAACAAATTCCAAAACGACCGAAGTACGACTGCGAGTTGTATTGACTGCTTTGTTACTTCGGACGTTTCGGCCGTCGGAGGAAAGTGGCGTCCGAAGTAACAGCCGGGTGCTTAAAATTCGAATTGGATATGTTTTGTATCGGCGACAAAAAGATGAAGAAGATAGATTCGTGAACGATTGTTTTTGTAATACATTCAATGATTGAAAACTAATAGCGTGCATCCATTAACTCGATTTGTTTACATTTGTTACATAGGACCTTTTCAAAAGTTACGCGAGAATTAACTTATCAGACTGTGTGGCGCTTCACTGACACGAGTCTTAGAATACATTTGAAAAAAAAATAACAATTCAATACTGAAGTTAAATGTATGAACAATTGCAAATATAAATATATATACAGAGAAGGTGTATTTGCATATGAAGTAAAATTCTGAGCGTAACATGAGCAAATTTAACAAAAATTAACACAAGCGAATTGGGGCTCTTTTGTTATCAACAAGTTCTTCCGCACAGTAACTCGATATTGATAATTCCTCAATATTTTCCTTCGTTGATCGTATTGTTTTCACACACTCACGTTGGAGAGCCTTAACCCTTCTTTTCGTTGACCGAGGAATTTTGATTGAATGTAATACTTTTCCGTTTCCGTTTTTGAAAGCATAGGCAGCCGTGGCAATGTTCCGAGCTCTGCAGTACAATTTTCTTAACCAATGTTCAAGTTGCTAAAACTTATATTATAGACCCATTAAACGTAAAAATAATAATTGTATTGATATCAACACAATTTTATTTTATTGATTTTCATGACATGAAACGCTATGACTCAGGAATAACATTTCATTGAGTGGTTTTTATATTTGTTTCAATGATGTTGACTGGCATCAGTGTCGAAAAAATAAAGATGTTTTCACCAATACAAATAAAACCATTGCGGAAAATTGAAGAATTGAACGTTAACTTTCAGAGCACTAGCTCGAGTTTTCCGATGTTTTTCACTATACATTGTGACGGTAGATGAAAATTTAATGTTTGGTGAGTAGTCGATTAGATTTTGTTTAATATTACTTGGTGGGAAATGTGTGCAAACGATCATTCTCTTCATACTGTTTCGCAAAATTATTGACTTTCGGGCGAGGGGTAAGGGAGGGAGATGAGAGAAATGAGCGCCATTGTGGCAGCCATTTGTGGCTAGCTTCCACCTTCACCTTAAATAATTACAGTGGAACGAAACAAGTTAAGGTGAGAGAGAAGAGAACCTTGCTGGAGAAGAGAAGAGAGAACTTGAGAAGAACAGTTTCCCTTAGCTCCACAACATAAACGCCCTCTCTACACATACACACAAGCGTCAATGAGGAACGTCACCGCCCATAACTGCGCGTGTGACGATTAAGAGCAGAGAGCCCATGGTACGCGAGAATCAGATAGGCTTGTACCTCATATCGCTTCCAAACTTTCATTTGAAACTTAGACCGTGATGTGGCGTGATGTGGCCACCAATCGCAACGTTCGAGAGTTATCTTTGGGAAACCTAAGAAGGTAGCCAAGAGAACGGCTCTGGAACCAATCGAACTGGCGATTTATTATGATCAAGAAGCACACTCTGAACACGAACTCACAAGAAAAAAAAACACGATGTAGAGACTACAAAGATGAAAGTCTAATATATTGTCTACACGTAGAGTTTTATTCCAACAAAACAAAAAAACTTTTTGAAATGATCTGCCTTTCGCTGTCCATCGTTCTGATAATTTCTTCTGCTGCTATTCCAACCTAAAATTCTAGTCGCTTTTCAAATTATCTCCATATTTAATAGCATTGGATATTAAAACAACGTAAGATTCCTCGCAGGTATTAGTGAGAATGATCAAATAAAAATCTTTCAGCTCTTCATGTAGCATCGTAAATTCAAGTTCAAACAAACGGTTCAATCTGTTGATCTGACGCGAAACATACGTCGCACCGTCCGACGCGAATCCTTTCAGACGATCCTTGTAAGGAATTTCGTCCTTATGAAACTGATCAATCATTGCATTATAAATGCTGTTGAGATCAGCAGCACCAAGCGATACTGCGGCGTAAAAGTCGTCATGCACCTTAATGTTGCTTTGCTCCAATGTAAGAAATTTCACAAATGGAAAAAAATCTGTACCAATCTGTACTTTTTGATGAAAATCTGTACTCTGTACCGTACAGAATCTGTACCAAAAATAACGGAAAAAATCTGTACCATCTATATATAGATATATATATATATATAAAAGGAAAGTTGTCTGTCTGTCTTTCTGTCTATCTGATTCTTATGGACTCCAAAACTACTGAACCGATCGACATGAAAATTTGTATGTAGGGGTTTTTGGGGTCGGGGAAGATTCTTATGATAGTTTGATACCACTCCCCTCTCTCTAAGGGGGTCTGCCATACAAATGAAACACACATTTTTGCATTAGTCGAGATTTAAACAATCAAACGAAACCAAATTTGGCATGTGTAGGTTTTGGGGTGCAATAAATGTTTTTATGGTGGTTAGACACTCCTCCCCCTTCTCTAAGGGGGAGCTGCAATACAAATGAAACACAAATTTCTGCATAACTCGAGAACTAATCAAGCAAATTTGGCATGTAAAGATTTTAGGGGGTGAGAAACGTTTCTATGGTGAGCAGACACTCCTCCCTCCTATCGAAGGGGGGGGGAGGTTGGTCTGTCATACAAATGAAACACGAATTTCTGCATAACTCGAGCAATCAAGCTAATCAAGCAAATGGAGCCAAAGCTAATCGAGCTAATCAAGCAAATGGAGCCAAAGAGTCTGGCCGGGTAAGGGAGTGAAAGGTGTCCCCGAACCAAATCACCAGCTGTATGGCAAATATTGTATAGGATATTAAATAATAATTTTTTGCGGTTCATTTGAATCCCTATGTGGTTTGACGTAGGATCTATAGTGAAAAACGTACTTTTTCGTTTATTTCACGCCATCCTCAAAAGCTTCATGATAAAATTTTTTGAAAAAATACTGAATGTGCATCTTACTACGGTTTATCAAGAAAAATTAACAAAAAAAAATTTATCAAAAATTTAAATATTAAAAAAAATATTGAAATTTTGAAAAAAAAATCTTTTTGGGATTTAGGGATTCAGTACTACTCTAATTCATATTTTAATGTATTCCTACGGCTTTTCTAGATATGTGTAATTTTTTTCGGTGTTGCGCGGTACAAAAAAATATTTTTTTTTTAATTTCCAAAGGGTCTGGCTGGATAAGGTAAAAAGTGCCCTCAAACCAAATCACCAGCTGTATGGAAAATATTGTATAAAGTACTACATGAAACATTTTGGCAGTAGTAACATATATTTGAGTCCTTAGATGGTACACCATAGGATCTTTGGTTTAAAATGCACCTTCTCGTTTTTTCCACGCCATTCTCAATAGCTTTGAGACAAAAATATGGAAAAAATACTGAGGTATATCGATAAATATCTTCAAACAAATTTTTCAATCAAAAAATGTAATTATAAAAATATTTTAATATGCGGTAAAAAAAGTATATTTTCTGGCATTTCGAAATTTTGAAAAAAAATATAACTTTGAGACTCGCCTCTTTTCTAATTTCTATTTAAATGCGTTCGTATGTGTCTTTTTTTCTACATGTGGTGCAATTTTTTCCTGAATGTTTAAGAGCATTGCGAGACACAAACTAGTTTCTTCATCGTCTGCATTATTATTTTTATTTTCTTGAAATCGATTATTTTATTGTTTTCGTGATTTTCAATTGTAAGATTAAAATAAAAAAATGATAATAATTTGGATGTTTTTAAGTGTTTTTCTCATTGATCCGAATGATCTTTCCACAAGGACTTCATTTTTTCTCACAGAGCTCTATCGCACTGCTGACTCTTATGAATTTGGTAAACCATCTAAATTCGATGTAAAGATCTCATATATTTGAAGATATGAGAAAAAAATCTTTGTACAGCGCAATACTCTAAATATACCGACAAAATTTAGACATATAAAAAAAACTTAAATCAATATCAGAGCAGTATTGGGTCTCTAAATTCAAAATAAACCAAAAAATATCCAAAAGCCAAAAAATTATTTCTTTTTCGCGAAATCCTCTTAAAACTTCAAGAGAAAAATACGCTACATGTGGAGAAAACAACACATACGAATGCATTTAAATAAAAATTAGAGCAAAAGTGGGTCTCAAAGTAATATTTCTTTCAAAATTTTCTTCTAACGTTTGAGCGCAGTATTTAAGTAGTGATGCTTGCAATTCATGGTCTTCAAATTGGTCAGTGACATTAGGATCGTTATTTACGGAATTCTTCAAATAATCGATTAACTTTTGCTACACTTTTCGACCAAAAGTAAAACAACATGTCGAGAAAAAACTTGCACATGTCGAAAACACACTGAAACTAAGTTATGATCCTAGTACATTTCACAGAACTTATTGTTCTTTGGCATTAGAAAGTTCGGGGTAAGCAAGAGTTTTTAGTTATATGTATGTTAAAATATGTTATAACTTTGCCAAAAATTAATTCATTTTTTTGCACTTTCACGGAGTTTACTGGATTAAAAATACCTTTATCTTCAACGCACTTTCATTATAGCCCATGAAATATGCACATATATCAGTAGTCAAATTTGAAATTCGATTCACTTTCATGCAAAAAACAAACTCCATTTTCGCCGATATTTTTTCTTTGTTAATGTGTTATAAATTTGAGCTCATTTAATTCGCTGCATATAGACGAAAAGTCACTAGCAAATTTATGCACCCGAATATGGTGAAGCTGTAATTTATAATAAAATTATGAATCAATCCACCCCTCGGAGCTGTACGCTAGCTCGTAGTTGAATGATATTTCGACTCCCTCCCGAAAGAAATCATAAAATATATTTCATTTGCATTTCCCGCTTGAAACAATCATTGCTAAATCGCTCCTCTTTACCAACATTATCTGAAACCCATTTGAATTGATTAATAAATTCAGAAATATACGCGACAGTTATTTGTTCGCTTGAAATTTATGCACTTAATCCGGCAATATCCATTTTCCCAAATCATAAAAAAATCCAGAAACAACATCGAAACAAACGGAAGGGTGAATCATGAGGGGGGGGAGACGAAGTATGGGTGAAAGAAGCGCTTCAGCAGCACGAATTGATAACACCGCATTCACTATCCAACCGATGCGACAAGCAGCTTTATGTCTCAGTTTGCCGTCGCTTTATATGCAAATATTAAATTATTATCTGGAGAGCATTTGAATAAAATCAAACATAAAATTCAATTTCGTGTCCGCTGAGCGTGATGTGGCCCTGAGGGGGTGTGCGTGTGATTGACGGGCGGACTTCAGCGGAAGCTAATTGAAAGTTCCAGACACCATTATACATCTGCATGTCGAAGAATACCGGGAGGGGTTTGTTTCAAATATGATCCCAGACATATGACTTGATAACCACGAGGGAGAAAGGTGATGTGGATCAGACAAAAAGTATGACAATTAAAAGAATATCTGTTGAAGCGTGGTGTTGGGTTTCAGAACTCTGGTTACGATGTGGGGGAGAATTTTGCTTCGCTTGGTCAGCAACATCTTCAGTTGACGTTACCGGAATTTTCTTCAGAAACTCAATCACGTATATGTCACAGGACACATGCGAGTCACCGAATCAATTCTAGCCTCTTCTCCACAAGATGAATTATAACTGCTAATGCGACATGAATTGATGAGTCGGACATCTCAACAAATATCATCGAACAACCCCCGTATTCACCAAACATGGGTTCGGTTTAATTTTCGTTATCTTGTTCTGTGATCATACATTTTGATAGTATACTTTAGTTTTACATTTTGAGAATCTGATTTTTCTTTTTGCAGACCTTTTTTCTATTTTTACTTAACTGTTTATTTTGTGTTCTAAAACAACCGTTCCGCGGTTGCTTAGGAATGAGATAGAATCAGAATTGTAATATTTATTATCAATTTGGGAAAAGCAAAGTTATTGGCATACCTTTCTAGTGATTAAATTTTACAATTTCAAATTTTACAAAGATACGTCCTTGTTTTCGCTTACAATGAAGTCAGTAAACTCCAGGTTTGGAAGAATTTGTGGAATGGCCAAATGCGTCTTCAAGAACGAACGAATGCCAATAAAAGGGAGGCAAATCAGTGGGAGAACATCATACCGTACTTCTGTGTGCTTTTAGCAGATAGATAGATATAGATAGAGGAAGACGATAAATGTCATGAAGGTCTTCGAAGTGGGTGGAGCGGAGTAGGATTCTCATAAACGGGAGAAAAGAATATATAAAATGACGAAATATGATAAAAAAAAGTTGATGGGTCTGGGTCTAGGGGGCATGCACGGGATCTTGACATAGGACTGTGACTGTGTGTTGTAATTGCATTTGATTTAAATTTTTTCATTGTTCAAAATCTGTATTATTTTCTCTTTCGATACATCAAATGAGGGGCTCAGAATGCAAGAAGTGTAAGTGACTTGATCGATTTCTCTTCATCAACTTTTTATTTAGTTAATAACTCAACTGCAAAAACGTTCCAATTTAAGTTTGCTATAGAATCCGATAGATAAGGTTCTGGCCTATCTTCCACATTGTCAAATACAGCTAGGAATGTATTTGCAGCTAAGTTATGACCAAAAGAGAGAGTCGATGAAGAGAAATCGATCAAATCACTTACACCCCTTTCATTCTAAGCCCCTCAAATAGAAACTAATCCCATTGGTTGCTAAGTTCTACTTATAGGAAAGGAGAATGGGTTAAAAGTGTTAATAGTGTTAAAAAAATTAAAAGACTGGTCATTTAAATCTTATTGTTGTGTTCAGGCGCGAAACATTAAAAAAACTAAAAATTCCAGTGCTTCATAACTATAGAACCAGATGGAAAACCTCTCGCTCCTTTACAAAATTAACGTCAATTTCAAATGAATCACGATAAGTTTCTAATTCGTAGGTCATCTTAAGTTCTCAATTAGTTCAAATAATCTCGTCGGGGTGGTTTCGACCAAGCTGCGCCATGTTGTAGTGTGTATCTCGTTCTACGCAGAGGATACTGCTCGTTTAAGCTTTTTAAATCACTCATTCTGCTTGCAAGCCGCATCTATTATTCGTACGATCACTCCTAATAAGTTCTTGATAGGGTTTTGATCTGGTAAACAAGCTGACCAGTCCAGAATCTGCAGCCCATATTCAATAAACCATGACTTGACTTTCCGGATGTCACATACAAAAAATTTCAACGCAATTTATACTGATAAAAATTGTTAATTCAATATTTATATTTTGAAATCGAGATGTTGGTGAATTCACCACAGTTCACAGGCATCGGTGAACTTGAGCGCGAAACCAGTGGTGAGTATAGACGTCAAAATATTTCTCCGTTTATGTTCACGTTCGAATGTCCCAAGGCATTCCGAAAATTATTTCGCCGCGAACTGTGAAGGGGTACGTTGAGAAACTCACTAGTTTTCAGTGAGATTTTCCATCTGGATGCAATTTTATTCAAACAGATCTCTGCTCGGGTCGAAACACTTCGTCGCTTGGAGTTTCTTCGTGAACCACTGTTTATTTCGTCCGAACTAGTTTATTGAAGCTCGATGTTTATTTACTTCACGTTTACTGGCAAGCATTCAATGTGAACATGAACGTGATCAAGAACATTCTATTCATCACGATTTTCTGAGTTGTTTGCTCGCAATCGCCGTGAAATGATCGTACTATTTCACCATTGGTTCACGTTCACGGGAGGTCTAAACCAAGCTTAATGTGGACAATACGGAATGTTTCATCACGGGTTGGGGTAGAGAATATGAAACAATGTCATGTCATGACATGAATAATGTCAAAGAACCCGCCTTGTTTGGTGCAAGCAACAGTGCCAATAATAAATGTTCACAAATGGTTCAATCGATCGCATAAGTGGTGGGGAGGGGAGGGGGTTTTATAATTTGCGCTGGGTATTTACAGAGTGAAGAATCGATTCTTGCACTAAAAATTATGGTAAACCGCTGGATCACGACAGAGTTCAATATCAAATCGTTAGCTATGGGCAGGTATGGGCAAAATCGCATCGAAATTCGTTCAACAACACTCATTCACAGATAAACTCACCCTTCTATTCTCCGTTTATGCCTCACCTTATTTGAGATAGAAAACATTCCCCTATCATCTTCGCAAAGTTCATACTCGAGTTAAAGGGAAAAATACTGTCTTGATTCCGCTCATCTATTCTCAGAGAATTTTGGATTCTCTCATTTGCCTCTCGGAATGATGTTAGATGGTGATAGAATCAAATTGGAAACTTTTACTTGAGCCAGCGAGTGTCTCTGTAAAATCATTCATTTTTCACTGAAATAGCAATCATTGAGCCTCGATCGCGGCAGTAAAATATAGGTAGATAGTTGAGATCGAGTTGTTTCCTGTGCACTATTGCAATGTCATTTTTTTTGTTTCTAGTATGAAACGATATAAGCCAACACAAAAGACCATATTAACGCAAGTTATTGGTGAGCGGGAAGGTGGATTCATGTGCACTTGAATGCTGACGAGAAAGAGAGTACAAGGGAAAATAAAATGATACATACACGCAGATTCAGTCTATTTTGACTCACTAGTTATGTTGTTTTGTGCGATCCTTCCAAAGAAGTATTCTCGCGTAACTTTTGAAAAGGTCCTAAGTAACAAATGTAAACAAATCGAGTTAATGGATGCACATGATTAGCTCTCAATCATTGAACGCATTGCGAAAACAACCGTTCAAGTATCTATCCTTTTCACCTTTTTATCACCGATACAAAATATGTCCAATGTACAGATTCTAATTTTAAGCACTCAACTGTTACTTCGGACGCCACTCTCCTCTGACGCTCGATACGTCCGAAGTAACAAAGCAATCAAAACAAAACGAAGTCGCACTTTGGACATTTTGAGTTTGTGTTATTTTCGGGTGTAGATATCGTTTTCAATGCAGTTCTACGAGTGATAACAATAAAGATCTGCTTTTAGCACGAAGTGCAAGTGTTTGAATCGTTGTTCAGTAGTTATTTTCATATTTTCATTGTGCAACGTAATTCGTCCAATATACAAAGCCGTCAGTCAAAACGTCCAATGTAACATTTTTCGCTCGGAGGCTTCAATTTCAAACTAAAATCACATTACAACAGTCACGATTGGTTTTTCAAAGTTATTATTGGCTGCTAGTGGTAAAAGTAGTGATAAAGATCGATTCATTTTGAAACAATTCGCGGAACAATGTTCCGGTCTTTAACTTCGTTTTTCTCGATTTGATGTGAATGTTACATAGGACCTTTTCAAAAGTTACGCGAGTATTCATTCATTGAATGTTGTTTTCCACTCTTTGTTTTGTTATGTTCACTCTCAGTCCCGAAAGAAGATGAGCGGGGAGTGTAAAATGATTCATCGTGCAATCTCACGATTGCTTGCTGAATTTTTTACGCCATGATTTTTCCAAGCAGATACGAGAGTGATTCATAATTAGGTGTGGAGAAATGAGCGAATGAACTTTTCCATACTTGGCTATGGGAAGGGGTGCGCTGAAATGAATTATCTGATTGAGTGGTTAATACAACGTCAAGAAATGCTTTGAGTTGATTAATTACGGAAGCCCTTTGATTTGGATAATTCTATTAGTGAAAGATATTGAGTGAAATTTTGTGTTGCAAACAATATTTCTTGTGCGGAAACGTAGAAAATTTCCGCTTGAGAGAGAAAAATTCTTCGCAAACAACCAGATTTGTGGAAGGATAACACTTGAATTTTATACCACGATAATGCACCAGCTCATCGATCGATCATTGCGAATGAATTGTTGGCCAAAAATGGGACGGATGTGATTGACCAATCACCACCGCATTCTCCAGATATGGCCCCGTGTGACTTTTTTCTATTTCCGAAAGTCAAATTACCAAAAAGCGCAAATGCAAGTGTAAAATTGTATATGGTAGCAGTTGTGTTAAAAATGACTTGATATATGAAACGCTTTATTTCAATTTTCATAAATAGAAACCAAGGTGTGTCCCGCTCGAGAACGGGTATTTTGGTTTAAGCTGTCTGTTTTGTTGTGTTCATTTTCACCCAATGAAAGCTTATACGGCGAGAAAAATTAGAAAAGTGAAGAAATATTAGAAAGAGTGATTTCCCATATGCTCCTCATATCGTATTAGGTGTTGTTAGTCCAATTAAAATTCGCATTGGGTTGATAAAAAACACTCAGAAAGTAAAAATTACAAAAGAAAATTATCTTTTCCATTTTGAATATTGATTAACAATAGTGTAGTGTTCAGCAGCAGTACGCAGCCAACTTCGTTGTTGCCCAAAAAATGATGCGTCGACTAATTAATTTAGCAACCCTGTTGTAACATTAGGCTAAAGCTATATTGTACCCGATAATTTAGGTCAGTACCAATAGAAAGCTTGAACAGTTTGGATGAAAGTTTTATTAAAATAAAATTCCCCATAAAATTAAAAAGTTTAGCTTTTACGTTTAAAAGTTTCGTCTGGTGAGTTGTGCTGTGGATCATCGCGAATTTAGTTAGACACAACGTAGGGATTTCTGGTTAGCGTTAACAAATATTTCTCTATTTTAAAGTAACATGTTTTTTTTTTAATTCGCCCTCCGCTATCCCCCACACAAAAGAGCTCGAATGAGCCCCCTAGTAGTGGACGCAACTATCTCTGCTCGAACTGTGCAGCAAAAAAATAATATGTAACAAAAAAAGCTAATAAACTAATAAAAATGAGCTGAGAAAAGAAAACTAAAAATTTAAAAAATATGTGTGTGACAATTCAATTACAAGTTTAATGGAATCTAGGACCACATTGGTCAGCCGGTGGTCAGTTTTTTCTTCTTACTTGAATCAATATCCGTCATACGACGCTTTTAATCACACTAGGATTCGACTTGAAATCACAGAGAAGAATGAGTTCATGACTGTAGGTAATTTTTTTCAGGTTTTTTGTGATTATGATGGCAATAAAACTAATTAAATTATGTTTAGTTGTAATTAGTTTATTATTTTCGTTAAGACCATATAGCCATTATTTTTCGTTCAATGATGAAGTTCATTTAATTTTATCTAACAGCTTAAATCCAACATTAAATTTACATCAGTAGTTCAATTCATAAAAAAACAACATAAGAACAAAAAATGCACGTCATATCGAAATCCGTGTAGCATGTCTCATGAATCCATTTCCATTTCTTTCAGCAAGCTCGAAAGCTAGCTTCCGTACGTCAATATTCGTGATGTCATAAAATCGGTTTTCTAGATCAAGTAGGTGCTGCATGATCTCCGCTCCCTACTCCACCGTAAACACGGTCTCTCTTGGTCCTAGTTTCGAGCTTATCACCTTCTGAAAAACGTGATCATGTAATGTAGACCTGGGTATTCCAAAAGTCGTGGAAGCACGTTTGATAGAAACTCCAATAGCAATAGCCTCTTTTGCAAGGATGAGGTTCTCCTGGGACCAACTCCCTCGATTCGTTTTCCTTTGGTAGCTGCGAGGCATCTGAAATTGATGGAAAATATGTCTTAGAAACCTTCAACTAAACGCAAACCATGCCGGGATCCCCCACTCAAAGGGTGACGGACTTACCCCGACAGCACACATTTTTTTCAAGAAGACTATTTCTATTAACTTATTGCTTTAACTTACCTCAACTCGAATCCCAGTGATTGCTAATAATCCAGGTGACAAACTGTAGAGCAACAGAAAAGAATTTGAAACCGCGTTCAACAATAAAAGCTTAAACTTCACTGACGGAAAATTACATCCGGCTACATATCATCGGCATTCGAGTTTGTTTTGATTTATGTTTTTACAATTGACGGATCATGTTGGGCTCGATGTGATTGAAAACGTCTAAAATAATAAATACTAACATGTATAGTATTCAAAAACGCAGTTAATCAGAGTTTTCTAGTAAAACTCAGGGGGTGCCTCCTCTCCTCCTCCTCCTCTTTTGACCAAACTGTGTGTGTGCTCTTAATAATCTTAAATTGTTAGAATTTCTGGTCGGATAACTATGGCTAGTGGAAGGTATCTGGATAGAATGATGGAAGTTATTGTTATGAGGGGTGTCGTGAACAAACATAATTGATTGCAAGTCGCAAAGGCTAACTATTGGAAGAATGTTGTGGGAACTCTCTGCATACAGTTGCAGAATAGGGAACAATACTGGTTTTTTGAAAATAGTTTTCAAGCATCTGTTTTGGAGAGTTTCAAGTTTTCTCAAGTGAGATTTGCATGCTCGATCCCAGGCTATAACAAGATAGTGAGGGTACGAATGGACGTGAGCAAAATAAAATTTTAAGAGAATGCTGCGTGATACTAAATGGCTAGCCCTGCGAATTATCTCACAAAGAGATGAAACTTTCTTCTCAACATATTCGACGTGACCAAACCAAGAGAGTGTTGAGTCCAAAATAAGACCCAAATACTAAAATGATTTGACTCCTTCGATTACACATGAATTTAGCATAACACTGCTGTGCTGTGGGATAGATTTTCTAGAAGAATGGAAAAACATACATTTAGTCTTGGAGCCGTTCAGTGAAAGAAGGTTGGCTGCGAAGTGTTCAGAAAGAACCTTCAAATCATGATTCATGCTACATACTATTTGCTCAACATTAGTTTGGGGATAGAAAAGTGTGGTATCATTTGCAAAAAGACGCGGAGTTCCCTTCAACTGGAGCCTGTATAAGTCGTTAACGTATAGAAGAAATAATAACGGACCTATGTAACTGACTTGGGGTACGCCCACTCCAATAGACTTCGTTGAACTGCTAGAAGCATCTACTGCTACAAACATTTTGCTTCCTGACAAATAGCTGCGAATCACGTCGTTTGCAACACCCCTGATTCCATAGCTATCGAGTTTTTTTTCAGCAAAACGGAGTGGTTCAAAGTGTCGAATGCTTTACGCAAATCTAAGAAAAGCGCACCAACTACTTGCTTAGAATCAATTCCATTTATAACGTCATTCAACAATTCAGCAGTTGCGGTAGATGTATTACTACCTTTTCGAAAACCATACTGCAAGCCATACAATACTTTAAGTTTGTCAAGAAAGGATGTGATTCTTTTAGTTAGTAATTTTTCCAGCATTTTATTGAAAATAGACAACGTTGAAATTGGTCGATAATTGCTAGGATCACATGCGTCTCCCGATTTGTAAATAGGAACAACCCTAGCAGTTTTTAAAAAATCCGGGTAGTAACCTGTTTCCAAAATGTTATTGAAGGCTTCCGACAGAATACGTGAGAAAACAATGGAGTTACTTTTGAGAATGTCAGTTGAAATATTGTCGAAACCGCAACTTTTATTCCGTTCTAGGTCGTTTATAAGTAGAATAACTTCATTTTCCGAAGATGGAGCTTTTTATTGATGAGAAAAATTGATAATTGTGTTGGGTATTGGTAATTATCTTATATTACATTGGTTAGTTTTTTTTTCTTTATTTCATTCATACATAACATAGGAGGCATCTCGTCTAGGATCAAAGAGGGCGGTTTTCATCATATGTCGTTCCACTTCGGTATCTTTTATCTGACACGCATCATCCAACGACTGTTTACCATCCTTCTGTCATCATCAGCCGGTAAACACTGGTAGAGTGAATAAACAATACCCAACAACCAAACAAAACCGCCCTTTTCAGGGCCAAAACATTATCAAAGAGTTTAACGATGTAATTCTTCAAACATATCAAAAAACAACAGATAGCCTAACGGAATCCTACGTCAACTATGCGGTCGTGTCTCGGATACAACCGTCCTGTGACTTTTTAAAAACAATATCTACATTTTCATGTGAACGCTCGTAGTCAAACTATCGAAAATGAATCGATTGATCTACGAAAATACGTAAAAATTTGTTTACGAAAAACTTTTATTTCCATGCCAATATTTTGAAATGACTACATCTTGCAGTTTTTAATTTGTCCAGCACATTCAACACATACGTGCATTCTATGCATTCCATTTCAGCCGTTCAAAATTATCGGTAGCCTGCCCGGGTGAACTAATTTCTAGGAGAACGGTCCACGGAGAATACTTGTCATAGCTTCAAATTTTATAAGCGCAACCATATCTTTATAAGTCTCCCCGGCCTCAATCCAAATGGGTTTTTTTATATTGTAGCCATTCATTACAACCTGTATAATGCGGTTCGATTCTCCTTCCTCCCCATTAAATTACTTCCGCTGTAAATGTTAATTGCCTCATTAATTGATAGTTATCTACACGCAATCGCTCCCAGCCCACCAGACGCTGGTCTGCCTAGCGCTTGTCATGGGAGGGGATGGGGGGAAACGTTCAGCTCTCCTTCACGTGTACAAACTGTTGTACTAAGTCGAAATTGATACATTTCAGGCCCAATCTCGCGCAACATTTTCTCATTGTGTACGTTTATTTCACGCATATGTAGTATCGATTTTTATCAACAAGCCACTTGCGGGCACTGTCTTGCTAGGTCTCCTCAATAGGAGCAAGATTAGTATCTCCCGGCAATGAGTGTGTTATTTCTCGACACCGCACGCTAGACCACGTATTTCTCAGTTTCGAGATTAGGTGGTTTCGTGTCCACATTCCAGCGTTTATGATTGTAATCTCTTCTGGCGGTTTATTAGACGACCTCAAACCGAAATTACCACAAGCAACCTTTTGGCCGGTTGCGCAGGCCGGTTTGGAAGTGGACTGACATTTATCGTGAGCTTAGTTTTAAACTAGCTAACCACAGCGGTCCCGCTAGGGGCAATCGTTCAAGAAGTTGATTGCAATTTGCTGTTTGAATGGAGATAAGCACTCGAAGCGGAAACAAACCCAAAGGCGGCTAATGGATACAACCATAGCAGAATGAGCACTGAGGTTGTTATCGGTCGCTTGCATTCTCTGTGCACATTGGTAAATGCATACCGAATGTTTGTCGGTCAACCAATCCCAAGAAGTCGAGGAGACGAGCCAGGCAATCAGATGGAATTAAAAACCAGGCCAATCCATTTTCCCAACCGGCGGACATTCGCGGCCAAGAATTCGAACTAGAAAGCCAATAAAAAAAACAGAAACGAAACACCAAAACAGCTCAAACGTCCATCACGCATTCACCGCATGTACTCTCGCCGTCAGAACATTTCCATCAGTGAAACCTGCATATTTAAGTACATACCTATTTGAACATTTTTACCATGCCTAGCAGCGGGCCAATCACTTTACATCTTCACGCAAAGTACCGTCCGTTTCCCTGTTTACTCGCAATATAACCACGATGTTGAGTTTTTTTTTTCGCGCCGTGCAAAATTCCCCGCGCGCTTTTCTCACCCTGTCAGACTCCGATGACTCCGCTGCCGAGCCGCATGCAAACCCAGTGACTATAATATGAGTACACTTGGGCATATGAATACAGTAATCCCTCGACACATCTGACAGCACATGTATGGCAAATATTGGTTTTGAAAGCTCGTTTCGCTAATGAGATTTGTACATTGTGTATGCATTTGCGAGCGATGCTCAAGCCGTGAAGGGGAGAAGGAAGGAGGGGTCTGGTCTCCCCGGTCTGGACGCGGAACAAGCCAGTGCGAACACATTTTCTGGGATGAGTTTACATCATGTTGGGTTGTGACTGCAAATAATGACACTATTGACATTTTTTTTAGAAATATTAAATTGGTCATTCGGTAGAAATTGAACTGTGGTGTTATATGTGATGATGTTTTCAAACAACTATGTAGCATGGAATCAGAAAATAAATCATTGAATGTTATGTTATAAAGTACCGAGAATTGATCATTGAAAAACCAGTATAAAGAAAGTTCTCGAAAAAAAATGCAGCATTCCAAAATAATCACAAAAAAATCATTTAAGTGGGATATTTTGAAACTCTCAGGGAATAAATAAGAATAAATAATGAACACATATCTATATACAGCGCGGACGCGATTATATACAGTTTCTGATTTCTTTTCACTGTATATAATCGAGTCAAAAAAGATATTTTTGATTCGTTTTTTATGCATATATTTTTTGTTTTTTTGAATGTAAAAGAGGAATCGATTTTTGATTCATCCCCTTAAAGTTATAAAACACCTTCCTCACATGAGAAAAACGATCATATTTGATGAAAAAAAATCCTTCTACACATATGTTCGAATCTAACAATCTAACAATCTAACAATCTTTTTTGTGTTTCGGTCTTTGTTGCCTCAAACTGGCTCTACATTAAATAAGTACGCTACCGAAGACGATTCTATTGCTTTCATTTGAAAGATAAGAAAATTTAGTACGGCATATGGTAGTGGAACATCTAAGTTAGTGGATTTTCATAACATTTTGGAAGTGAAAAACTTAAAAGTTATAAATTTTTAATTTTTTATTATTAATTTCATCCCAAAAATGTATACTAAACTAGATTGTTTCTATCAATAAAATTGAAGCTTTCTAACCACTCTACAATTTGTTCTTTGACACCCAACTTCTATTTTTCTTAAATTGGCTGCAATATCGCAATATACAATTCCTGGTGAAAATTCAAGCACAATCTTCAAAAATCACAAATGTTACCCCACTGTACATGTGACAGCCACTTAAAGTATACCTTAACGTTGAAAGGTTACATTTCTTCTTGAAATAAGTCATATTTGAAATATAAAAAAAATATTTTTTCCAAACTGTATATAATCGAGTCCAAAATTATAAATAATCGAATTACATATAATCGAGTCCGACCTATACATAGTGTAGGATATAAAAACTATCTTCATTTAAAAGACTGGCATTTGAACTTTATTGTCGTGTTCAGATGCGAAACATTCAAAAAACAAAAATTCCAGTGTTTCATATCTATAGAACCAGATGGAAAAACTATCACTGTTTCACAAAATTAACATCAATTTCACATGAATTACAATAAGTTTCTTATTCGTAGGTCATCTTTAGTTCTCAATCAGTTCAAATAACCCATTCGGGTCGTTTCCAACCAATCTGCGCCATGTTGTAGTGTGTATCCCGTTCTGCGCAGAGGATACTGCTCGTTTAAGTTCTTCAAATCATTCATACTGCTTGTAAGCTGGATCTACTATTCGTACGATCACTCCTCATAAGTTCTTGATAGGGTTTTGATCTGGTAAATAAGCTGACCAGTCTAAAATCTGAAGCCCAAATTCATCAAACCATGCCATGACTTTCCGGATGTTATGAATTGATGCCAAATGACCCTATTATCCCAGTGTTTTTGATGCAAAAACAAAAGTAAATGATTCTGAATTACTTCATTGCAATTCTGACTGTTCATTCGTGTTGACGGAAAGTTTCCTAAACCAGGACTTTTTGAGAAAATTTTCCCCAAGCCATGAAAATCTCATCTCCATAACTGCGGGTCCAAAAACTAATGTGAAAGCTAATGCCATGGGTTTCACTATTTCAGGAGAACTGCTCTGATAAAAAAAATCCAGCTTGAATAGTATTTCTTCATACTGGAGAGACTTACGTAACATGTCATGTAATTTTTCAACTCGTAACTTTGCAGGCGGCAGTTTGATGGTTTGGTTTGAGGAAAATATTTTCAAAACGGCCTGGTTCAGATAGCTTTTCATCAACGCCAATGTACATTCAGAAGTGCAATGAAGTAATTCAGAATCATTTACTTTTGTCTTTGCATCAAAAACACCGTGATAATAGGGTCATTTGGCATCAATTCATAACATCCGGAAAGTCAAAGCCTGGTTTATTGAAGGGGGGCTTCAGGTTCTGGACTGGTCAGCTTGTTTACCGGGTTTTGATCTGGTTATCAAGAATTTATGAGGAGTGATCGTACGAGTAGCAGATCCAACTTACAAGCAGTATGAGTGATTTGAAGGGCTTAAACAAGCAGTATCCTCTGAGTAGAACGAGATACACACTACAACATGGCGCAACTTGGTCAAAACCACCCCGAATGGGTTATTTGATCTGATTGGAACTGAAGATGACCTACGAATTAGAAACTTATTGTAATTCATGTGAAATTGACGTTAATTTTGAAAAGTTTTTCCATCGAATCAAAAGTGTGGCGTGCAAGATGGTGTTTTGGACGTTAGTGGTATGCAAAGGGAGATGGAAAAAATCTCCCATTCCTTCACAATCATGCGTGAATACATCATTGACCAAATAAACATTGCGCTGGAGAAGGAAAGAGAAAAGCATATCAAATCATTCAACGAGCTTCTCGAAGAGAAGATGGCTAGCTTAGAAAACAGTGTGGCCAAAAAGTTGAAAAATTTGGAAAGCTCGTTTAGTGAAAAAATAATTATTTAGA
This sequence comes from Toxorhynchites rutilus septentrionalis, assembly GCF_029784135.1. NCBI lineage: Eukaryota > Metazoa > Arthropoda > Insecta > Diptera > Culicidae > Toxorhynchites > Toxorhynchites rutilus. The sequence continues at coordinate 57,058,077 of NC_073744.1, read as the reverse complement.
TAAAGAAACGGCTATTATGAACAGGAAGCGTCATTTTAGTCAAAGCACAATAAGTGTTAACTTGGACACTCCAAGTAAAAAAATGATATTAATAAATAAACGTAATGAATGGATGCAGGGAAATTTGACAAGAAATGTTTCATGAATAATTACAATAATTACATCGTAGCTCGTATGGCTCGCCCAGTCATTGTGGTGAAACCGAGTCGTTTTCTATCCATGTCGAGTCTAATGAAAGTCATGATACTAGAAACATTTTGAAAACTAAATTGGATCCAAAAATACACAAAATAGCCAATTTTAGAAATGGTGGATTTAGATGGCTTGATCATTGTTGAGTGTGCGGCATGGGATTTGGAAACTTAAAAAATGGAATTGAAAACAATCTTGGAGAAAGGTTTAGCACATTCCAAACCAATGAAACTAAGATTAAAAGTTATTGGGATGGGTAATCGATATTCGTCTGATGTTTTCATTGATTATTTTAAGATTCGAAATGAAAACATTTCGATAAAGGATGTTAAAGTTGTTGTAGAATATGAAAATCCGCGCTTGAAGTATAACAATTTTTTTTAATTGTATTTTTGGAGCAGGGAAAAGCCCATTTTAGTTTGATAAAAGATTTTTTCTAAAATGGGAATGACACCTGCTTATTTTTGCGTCAACAGAATAAAATAGTCCAAATGACACAATCTTAATCCTAACAAAAAACAGCTTATTCTATATTAACACTAAACACTAGTTCACAATACAAATAACAATATGACCAACTACAATGCACTTCAAAGTAACAAAATGATAATAACTTAACATAAACGAGAGTACAATTTTCTGAGGACTGAGCGAGATAAATGAAAATCAAAAACACTGTAACACTGATTAAAAATCCTACACATACTATTGACAGGTTCATTCCTACCATAATTAGTCCGAGCAACAGAGAGACGAAGAAGATTATGGAAGCGAAAATTACGACGACGAATGTCTATATTAAGACTACTGAGTAGATCGCAGCAATCGATATTCGAGAGCAGTAGATGTTCCATATTTCAGATCAATCGGTCAACAGGAAAGGGGTCAAATTTCAATTAATGTGGTACAGCGCCATAGACAAACATGTTACATACAAACATACAAATAAGCCACAGCTGAATAAAACCGTTTGAAAACTCCAGCATTCTATCAAATCGAGCGCGATTAACCACTCATTCCCCCGGCGCGACGCTTCGACCGCTTTTAACACACTTCGATAGGCTCTCCTGCTCCACATCCTATTGAAACTCCTGTCGCTCACTCTTGCGGTATCGCACCGCATACATCCCCGGCAAATGCAGCAATCACTTCTTCTTCTTTCTTTGTTTTTAAGAGGCTTTAAACTTTGAAGTTCATTCGCCTCTATAAACAATCTCTTAAGCTGAAAATCAATTTCAAGATAGCGTCTTTCCTGCTTGGTGTCCGATGATAGATTGTGGCCAAGCCCCACCATCGCTCACTTTATATACAGTTCACGTTGTAGCGACTGCCTATATTTATTTATAATCTCTTTTTTGGCTCCCTCCTTCGCCTTGTCTGCTGCGGGAGCGTAGACAAAATGTATGGGAAAGTAGGGAATTCTTTCATCCAAATTTTCATCAATTTGAACTTTATATGAGCTGAAAACCCGTAATGTGTAGCATGGAAACAATTACTGAGGATATTTCCTATCAATGTGTGTATTTGGAACCAAAATCCATTAATTAATTGAGGAAGTATTAGCGTTCAAAAACTGAACACTTCTTCACACCGAAATATTGAAATGGGCCCCTATATTGAAAGGTTAGACGTAGTCCTACGTCAAAAAACATAAAAACAGGAAGTGGGTTATATCTATAGTATAACCGTAAGGGTGACGTAGGACTATCGTTGATTTAGAGATCATTTGTTTGAAGTTGAATCTAAATCCATTCTGAATGAATGAATAAATGAATATTTGGGGGACTTCGAAAACGAGAGCGTTACGTTGGAGGCACAAGGTTTTATGCATCCAATATAGGATACGAAAAACATTGTTCAGAAGAATAATCTTCAGAAGCTTTCCTGCTAACTGTACTTGATTGACAAATCACAAACCCAAATGTATTATATGGATATTTTATGGATAGAAAACATTAAAATAAACACTTTTGCTTGAATGTAATTTTCAATTCCAAGGGGAACTGGCAGATTATTTTTCAGGATCGATTAGATATTTCCACATTTTCCTCGATACTGGAAGCCCACCAGTGGTTTATGCTAACTCGATAATCATCTGTTAATAGCACTTGATTGAAACATATTTGGTCACAGTGTTACATGGATAGAAAACATTCAAATAAACTCTTTCACATAAATGTATTTTTAAATTCCCAGAGGAACTGGCAGATTATTTTCCGGATCTTTCTCGATGCTGAATGGCATCCAAACGGAAAGAATTCCGTGCGTGTATGTGTGTGTGTGTAGCGGCTGCTTCGATGGTCACCTTCTCTTCTCCTGAAGGATCGGCTTCTCTGTGCTCCCTCATAGTTTCAAACAAACTGCTTGCGTTGGGAAGATCTCGATCCTTCGCTGTCCAGCACCCTCAGCAACAATGTTGTCTTGTCGATGTCCTCACGAAAAATGAATGCGTCTCATCACCAGAATATCGCTTAAGTATGCTTTTTGTGCGTGATTGAATCGAGAGAAGGCGTGGTTTACGATGGCAATTTGGAAGGCAAACTAGAGGGGAATGAACTCTCTGAGCTCGGAACTTTCGGCGACTCATTCTTTGTGTGGACACCGACTGGACAACATCGTTGCTGGACGAGCTGGACGGCGAGGGATCGAGTGCCTTTCTCAAGGCAAGAGGGTGGAGGTGGTAGCGCTGGAGTAGAGTAGAGTTTTCAAAGGGCCTTTCTCAAGGCTAGAGACGAATGAACTGCAAAAGTTTAAAGTCTCTATAATACAATACCTTACCTTACCTTTCGGCGACTGAGCAATAATCGATTGCGGGCGCATACAATATTGGATACGGAAATATCCTACTGATGGGAAAGAATAATCTTCAGAAGCTATCCTGTTAATTGCGATTGATTGAAAAATCACAAAACCAAATGTATGTATTTGGTCACAGTGTTACATGGATAGAAAACATTCAAATAAACTCTTTCACATGAATGTATTTTTAAATTCCCAGAGGAACTGGCAGATTATTTTCCAGCAATGATTAGATCTTTCCGGAACTTTCTCGATGCTGAATGGCATCCAAACGGAAAGAATTCTGCGCGTGTATGTGTGTGTAGCGATGTCTTCCCGGGGAACCGTTTGTGGCATCACTCTCCTCCTGATGAATTCCCTTCTGGCCTAGGGTGCACAAACAGGCTCTTGGTGACACCGTTCATCAGCGCTTTCATGATAAACGAAGAGCTTCACCACAACAGCGACAACATGCTCCAATCGCTGTTCAATTAGAACTGAGTGGATTTCCGAGCGGCGCTCGCTTATATACCGATTGGTGATTTCAATAGCCTGTTTTGAAAGCAATTTTAAGACTATTGAAACAAGTTTTTGGATCAAAAAGTAACAAGTATAGAACGCGTAGACATTTTATCTTTCGAATGAAGTGTTTATCATATCATTTCGTTCAGTTGTTTAGGAGCTATTAACGCTCAAAATCTCGGTCTCCGGCGTAATGCTTTCGTTTTCGAAACTTTCATTTTACACCCTGGTATAGAAATGAAAGACGTAGTCCTACGTCAAAAAAAATAAAAAAGAGGTATGTTTTGCGAGTGGATACGAAGGCAAATCATGTATTATGCATTCTTTCTTCCAACTTCGTTCCCATGAATGTTGTATGTAACACAAAATTGCGTGCAATAATTCGATCTTCTTCTTCTTCTTTTTGGCTTTTTTTCCTTTATTGATTTAATTAGGCGCAAGTGGATAAAGAGCCACCATCAAGCGATACAATTTAAAACTATTTGAATATATTATAACTACATAATTATTAACTTAAGTCTAATTAGCTAAAACTACAGTGCAATATAAAAAATTATATAATTTATTCCTTCGTTGCCTCGTCGGTATTATCCTTGTCTGGAACAGTGCCTGTGGTGGGTCGTAACAACTACATCGCCAGTTGATGTAGCAACGATATCCTTTGGTAAATCTTTTTGGCTTTAAGAGGGTTTAAACTTTTCAGTTCATTAGCCTCTAAGTAATTCGTTCAATCTAACAAATTAGCAAGCTTTTAATCAGATGCAAGATTTCATGCATCAATCAAACTTCATGCAAGATTTCATCAAAGCAACGAGGAAAGTTTCACTCATACAGAGATCGTTCATTAATTAGGAGAAGGCATTGAGATCCGCATTACATCGTATCACAAAAATGAAACGAAATGAAATATTAATATTGTCTATGGTTCAATTCCTTCTATGATAAATTGTAGAACCAACACGACTTGATTGTGATAGTCTGCAAACGAACATTATTTCACCGAAAAAGCTACTGCTCCCGATGCCTAATAATAAGAATAAGACAATGGAAAAAAATCACAATATCATAGCTATCCATTAAAAATAAAGCAACTTCATGATTTCATGTGTATTTTACCTCAAAATATCACGAAACCGTGAGTATTTTCAACTTGTTTTTTCGTTTCTTCCCCATAAATTTCATATTCAATATAATCAATGACGATATAATTTATTTTGTTTACCTTTTCCCATATACTTCATCTACCATTTCATCCTGTTATGTGTCCCACTGATATTCATTTTCAATTAGACAGTTGAACTTCCTGCCAGAAGCTTATTGTCTTTCTGCGTTCGTTACAAACCGTTTGAAGGATATGAGTACATACAACAAACGGCGCTTTTCAGGGCTACTATTTATAGTTTCAAAAGAGTTAAACTAACAGATTTCTGAACAATGGAAAGAATTACATTTAAAATAACCAAGTGTTCTGAACAATCAAAGTCCTTCGTGCCCCTAGTTGCCCCTTTGTTGTTAATGTATATTGTAAAAAATAATAACGAGCGTTGTCTACGAAAGTTTGAGCCTCGCGCGCGTTTGTTAGGTCTGGACTATGTTAATAGTGAACACTGGCAGAACACTGATATACAATGAAATTTTATATGTGGTCTGAAGTGAAAACTGGAATGGGGACAGCTCATTCAGAATTGTCGTAAACTATCTTTTCATAAGATGGTTATATCGAGTATTTCTGAATAGTGGCAGATCTCTAGTATGTTCTTAGTTGACACTTTTAGATATTGGGTTAAATTCCCAATCAGTCAAAGATCTTCCCAGGTTGGAAATTTTGTTGACAGGCCTTGGGAGAGCTTTGGATCTGAAGTTGAGAGTATGATTATGTCAGTGTCGATACGGTTAGAAACATTGTTTTTTTACAGTTTTCGCCAATTTATAATGTTCGATTAATAGAAATTCACGCCTGCAACAGAGTCAGTTCGTTTTTGTTTTTGCTTTAAAATGCTGGTCTCTTAACTTTAATGCAAAAATAAATACTATCTATAAGATAAATCGACCTGTTCAAAACTGTGTAGGGGTATGAGGTGGGTCATCATCATCATCTGGTTCTATAGTTATGAAACACTGGAATTTTAGTTTTTTTTATTGTTTCGCGCCTGAACATAACAAATAAGTTCAAATGGCCAGTCTTTTAAATGAAGATAGTTATTATATCCTACACCATATACTTCAATTCAATTCTGGAAACTCAGAAAAAAATTGTGATTCTATAGTGGTGAACGCAGTGTAGAACTTTTGTTTTCACCAAACAATGTGGCTCTGTTCATTCCGGCTGCAGAAAAGAAATGGAATTGGGAGAGAAAAGCACAACGCAGAGGCGTGTAAGCGTGACCTTGCTCATCTCACATCGCAATAACGATTAAATGGATTTCCTTTTCTTTTTTTTTGACTTAAATTTAATTTTATTTAACATTTTTTAGGTATTTACATAGTTCAATTATGATACAGCAGTCTCGCTTTTCATCTTCATTCTGTCAGAATTTAACCTATTTCGTTTGTTTTCGTTTCTTCTTCTTCTTCTTCAATGGCACTAACGTTCTTAGAGGAACTTCGCCCTCTCAACGTAGTATTACTTGCGTCATTTTTATTAGTACTTAGTTGAGATTTCTATGCCAAATAACACGCCTTGAATGCATTCTGAGTGGCAAGCTCTAGAATACGCGTGATCACAGTGCAAGTCGGAGGAAATTTCTTTGACGAAAAATTCCCCCGACCAGAACGGGAATCGAACCCGAACACCCGGCATATTAGTTATTACGCTAACCACCCGGCCACGGGAGCACAGTTTATTTTCTACGAATTCAACTTGGGGGTATTTGTGCATTTACAACTAGTGAATTTTAACTAAAACTAACACAAACTATTTACATCTTATAACTAGTATTTACAAGGAAAAACTTTAAAATAAAATTCTTATTAGAGGGAACTCAGAGTTCCTACATCTGCTATCAAGGTTGTTCCTAAAATCTAGCAATTTTGTCTCAGTATTTTTTATTCCCACTAACTCATGAATGTCAGCCACTCTTGTCCCGTATGGAATATTCAGAATCATTCGAAGGAACCTGTTCTGGGTTTATTGAATTTTATTATGGTTGCGTTGCAGCACAAGAATCCCACACCGGTGAACCATAATAGATGGCGGGTGAAATGATTTGTTTATAGACGGCCAGTTTATTAGATCTGGAGAGCTTGGATTTACGACAAATTAGCGGGTATAAAGCTTTGATTAGAATTGTGCTTCTAAACAAAACTTTATCCACATGCTGACTGAAGAGTAGTTTGGAGTCAATGGTTAGGCCAAGATAAGTGACCTGTGAAGACCACTCTATTGGCTCACCATTGAGTACTACATTGCAATTAGGCGCTGGTATAAGCTTGGGAGAAAGTCTATGACGAAAGATGATGGTGTCAGTTTTTGAAGCATTTATTTTAATTTTCCACGATTTAGCGTAGGAAACAAAAGTATCAAGCCATTTTTGAAGTTTGTTAGTCAGTTCTCGAGGGGTTCTTCCTTTAACTGTAATTGCAGTATCATCCGCAAAGACGAAATAGTTACAACCAGCTGGAAGATTAGGAAAATCTGACGTAAAAATATTGTATAACAAAGGTCCCAGAAGACTACCTTGAGGAACACCAGCATTGATGAGACAGTTTCCTGACTCAACATTGCCCAGAGAAACTCTGAATGTTCGATCTTGGAGGTAATTGCGGATAATTTTAACCAGATTAACTGGAGTATTTAGAAGGCAAAGTTTGTAAATAAGCCCATCATGCCAAACGTTGTCAAATGCTTTTTCAGCATCCAACAATGCCATAGCTGTGGACTTAGATACTGCTTTATGTTGAAGAATTTTATTTTTGAGTTGATGGATTGTGCTGTGACCCCTTCGGAATTCAAACTGCTCTGGGGGAATAATATTATTTTCATTAACGAATGCTAATAAACGGTTGAGAAGAAGTTTCTCAAACAGTTTACTGATTGCTGAGAGCAAGCTTATTGGCCTATTGCTGGTAGGGGATGTGGGGTCTTTTCCTGGTTTGACCACAGGTATTATTTTCGCCACTTTCCACGCAGATGGAGACTTCGATACCTTGGCAATCTTCCAGAAGGGACGAGAGTGATCCTTCAGATGATGGATTTCGCGCTCGAAGTTTTTGTTTTTTATCGCGTCTAACCTGTAGGAAATCACTTTAGTGAGGAGTGCTGCAGCATGTTTTTTACCGAGCTCTCCAGTTCTTTGAAACTGTCGCCTATAAATGTTGCGTAATCTAATGATAAACCGAGTGTGAGAAACAATTTCAAGGAACTTACCCCGAACAGGAACCTGCCGAATGAGAGCGTCTGCTGTTGTTATCGCACGTTGAATGCCATCCAGGGCACGGTCGACATCGTCATGTGTAACGAGAGGTACTTCGTCAGGTACATTGTTATTCACCATCCGTCCGAAAGTCACCCAGTCGACGTTGTGGTAGTTTTTCCGCTGTAGAAGAGGGGCAGCTTCCACTGTTAGCTGGGATGTGTACACCACCGGGAAGTGATCGGAGCTCGACTCGTTGAAAACCACTGGCTTTGATACGTTTACATTGGAAATAATGATATCCAACGTCGATGAGCTTCCCATCGGGGAGAGATACGTCGGATCGTCTGGGAAGGCAATCTCATACGGATGAGCCTGATAGTAATGGTACAGCAGCGTGCCGTTGTAGTTGCACCGCTGATTATTCCACAGCGAATGACGAACATTCAAATCGCCACACAAAATTAAACGAGAGTTGCTACTGTTGCTCGAGAGGATGGTTAAATCGCGCTTAAGCTGATCTGCCAGTCCAGAAATTGGCTGCCATGAACCGTACCTCTCCAGATGATGAATGAATCCTCACGCCGATAGTCTCGATAACAGTCGTTTTAAGATGTGGTAATATAGAAAAACGAATTCCTCTTTTCACAACGATCGCAACACCACCTCCTCTGGAATTGACACGATCAAGCCGGTCAATGCGATAGTTCGGTATTGCAAAGCTATCATTCGGTGAGAGGTACGACTCCGTCATCGCACCAACATCCACTGCTGGCCTGGTGATAAAATCTGCCAGTTCGAGCTTTTTCGCTCCCAGAGAGCGAGCATTCCATGTTATGAATCGAATAGAATTATTATCCATATTGGTTGATGAATGAACCCAGAACTTGGAGTTGTTCAGATTTGGTTCTGCACTGTCGGAAAGCAACAGTCATCGAATTGAAAATTTGCAACAGCTCGTCACTGGAGAATAGCTCTGATGCGTCAAATGATGTTTGGCGAGGAGGCTGCTGTTGTCCAGTAGGAGGTTGGGCGAATATTTGCTGGCCATTCCAGGCAGGTGCATAACCTGGCACGATGTGGAGGAATATTCCGTTGATTCACAGAAGAGATTTGTCGTGTGTTTGCAGCGGTAGGGTTTATGGAAGCTGTAACTTGTGGTTGAGATAACATCTGAAGCTGTGGGAAGTCACCCTCTTTGAAAACTGCTCCCTTTGGATCTCTCCGCGGATGGTTAATTGTCGATGCTTGCTTGCGAATTGTTTTATATTCTTCGCGTTTGGGACATGTTCTGCTAGAACCATGGTGGGCGCCACCACAATTGGCGCACTTGGAATCTACATTTTCTACCAGTTTGCACTCAGATGTGATATGCTTTTGAGCACAATTCGCACAGCGTGGCTTCAAGTAGCAATTTTTTGTTCCGTGTCCAAAATTCATACATCGATGACACTGTGTGACATCACGGTTGCCACCACGATACGGTTCCCACTAAACTACTACAGAGAACAAGGTTCTGATCGCTTTTACAGAACGTTCGTTTCTGCTGCGAGCAGATTTTGCTCGCTTTCCAGCACAGGATGACTCACACTGCTTTTCTACGGAAGCAGTGGGGCTCCCTTTCTTTCTACGCTTGCTCATGGCAAAAATACTCTTCTTTATGTTCTTTCCTATTTTATTTCTTCTTCCTTCAGCGTTCGTATCGATTTTTCACCACGCTTATATGATTCGCGAACGACGCGCACAACAACCCGACAGTTTTACAGCGACAAAGTACAGTCGGAGCGATTGCTATCTATGTCCTCACAGCACAAGAGTCGGGATACGAATGATAAATGGATTTCCCAGCGGGCGCCAGCTTATATACGGATTCGAGTAATTTCAATAACATGTTTTCAAAGTTATTTCAATACTACTGAAACAAGTCTTCGGATCAAAAATTAACAGTATAACTCTCGGACATTTTGCCTTTCGAATGAAGTGATTATCATACCACTCCGTTCAGCCGGTAAAGATGTATTATAGTTCAAAATCTTGCACTCCAAGCGGCACGCTTTCGTTTTTGAAACCTTGCATTTACATACTGATACAGAAATGGAAGACGTAGTACTACGTTAACTACTTTCCCGGGAGTTAGCAGGTTTAATACTTCTTCATGATTATAACGGATCTCACTTGGGTAAAATAAACTCAAAATAGTGGATTCGGAACATGAGGCGAATCATTTTGAGTATGCTGGGGAATCGTTAGCTGTTGTTTGAAAAAATCTCGCGATCGAGGGATATCCCGTTGAAGCAGAATATATTGAACCCACCAACTCGCAATTCGATGAAGCATTATTAGTAGTATATTCGGCCCAGTGATTTGCTCGTCTCGTAAGAACACTCCAGTACTTTTTGCAAAAAGTGAAATATAACAATATGAACTGCTGCGTTGAACCAAGGAGTAGTTACTTCTGTGTAAATCAACATCCATTTATATCAGCTCCGATTGCTCTCAGTCGAACGCCAGATGGGTAACACAAGGGGGAGAGGGGTTTGTCTTGCGGAAAAGTAAGTTGTCTGAAATTTTATTTAAAATTTGAAAATAATATTGTTGTATCTGGAGATTCATGAATATCCATTGAAAAACAAACAAAAAATAAAACCAGCGAAATCATTTTCGAAAGTAATTGGCGTTCACTTTCGTCAAATAGGTTGCTCATAATGAAACATCCTTCCTGGATTGATTATGTCCTCCAACGTCGATGAAGGTACGTAATAAATCGTATTTTACTCTTCATCCCCCTTAGGCAGTATTTCTCGAGCAAGAAAACTATTAAACACTTTGTTCCTCGAAGCTTCCCTTCCTCAGCAATAGATACAGCTTTGCACATCAAGCGCTCACTCAGGACACACAAACTCTAGATAAAGAAGCATCCGTCTTCCCGGGTGCCATTCCCCGGGCCGGCTTGTGTGGCCGAAGAATAAACACGAAAAACGGTGGGAGAACTCGAGTTCATTTATCACGAATCAATGTTCGTTGGACGGCTCATCGAACCGAACCGGCCCTGTCCCCGGAAACGTGTACGCGACCATACGGATGGGGGGCACCCATAAAAGCGCGCTCCCGTCAAAAATGTCATTCAAATGGCGGCGTCTTTTTTTTTTTTTTTTGATGGATGACATCAGCGCTCGCGCGTTCAGACGCATTATGACGGTACAAGAGTACACATGCAGCGAAAAGCTAGGCCCACGCCCACGGCTTCCCAGTCACGGCAGCTCAGTGCGGCGGCGAAGCTGAGTGTGGTGAATATAAATCAATTAAAATTAATTAAATCGAATTATTATAGATGTGTGGGGATGGGTGTACCTTTGGTGCAAATAGGAACGGCCATAAATTACTGTCGGAAATGGGAACGTCATGGATGGATTTTAATCTAACGTGATAAGATCCGACGACTGGTTTGGGATCGATTGTGATTATCGTGTATACGTATTCCGAGCGATCGTATTTTTCCCTGCCGACATTTAATTGCATTTACGGTTCGTTTGTTTTGTCCGGGAGAATCATTATCAATTCGACATCACGGACTTTGGAAGCGGCTTGAACAGCCTGATGGAAGAAACACATTTCCGAGAGGTCGAACAAACTTCTCAAGGAAACTCGATCAGCATTCGGGTTCTGAAAAATAACACTGAAAGCAAATAAAAATGCCCCGACGTGTTCTACCATTCAGTTTGTCTATGCAGACGAAGAAAAACAGGGACGTTTTCCCTGATGTTTGCAAGTTTAATTCACTCTTCTTGAGTCGCTGTTTACATTTTACGGCATTTATTTGCCGTTCGTTGTCCGTCCGGCTTCGACTGGAGCACAGGGCGAGAGGATGGAAAAGTTATCGATATTTATGTTTGTCCCATACCACTCTTTCCCCCTTTATGATTCCGGCGTAATTTATTTCGTTGAACGCAACTCAAAAACCAACAACTGAATAAACATAAAACTTGCGACTTTTATGAACCCAGCCAGCAGCGAACCGGTGAAGGAGAGGGGGGCAGAGTATGGTCGAGACCACCAACCAGCTTAAATAATATATTAGAAAGACTCGGAAATGCATATTCAGAAATGGTTCATACATTAGTCAAAAAGTGGGTAATGAAAGTTTGATTGAGTTCAAATGGGTTCTCTCAGGGCCGGCCGCCAGTGACAGGCGAACCGGATGGAGAATAATTATACGGAACGCCTTGTCTGAACTGGAAACGAGCGTTTAGCGTTTTTCAAATTCCAAATTCGACCGTCGATGCTAATTTCAGCCAGGGCAGAAATGGATTTCTGCGAAGGTAAATAGTTCCATTATAGTCAACTCATCAATTAACAGCCATCCCCGTGTTTGTAGCAACGGATCAACCACTCGGGAACTGGTTCCATCGATTAAAGCTCAATGCCTAGAGGCAGTCCGGGTGCGGTTGTATTTGCTCGTGAACTTTTATCCACTTTAAACGAGGCAGTGGAGCCACGATGAAACCGCAAGACTGCCACTACCAGCGAGCGGACCATTTATCTTAATGAATATACAACATGTAAAGCATGATTTATGAATCAGATTAATTATCACCATGTACAACACTCTTTTTTCCCGGCGTCCCCCGCGCTTTCTTCCCTTGCCCAGAGCCCATCGGAAGGGATTTTATGTGAAAACAGTGCCCTCCGTGTGTGCTCGGCTCGGCTGCGAGGTTCTTACAATTTGCGCGATGAAATTTATCGCTGCCAATGAAGCGAATCTTACCCACAGTGCTCCCGTCACGTGAATTTTAACGAGTGAATCGTTGCAGAGGATGTTGAATTTCCCATCGTTCTATTTGAGAAACGAAACGTGCTCTCGCTTAGATACGTCGCAACCGTTTCGTATGAGGTGTAATTAATAACAAGCAAATATCGCGCTACTTGTAGGAAACCGTCGACGGTAACTGTCCGCCTGTGAATTCGAACGGTTATGCTGATCACGTAGCAGTTACGACAAATATTTATGTTTGTCGAGTTTTATTCGAGAACCTGCTCAATCAGATACCTATACGAGGCTCGCAACAACGATGGAGGTAATCATTTTCTTCCATAATTTTAGTTTTATTGTTTTCCTTTATTTAGAATTATAATTGAAGTATTTGATAGTACTTATTAACAAAATAATTGATACCAATGGAACGAGAAAGATTCTCTTTTTATTCCAAATCACTCGAACAAACAACACATATCAAATGACCGCTTTTGAGATAAACGTTCTATTTTTTCAAGTTGAATTTAAATAATATAGAAATTACCATAGATAATGCTGCACAAAATACTTATAGAACACTAGCTGATCCGGCAAACGTTATTCTGCCATATTAGTTTCTAATTTGGGCCGGTGGCTCCACTCAAATATCCCTAAGGCCTCAAACCGTGGTTTAAAAGCCTGTACTTGAGTTGGGGCTTTATTCGCACCTTCTCCCGACTCATGTCCAATCACTGTTCGTTACACGAGCTACTTTTTCGGTTTTAATCTTGCCGACAGCAATCTCTGCGTTTGTGGCCATGGTTGCCACGACATCGAACACGTTGTTTGGTCGTGCGAGTTGTATCTTGTCGCCAGATCGAATTTAGTAAACTCCCTTGGAGCCCGAGGAAGGCAGTCCAATATGCCAGTGAGAGATGTGTTGGCTCGGTTAGACCTTGATTACATGTCCCAAATATATGTTTTCCCTATCGATCTTCGAGTGTGATTTTTCTTACATCCTATTCCCCTCCTTTTCGTCCTTCGCGAGCATTCGATTCTCTTCCTACTAACATTGAAATAAGTAAAATTACAAATAGAGGAGATGTGTCTAAAACGCGCCTGCCGGGCAATTTGGTCCGCTTGGTTTTCTCGTAAACCAGCAAGAATAGAAATGCACTGGTTATAGGCAATCGTGGTAGTCAATGATAGAATCCTACCATGCAAGTTTTACATTTGTAACATGCTTTAAAAAAAAATAAGAAAAATAATTTTCTTTGGAAGCGATTTTCGATGTTGTTTTCTACATAAAATTGCTATAAGGTTTTTATTGATTGAAACCGATTCAGAGCCGATAACTGTCAGCCATATTTATTGAGTTGAGTTCCCAGAGGATATCTCAAACGAAGAAAACGGTAAGAAAGGATTCATTTGCTTCTTAATTTGATATTCTCCGCATTCTGACATTTTACGAGAAACTGAAATTTCAGTATTACTGAGGTGTTCTAAACTTGATTTCAATTCAATGTTTCTTCTTGTTACGTCGACCAAAAATGTAAATGAACAAATTCTGAGTCACATAATATTTTGTTCCTTTGACGGAGAAACATTTGACAGTGCATGGGAGAAAAGGTTTCATTTTTTTTCTTGTAAAATGTACATGACAAATACATTTAATTGACTCCGTATGACCTAGATTGAGACGAAAAGTTTTCCGTTTGTGTCTTAGTTTTAAACGAATGATGTGTTCAGCATCCTAATTGTGAAAAAAGTAATTACAATTGCTGACAAGAGATAAACGTCCATGAAGTTGCTCTAAAATCCAAACATAGTGGACATAGTGGACACTCTTTACAGATACACGGGCCAAAGGTTGTGCAGTCCACTGATGATTCAACAAGAGCCAAAGGTTGTACCGCTCATGACAACTCTACACGAGCTGATGATTGCACCGGCTAGTGACCATTCTATCCTGGATTCCTCGAGTCGAGAAGACGCACCACGCTAGATATGGGGTACATACTAGGGTGGCGTTGCTGATTAATGGTCAGCTGCATCCCAATAGGAAGTATCCCGTGTCGGGCACACGTACAGAGCATTGGAGACAGCAACATCCCAATTACGAGAACACTTGTAATACTAACCTCGAGCCGACCGCGAGTAATCGGTTACATATTACTAACCTAGATAATAAGAAAAAATGTCAAAATATTGAACTCCGGCCCCGTCAGGCTAACGCCATATGAGCCTTGATAAAAAAAATATATTTTGGAAAAAAAAAATAGTGGACATTGCAACGTTATTCGTTGACACATTCAATTTTGTATCATTTGAGTAACTGACTGGTATGCCCGGTATGTGAACTTCCTATAGTCCTAGCTACTAATACAATCAAAGTTTAACACAACCAAAATCGGTGAATCTTCCCACCTTCTATTCTTCATCTCGGTACGGCGTACCCTCTATCGGGGCAATTTGCTCGCTTTTGGTCGGATAACATTCTCACGAGAGAAATAGCTTGTATGTGAGGGATGCCAGATGATTTTTTCAAATATTTCTACATGATACGGATAAATGTCTTCAAATGTAATCATAATGAACAAAAATGAGCAAACCATCCCGTTATGTCTCAATCTCTAAATGTGTCTCAATCAGTCAATCAATCTAAAATGTCTAATTCGATAAATCACACAAACAATTGTTTTCACATACCTTGAAATGACCTCAGTATGTTTTCACAAAATTAAATGTCTTCAAAACGAAAACATGTCTTCACATCTGGCATCTATATTATGTGCTCAGCAGTGCTGAAAATATTCACATTCACGACATTCAAATTCGGCGAATTTCTGCCTTCCTTGTATTGATAACCTACTGCTCAAGCAAGAGTCGATAAATATGGAACAACATTATCAATGAACCCCAGTGGAATGAACATCAACATCAGCTTGCCATGAAGTTCATTTTTCATTTGCATCTTCTTTTTCGTCATGGTATTCGTAAGGTCAAAAATGAAGATCATTGCGTGTTAGTGAAAATCAAAGCATAAAATTCAGCGTCACCAATTGAGAGTAAAACCGATTAATGGTAAAGGATGGCAATTCATCACACAAAATTCTTGTTTTTGGCGACTTCGGCAATGGAATGTATAGAATAACTCTGGCTACGTTTTATGAATCTACTCACGATTGCCCGGAAATGACATACACCACCATTTATATGTGCAATGGGTAACACTTTTTCAATAAAAATTCAATGCAAGTGATGAAGATCAACTTAACGTTCGTGATAATCACCTAAAATTATTGACAGTAACGAAAGTGCCTGAATGCAGGCTTTTCGAAATTCGTTCATGCTGTTTTCGATCAATAAACCAGACAAAGTTCACGCGTCTCGACTCTTGTGTTATACTCATTATGACAGATATGGAGTTGAGTTTTAACAGAAGAGAATTCACCCGACACTGGGAAAAATCTAATTCCTCCATTCGTGAATAAATTTTGATAATTTATGGCACTGGTGCTCAGAGAATGTAGAGCGAAAAAATTATCACAATCTCCTTACATCCCATCATTTTCCTAATAAAAATGTGTCACCCTTCCAAACTCGAGTCGACCGCGAGAAATCGGTTTCCTATTTTATTAACCACTAGCTGACCCGGCAAACTTCGTCACGCCCAAAATTCGTTTTTTTTTATCAATACGTTCGAACATTCACGTTTTCATACTATCAGCAAGTTAATGGGCTCAATCGCAGAACTGTTCATTGATTGATCCTCTATTCGACACTGTTGAATTTACCTTTTACTATAATATTCCTAATATTTCTAACAAAACTCATCATTATAATATCAGATTATTTTCAGACACAATTCTCGTTCAAGATTTTTCAATCACGTGTTTCTCCGTTACATGGAATAAATGTTTTATACAGAAAATATGATAGAACAAAGACATCCCTAAATCGGACAATTCCTTCCTCGAATTCTGCTCTTATCAACACATCCGGCGAACCCTTTTTTTATATAGATAGAAGAAGATAGATGAGTGCGTTTTATCATATTAAAATTCATTTCCAGTTTCGAGCAAAGATCAATTTCGCTAGCGCAAACGTTAAATGGACTAACAGCACGTGTCACTATGTAATTGTAGAATATATGGGAATTTGATTTTCCGAATTTCCTTTTTCCTTCAGAGTTTTCCGAAAATTTTCAATTGTCATGTTTTGTTGGAATATTTTTGGTTGAAATATGTGTAATATTTTTATGGGACCCCCTCTCCATTCCAGAGGAGGAAGGGGTGTCATACCATTATAGAAATATTTCTCACACCCAAAAACCCTCACATCCCAAATTGTGCTTGATTAGTTCTCGAGTTATGTAGAAGTTTGTGTTTCGATTGTATGGCAGCCCCCTTAGAGAGGGGGAGGAGTGTCTAACCACCATAGAAAAATTTATTGCATCCTAAAACCTCCACATGTCAAATTTGGTTTCGTTTGCTTGATTAATTCTCGAATAATTCAGAAATTTGTGTTTCATTTGTACGGCAGCCCCCCTTAGAGTCTAACCATCAGAGAAACATTTATTGCACCCTAAAACCTCAATATGCCCAAGTTAGTTTCATTTGCTTGATTAAATTCGAGTTATGCAGAAATTTGTGTTTTATTTGTATGGCAGCCCTCCCTTAGAGAAGGCGGAGGAGTTTCTAACCAACATACAAACATTTATTGTACCCCAAAACCTCCACATGCCAAATTAGGTTTCGTTTGCCTGATTGGTTCTCGAAAAATGCAAAAATTTGTGTTTCATTTGTATGGCAGCCCCCCCTTAGAAAGGGGGTGGGGTCTCGTACTGTCATAAGATCCTTCCCCGACCCCAAAAACCCCTACATACCAATTTTCATGTCGATCGGTTCAATAGTTTTCGAGTCCATAAGAATCAGACAGACATAAAGACAGACAGAAATTCATTTATATATATATAATATATATATATATATATATATATATATATATATATATATATATATATATATATATATATATATATATATATATATATATATATATATATATATATATATATATATATATATATATATATATATATATATATATATATATATATATATATATATATATATATATATATATATATATATATATAGGTAGATTACTGCTGTAAAAGTTTACAAAAACTGTGGCCAGCCACTAGCCTGTAATTAATTTCTAGAGGATAAGCTCATATCTAATCCTCACAAATTGATTATTAGTTGGTACATAAAAATATCTTCAAACTCTCTCTAAAACCAGAGTTGAAAAAATGTCCAAGTGCCACTTCTGTTCTAGACCTCGAGACGTAGTAATTTTTTCTGTTTCTGGTGTTTTGATAATGTATGTTTTGACGTTTAATCAGTTGAACATTATTTTTTACTAAGCCATTTTTGATTATTTTTAATAGCACAACGTAGCAAAACGATATGTATGTGAATATTGTCCAATGAAAGCAATCCTGCAGAATACAATCCTTCAATCCTGCAGGAGCAAATTGAGATCATGTTGCATCAGTTTATCTAAACTCCATCCAACATACATCCTACATAGTCTCCGTTATCTAGACCCTTAACAATGAAATTCATTAATTCTAGTGGAGCAGTTTCAGTGCTTTTCGAGGAAAAAATCCAAACTGTTTACAACTGATGAGATTTGCCACCCAAAGCGTTGATTCCAGAATTTTGGATAAAGCAGGAAGAATGGACATTGGCCTATATAAAGTTTATCGCCTGACTTGTGTAGAGGTACTACTTTTGCTGTTTCATCAAATCATTAGATTGAGATGACATTATCATGTCGTTCATTACCGGCGAGCCGGCGAGCGTCGAGCGGAATGGTTTGTCTTTCTCAAGACAGGTGGTATTGCTTTCTTTCCGCAAGGGCCCTTCTGAGGACTTGAGACGGATGAACTGCAAAAGTTTAAAGGTTCTATAAACCAAACAAGCAAAAAGAAAGACATACGGACATTAGATTTACAATTTTTACAGAAGACCAGCTAGTTGTACAC
Source organism: Toxorhynchites rutilus septentrionalis (assembly GCF_029784135.1). Lineage (NCBI taxonomy): Eukaryota > Metazoa > Arthropoda > Insecta > Diptera > Culicidae > Toxorhynchites > Toxorhynchites rutilus. The sequence goes on along the minus strand of NC_073744.1, from coordinate 57,039,446 downwards.
AGTAAGTGTAAAAAGTATTGATGCACTGTATTGCATGTTTTCACAGCATTCAAATTTGAAAAAAAAATATAATTTATCAATCATACATAATAGATCATACATAATTAGAGTGCCAATGGATGTATGGGAAAAAAGTGACCCTCGAATTTTCAAAGCGAACTTGATTAAAAATGTTGATTCCCACGAAAAACTACCCTTGAGCTTGAGCTTGAGCTTGGGTAGACTGTACATTTCGTAGTTGCTCTCCGTGATTGACCTGAACCAACCAAATTGCACAAAGAACACACAGAATGACGCTTGGGTCTAGCAAATCATTCTCGTTGTGCAATTTTCGGTGATTCGAGCTTTTAATGGTCAATAACGACGCCGGCCACGTCCTTACAGTCACCAGGGAAAGGGGAGGAATGTTAGTACGATATTCGCCGCCCGAAGGCTAGAAGGGTCGCCACTATAGCGTGGTTCCCTAGCGATCATCATGGAAGGGATAGTTGTTAGTGAGAAGAGGTGAGAAACAGGATTCACTGTGGTAAGTGATGTGATTATGTGAACACGAACTATCGACTACTCAACAAAACGAAATTCTGAAAACCGCATATCTCAATACACAGCAGAGATGTTTAGGTATCCTGAGAAGGAAAACCTGTAAAATGGATTGGGTCGGTTGTATATTCTATTATTTATCGTATGTATTTTTCGAAATCCAATCGCGACGGCTTATGATTCCCACGAAAAACTACCCTATGCAAAATATCAGCTCAATCGGACTTCATTTACTAGTGTCGCACAGCGGTCAAAGTTTGAGTTTTTTGAAAACCGATAAATCACAAAAAGGGGGGGGGATTGGTGCGGTAAAGAAAATCGGAGTTTTCGAAAAAAAAATTGATGCCAAATGTCTTCCAATTGCAAGAAACGTCGAGATCTACTGTCATCTCGAAATTTTTTTTTTGTCAAAAATCGATACTCTGAGACTTAGTCGTTTTTTTGGAATACGAGGCAAAACGTATGATGTAGGATGCCAATGAAAATCGTCATATCGACTTTTCATACGGGACTCCCTGCAAAATGTTGATTTGCACGATAAAATACCCTCTGCAATATATTGGCTCATACGGACTTCATTTACTATTGTCGCAGATCTTAAAATTTAAGTTTCCTGAAAATCGGAAAATCACCCAAGGGGAGAGTGAAGGAATTTGGGGTTTTAAAAAAAAAGGGTTTTTGATGCCAAATGCAGCCGTATGACACCCGCCATGTTTTTGGTGCCAACATCTCCAACGTCAAAAGTATATGTTTTCTTCAAAACAGCGATCCGCGTTGACGGCAGCTTCGTTTACTAGTTTAGGGGAGCGTCAAAGAATAACTGATTTTCAGTCGGAATGAACGTTTTCAGAATCAAAAATTATGAATGAAAATTAGCTTTTCTATATCAAATTAGTATTCTATTTAAATTAAAAACACTTGAATTGCAGGTGGGGAAAAGGTCTCATACGAAAATTGTTTGTGAAGATAACTTTATATTATAATAAAAAAAAATCAGTTACAATGTTGGAATTGTATAGCCATACGGTTGAATGAAAGTGAGAAAAAACATGTTTCAAGTAATTAAATAACATGATGTGAAAATTTTCATTCAAATTTTAAAATTTAAAAACCGGCTTCGCGTCTTCTAATCTGATAGAGATCACACTAACGAGTTTGGGACCCAAATTATGGCCCTAATTCGAAGTCGCCACCAGACGTCGACACAATGCCACTGTCGTCGCGAATTACCAATTTACCAAAAACTGACATATCGTGATGTCGTTGATGAACTTTTTCAGCAGAGGGATAGTGAGATAGGCGGTGACGGTAGGTAGAATGAGATAGCGAGAATCGTGCCATACACCTGGCCAAATGTCTTACAATCGCATGAAACATCGAGATTTACTGTTATCTCGAAAATAAATTTTTCGTCAAAAATCGAATTTTCAGACAAAAACGACAGTGCCGAAAAGTAAAGTTTTGACAAAAAACAAATTATTCGAGATAACAGTAAATCTCGACGTTTCATGCAATTCTAAGACATTTGGCATCAAAAAACTTTTTTTGAAAACTTTTTTTGAACAGTAGATCTCGACGTTTCATGCAATTTGAAGACATTTGGCTTAAACATTTTTTTTCGAAAACTCCGATTTCTATTACTCCCCCCTTGGGTGAATTTTCGGTTTTCAAAAAACTCAAACTTTGACCGCTGTGCGACACTAGTAAATGAAGTCCGATTGAGCTGATATTTTGCATAGGGTAGTTTTTCGTGGGAATCAACATTCTTGATCAAGTTCGCTTTGAAAATTCGAGATGGCCATTTTTATTGGCACTCTGGTGTCCATCTTAACCGCCCTGTCTGTCTTTCCAGACTTTCCCTTATTTCTGACAAGTCTGGCGAGTCCATAAAAACACTAACCAATCAGTATATGTAAACCGAGACGCATAGATCACTCTTCTCTCGAACCGGGTGCGTAAATTCTCATCCAAAGCGTGCTTATTTCCCAAATGAGAGCTCTCCGGAGACTTTTCAACATAAATAGTTTCCAATTTGGGCACTCATAGAAAGTAAAACGCAACTCGAGAGCCATTCACCGCCGGTCGACAAGCAAAGCCATCCGAACCGAGGTCTCTGCCGCTCCGAAGCGCCGCCATCACCCTTTTTCCCCGAAACCGGTGGAACCCTCTTAATCGCCGAAATTAAATTAAATTCTCGCAGAAATCTCTCTACCTCTCCGAGATAGACGAAAGATAAATAAAACGATAATTAATTCAAAAGATGTTGAACGCCGTTCGCTTTCTTAAGACGTTGACGAAGCGATGGGTTTCGTCCCGCTCTCTCTCTCTCTCTCTCTGCCCCACAGCTCCGGCTGCTCAGCATAGATCTTGAAAGGAACCATTCATCCGAGCACTTTTGCCGTTCCCTCGTTTTTCATATCTTTTATTTTTTGCACTTTGGGCACTCTTTGAAAACGAGCGAACTTGTTCAAATATTATATTTGAAAAATAAATAAGTTTGCATCCCACCTTGTCCTGTGTCTCTCCCTCTCGGTTTTGTCAGAGCCGAGCAGTCGTCTTTTTCTTCGTCGGATCGGTTGGGAAAAGGAAAAGCGACAGACAAGATAGTCTCGTCTGCTGAATTTATGCGGAATTCACTTGAGATTTTTTCTCCGTCTTCTTCTTCTTTCGTTATTTTGGTGAGTATGCTCACAATGCTTTTGTGTCAAGGTTTTTTGCACGCTCTGCACGATTGCGGGTTCGAGGAGAGGCCACTTCCCCCCCATTTCGCGTCTCGTCTGCTGCCGTTATGTACAAATTTATGAATAGTTTCCTTTCGGCTGGAGAGATGAAAGGGAACAGACAGCTTTGTGAATGGTATTGGGGGGTTGGAAGGGCAGTGGCCTCGGGTTGCCGTTCTGGGCTCAGGTAGACGGGGAGCGAAATTAGAGTGAATGTTTTGAAAAATGATTAATAATATCACGCCGTGAACTTCAAAATTTGGAATCGTCCAAGCGTTCGTTTTGATAAATTCATAAAATGATAAGCACTTTTTTGTTTTGTGTTTGAAAGATAAACATACTTGATTTGTTCGGAAAGTTCGTGTCGATTTTAGGAAACAATCAAAATCGTCAGTTTTATGGGTAGGGGTGTACAGTTGCCTTATAGAACATTCGGACTGGGAGCTGGAAGCCAACATCTATTTTTATGTATGTTCCACTATCCATCGGTAAGCATTTTTGGTACTCCGTGAGAACCTTGTTGTGCAATTTCTGCGTGCGTATTTTGGCCACTAGATTCTGCTTCAACGTCTTATTTAGATTTTTTACTGGCACAAAAAAAAAACGAAAAACTTTCTCACAGACAGATTCCTCGGACAGTAATTTGGTTTGAATTGTATTTTTCGGCGACATCAGCATCAATTTGCACTGTTTTTTCCTAAATACCATTGAACGATATTTTAATTTCTAAAACATAATGAAATCAACCACTAGAGACGCTGCTATGAAATCAATCATTTGGATAAAAAATGATTGAGAAAAAGTCGTTTAGTTAATTAAAGTGAAAGAAGATGTGGCAGGAAAAAAATCGATACTGATCGATATTCATTATTCATATTATTGAAATAATATTAACATTGATACAGGAAAACCTGTTTTGTGCGTTTTTTTGTGCGATTTTTTTTATCTGTATATGAAAATAAGGATATTAGACGAAGTTATTGTCCAGATTTTTTCGATGGTTTATATGCATTTCAGTGAGAAAAATTATAGGAGGTTGTGTTCAAGACACGACCGCATTGTTGTTTTAATTCAAGTCGTGGATATTATTTTATAATGCAACGAAAATTTTGAAATAACCACAGTTTGGTCGCTCTGAAATGTTTTTTTTTATTGTAGAATCATTTGGTGATATTTATTTGATGATTCATTCTTGTGCTCGCAGAACAATACTTTGCTCGAGATAAGCGCAGCTGTCATCCTTAGTGGAGAAAGTTTTGCTACTGGCAAGCGAAATCAAATCACATACAAAATTCCAGAACGTTCATTCTTGGTGACTAAATAAACGAAATAAACTCTATCTGTTAATTTCAACAACCTTGAAAGGAGTAGAGATGGGCGAGCGCTCACGAGCCGCTCATTTGAGCCGGTACGTCAGAAATAGTGTACGATCCACAGTTCTCTAAAAATGAGCCGCGGCTCTCAAATGAATGAACCACGGTTCAAAAAAGACCCATGGTTGTTTTATGAGCCGTGGCTCTTTTTGAACCGCGGTTCATTTAAGAGCCGTTCATTTGAGAACCACGGTTCCAAAAAGAATTGCGGTTCATAAAAGAACCGTGTTTCTTTTAAGAGCCGGCTTATTGATAAAGAACCGTGAATCGTACGCTCGTTATGACGAACCGTGGCTTGCGACAGTGCGGATAAAATATATGTTTCCCATGCTACTTAAGCGGTTTCATTTAACTGTTTGTATGTTTGTAGATTTTGCCGGATTACATATTTTCTCGAAACCCCATAAATATGGGTATCTAATGAAAGGACTTGACTAGTAGGACACAGTTATTTATGTAAAATGGAAATCCAAGATGGCGAAAACATTCCATTCGATATATTTCAAAAAAGTTTGGGGTATAAAACGCGGAGAAAACTGTGTCGTAATCGAAAACTGCTGTATTCTCCCGACTGATAATTCGACATGATCAACATTATATGGAAATAAGTTCTAGTGACTATAAAAAGCTCTGTATGAATTGATTTCGGAGCTGGTAAAGTGATCTACAAATCTTGAGTCAAACGAACCAGCAAACATTAAATCGCATAACAAGCATATATATAACAATATATGCCCTAAAATTTGGTTGGCATACAATGCGCCTAACTGGCATATGCATGCAAAAGTGGAGGTCATATACATACATGGCAAATGCTTACCGAATTTGTTCGGATGAATATGCAACTTTGGCCGGCTATAATAGCGATTCTGTTGGAATTGAATTGCGATCTAATATGAATATATTCATGAATTGTCAAAGCACCAAATACGACACTCATATACTATTTATTACAGACATAGAAAAAAAAACAAATGGCGCAAAATATTTTCGTGAAATGTTTATTATAACCTCTCGAATCGCCATTTTTATATATGAGTATTTATGTTCGTAGAAATAATAATTGATTGATTGACTTATGTTGGGAGTGGAATATGAATGTTTAAAATGACACAGATTGATGTTTGGTGGAAACTGCTCCGATGTGGGTTCGAACTCCGGTCGTCTGGATTATCATCCACCAGCTATCTCGCGCGGTTATCTGAAATTTAATTCGGTTCAAACTTTCGAGTGCATCAACATTTCATTGACATTTCAATATGATGTAATATGTTCTTTATTAGGATCTAATATGATTACTGTTTCATGATTTTCTTCAGCATGCAACACGATTTACTACAGTACTGAATCGATTAAAATTATACGCTTATACGACACATAAACTGCATCATCATAATATACGCATATGATGCGGATTAAATATATTTTACGACAATATACATCATAACATTGATGTTTATTATACCGAATTGCGACTTAATTTGATAATGGTATATAAAATCGAGTTTTTACTTTTTATGCGATTTCAAATATACACGATACATACTTATTATATGTGATTCTGATTTATTCGGATTTCTTGTAAGACTTGGCACGTGCAAAATTATACGATTTAATGTTTGCTGGGGAATTAGTATCCTAACAAATACTGCTAGATCCTCGCTTCAAGCAGCAAGGCTTTGGGGATAACAGAAAGTACAACTATGCACACCAGTCGTTGATAAGGATGCTAGAAATGACATCCATAGAATACACACTTACGAAACTACCACAAATCGTTGGTAATGAAGCGCTGTCAACTGTATGGGAGGAGTTTGATGCATTGGTTGGTAATCTTCGATCCTCACATGATCCAAAAGCTGCTGCAACATCTATTGTAGATAAACATTCAGCGGAACCACATTTGCTGAGACCACCCTTCGTTTTGGTGGAATGAAAGGAAATCTATCTCTCCGCGGCTCTATCCTTTTTTTTGAAAATATAATGTATTCCGGCGACCTCAGTACTATGTACGCGAGATTTTTCGAAAGCAAGACAAGTTTGCAGTGAAAGATGTAGTTGACTTTCATCAGATAACATTGAAAAGATAATGTTTATAAATAAAAAAAATAAAGAAGATTATTGTCATGAAAATATATTAGAGAAAACCTTCAGTAAAGTAATATTTTTACTTTTCTCTGCACTGATTATTGTTTTAAACCTTATTTTTACGTCTTCCATTCTTTACATATCCGAATAAAGCAGTTCTTGAAAAGAGCCGTCGAGCCGCTCAAATGAGCCGGCTCTTTTCATTGAGCGCACGACTCTGAGCCGCTCACTGAAATGAACCGTTTTGCCCATCTCTAGAAAGGAGTAGCACTGCTTCATTATGATCAAGATTAGCGCAAATGCAATTGAAAGTTGAAAGCAGTTTTGCGACTGGCACGCGAGCCCAAATAAATTAATAACTTAATATAACTTATTGTATAACTCCCAAATATAACAATATAACTTAACCCCCAATATAACCTATTGGTATTCCCCAAATAATTTTTTGGTGCACAACATTAACACCTGCTTCACCATAGCGTCAGTTCAATGCGTTGATGACAGCAAACAAACAGTGTTAACTGCTGGGAAAAAGGCTGAATATTTGCCTCAGCAGAGATTCATTACCAATACCCTAGCGTAAATATTTCCCTCCCGTTATCTCCCCTCCTTGTTTATATTTATCATTACGACTGCATAATTTGCAACACCAAACAATCGTCAATGATAGCATGAAAAAAATAGGCGATTGTTGCATCGTTACAGGGCCAATGCACATGGGAGCAGATACAAATGGGGTTTCAGCGTAGCGAAGATGCACTATTTTAACTTACGGGTTATGAAGCACGCATGTATGCATACTAATATCCATATAGCGATGGCTTGAGGCAACTAAATATAAACACACTTATCTCCGTTTTGCGCTCTTCTGGACAGAATCCTTTTCTGTTAATATAGCCAGTCTAGATGGCTTAGCTGTCATCCTTTGTGGAGAGAGTTGTCCTACCGTCATGCGAAACCAAATGACTTACAAAATTCCAGAACATTTATTTTCTTGGTGAGCTGATGATAGACTAGCTTGATGATTCCCTACACAATTGTGTAGCTTAGAACCTTAATGCAATGGCATCATTTTGATGCAATGATTGTAATGCCAGAAACATCGATAGATGCTGAAAGTTTGCCTTCCTTCCTTTCTTGGAACTCCAAACATCTTCAGTTCACTCGTCTCTAATCTTCAAAGAGGCCCTTGGAAAACTTTACTTTATCCAAAACATTACTCCTTCACCGCATTTCCTTGAGAAAGGCATTCGACCCCTCGCCGTCCAGCTCGCCCAGCCACGATGTTGTTCAGTCGATTTCCTCCCGAAGAATGAAAGTTTGCCTCAGCGAGATCCGTTGTTTATACTCTAGGTAAATATTCTCTTTCGTTCTTCTTATTTTCCTTTGTTCACGGAGACGTTACATCTTATGATTTCCCCTTCGTTGCTCGTCGATAAGTTGATCGTTATTGACAGCTCTGTTCGGGGAAGCACACAAATGGACAGAACAAATGTATGAGGAAATGGAAATGCTTCCAATTTTCATCAATTTAAACCATATACCGACTATGGGATTGTAATGTATAGGATATCAAACAAATCTTAGGGTATTTCCGATTCGTTTGCTATGTAAATCCCCTCAATCCGTTCGTGGCAAAAATAGTTATTAACGTTAACTTTATTTCATAAAAACATGACCTGTTTTCTGATTAGAGAACTGCGTCTTTCATTAAGAGTGCCAACTCTTAATGAAAGACGCAGTTCTACGTCAAAAAACGATGTATACTGATAAACAAATTTACAAAAAGATCGAAAGCATAAAAAATCTTTTTTCTCGATTTTCTCGAGTACAAAAGATCGATCCAAAAAATCGGAAATCGGAATGGAAAAGATCGATCTTCTAAAAATCGGTCCGAGATCGCCCAATCCTACAAGCAACACACACATTTTGGATAAAAAAAAACACACACACACACACACACAAAGCCAAACACTGATGGCTAGAAGCGACTTATAATCATTTGTACTTTTTTCGCCTGCTTTGCCATGGCTCGGATGATTGTGTTGCAATGTAAGATGCACTTCATGACAAATATTCGCTTGCGTTTACAGCTCGAGGGGAAACATAAAACACAAAACGAGCAGAATAAGCGATCTTTGTTATTTCGGGCACAGAAAGATCTTGAGAATTTTCCTCAGAGAAGATGCAATACTTATACGCTAGCGACAGTTTACTTACTATGCAAGAGTGGAGTTTACTTCGCAAATATTCTCTTTTCGCTATTCCCCTTCGTTATTTCTATTCTAGTGGGACACAAATGGACAGAGCAAATGTATGGGGTAACGGGATTGCTTCCGATTTTCACCAATTTAAATCATATACAGATTATGGGATCGTAATGTATAGCATATCAAACAAATCTTAGAAAGTTTCCGATTCGATTGGTATGCAAATCGTTGAAATCCGTTCGCAGCAAAAATAGTTATTAACGTTAATTTTATTTCATAAAAACGTGACCTGTTTTCTGATTTGGCACCCTTAATGTAAGACGTAATGTCCTACGTCAAAAATACGGGTCTAATGTTTTGCGATAAAGAACAAAACAATCACTTTTCACGAAAATCTGAGAACCACTATATCGGTTTGACATGGGATGGCTGTATATCAACATTTCCATTGCACTTCTAGGTGGATTGACGTTATTTTCGTAGCTCACACAATCATTCAAGACTTACATAATGTTGAATTATCTTAAAATTATTGAGAAATTGATTTCTAAACACAATTCTTAATAAAAAGTCACAGGAGGGTTGTGTTCGAGACACGACCGCATAGTTTACGTAGGATTCCGTTAGGCTATCTGTTGATTTTGGGTATGTTTGAAGAATTACATGTAACGATGTAATTTGATAATGATTTTGTGGCCCTGATAAGGGCCGTTTTGTTTAGTTGTTGAGTATTGTTTGCTCACTCCACGAGTGTTTACCGGCTGATGATGACAGAAGAATGGTAAACAGTCGTTGGATGGTGCGTATCAGATAAAAGATACCGAAGTGGAACGAGATATGATGAAAATCGCCCTCTGTTATCCTAGACGAGATGCCACCTGTGATATGTATGGATGAAATGAAGAAAAAAAACTCACCAATGTAATATGAGATAATTACCAATACCGAACACAATTATCAATTTTTCTCATAAGTAAAAACATGTTACTTTATTATAGAGAAAACATATTTGAAATGGAAAAAGGAATTTTCTTTTATAATTTTTACTTTCTGAGTGTTTATTCAACTCAATGCAAACTTGGTCTAACAACACCTAATACTATAGGTAGATCATATGGGAAATAACTTTTTCTAATATTTCTTCACTTTTCCAACTTTTCTCGCCTGTTACCAGTGTGCGGTAACAAAAGTATTTACTGTGTCTTCATGAGTCGGCTCATGAAGATTGCAGAAATTGTATTTACCACTCGTAACGCCTGTAAAAAAACTAATGTTTTTCGTTTGAAATAGAATTTATGTTTTATTCACAGTAAAAGTACAATCGATACGTTATCCTAAAATATAACTGTAAACTCGAAATATCATTTAGATTATGTGAAACTTCAATCAACCGCCACCCACGCTAGCCACCAGTCATCCAAACTACCACGCCATATTCACCACAACAAAGGATCCGGTTCCCGCCATGTCTGGTCAACAGGAATGGGAGAGATAATAAAAGGACGTCGGATGACGTGGAGAGGTTCTATTCGGCCCTCGAGAGTTTGGATGCAACACGTAGTTAAACCACTCGTTATGTGGAAATTATTCGACGGTGATTATATCACGTATCAACGGTGTAACTCGAGTGAGAAAGTAAGAATCGATATTCCTGTGGAAATGCTCCAGAAAACGTTCGTGCTAGTGAGTGGCTGAAGCCTTATGGTCTAATAAGAAGAGTGACATACAAGATACCCCTTGAGAAGGTCTTCAACGCAGCCTCTGCCTGACAGCAGAAATTTCCCCGCCGGAATACCGATAGCTCTTAAAGAGGAGTTATCCAGAACATCGGGGACCAGCAACAGCAGCAGCAGGAGACGTGGCGTGGTGGCTTGGGTGGATTCGGAGAGATTAACAAGTAATGTGTACAATAAATGTAAAGGTTAGTTTAGTGTTAAAACTAGTTGTCGTGATTTAGAACGCCTCACATCCGAAACGACTCTGAATCCATGAGCTGAATCGCATTGTAATCAATGAACAAAAAAGTTCAGTAACACGCCGTATAAACTTTCCTTGGGTGAAAATGAACACGACAAAACAGACAGCTTAAAACGAACGACCGGTTCTCGAGCGGGAACAAACCTTGGTTTTCATTTATGAAAATTGAAATAAATCGTTTCATATATCAAGTCATTTTTAACACAACTGTTTGATAGTTAGTTTCATGACACATATTATTTTCTTCAATATACAAAATTTTTTTGGAGTGCCGAAATCGATTGACGCAAAATTTTTATTAATCCATCAGGAAATGACTGAACAATAAGCGTTTGAAATTGGACATCTTTCATGAAGCGATCGATTTTCATTTAACAATTTGGGATACAATGTTTTCCCGAAAGACGCAATCCTACGTCAAAATTGACCCATTGTCATCCCCTCTAAGGGGTGAGATTGGGTCAACTTTCATTTAATCATAGTTTAATAAAAAATTGAAATTGTTCAACAATTCCTTGAACACTTACGAGAGTTCATAATTAGAGATCATTTCTACGTAAGAGATCTCTAATTTACGATAGTTATTCAACAAAAAGTTCGAGAACTACCTTTTTGACCCATTTCCTCCCCCATCGACGGTAATTCAATAAAATCATTCCGAAATTAGGGCGCAATGAAATAGCTCAAGCAAGTCCACGATTATCAAAAAAATATATAGGAGGTTGTGTCCAAGATACGACCGCATTGTTGACGTAGAACTACGCTGTTATTTTATATAAGTCGCTCGTTTATACCTTCGGATATTATTTAATAATGTTGTGAAATTTTAGAAACAACTGCATAGTAGAATAATCTCTGAAATGGTTTTTTCATTGTAGAACAAGCTGACAATAATTGATTGATGATTCATTCTTGCCCTCGTAGAACAATACACTAGCTAATCTTATGTCGCAATTTATTTCATGTCAATGCAATTAAAATTTATCTCGAACGCTAGTCCGGTGGCCTTTTTCGCAATTGACATAGACTCGGCTACAGTCGATTATATACATGTTGCACCAGTACCATTATTCCACATCTCATAACTACATCAATATATCTTTGGTACCGCATGGAAACAACAACAATGACAACACTTGCAAGTATCAAATATCATGCTACATGTTATTTAGTATTGCTTCAGTGGAATCGCACATTTGGGCATCGTTCGTATAACGTGAACTTGAAACTACTAGGAATATAAACACTTCTCATCATTTTGCGCTATTCTCAAAAGAAACGCTTCTGTTAATATTACTGGCCTCGAAAGAAGTTGCATTACTTCCTCTTGCTAGAGATAAGCACAGCTGTCACCCTTAGTGGAGGAAGTTTAGCTACTGGCCTGCTTGGAAAAAGACTGAATTATGCCACACAGCTTGTACTCTGCTGTAGCACCCATGCCTGGGTAACGGCGTTTACATTTTCGACCGACGCGCCGAAGTCGCCTATTTCGCTGTTGTTCGATGCGATGTCAAGCCAGCGCTACACGATGCTACGAACACCCCCGAATGCTGGACGCTCGATGATTCGACGCATCGTGTAGTCGACTGACGAGCTACGAACCTCCAATGTCGAGTGTCGAGTATTCGCGTTGGAAGGTAATCAGTTCGTTGTGGATTAACTTCCAACGCGAGTGGCACGATTCAAAGGATTTTTGTCATTCGTTGATTCGACACTCGATGACATTCGATACACCGCTACACGATTCGCCTGAATCTATCTTTGACAGATTGGTTTGTTTACAAGTTTTAGATGAAGGAACTATGAATTTGATTTATAAAATTCAAAATATTCGACAAAATATTGCAGTTTAATAATGTTGATTTTAAGCATTTTTAATTTACTGCCCGATATCAGTACAATTGCTACGGCAGCAATTTCAATACTCGCATTGTCACCAGTTTCCTAACGTTTTTGATGGTAAATAAAAACAATAAATAGGGGGTCTCCGTAGCCACATTGGTTGCGCGTTCGCTTAGTAAGCGATCGATCGTGAGTTCAAAACTCAGGGCCCCCATTGACCATCTTTGTGTTGTTACAGAATAACTACGTCCACGCAACAATCATCAGCGATGGAGATCGATCCACGGTCGAAATAAGATCGATTCATCCATACAACTGCTCTGCTCTGCAAGACACATCGGGCTGCTGTTCTATAAATAACTCAACAATGGATCAACGACTGTCTCCGCTGTCCAGTCTTAACTGGATAATGGAAGAACAGATAGAAAACTCTTACGCCTAAATGGCTACTGTGTAAATTTGTACCATTTGCAATGGTATAGAAGGGAATACTCTAACGCCGAAAAATGGCAACTGTGTAGTGTGCTAATTATAGATATGATAAATATGTGACATGTACACGATTCAAATCCGGCTCTGTTACAGCTAAAATGCTAATGAGCCTAAATTAAACAAAAGGGATAAAAAAAAACAATAAACATTCGATGATCCACATATTCGCCGATTGTTGGACCGATTGCATTGAATCGAACATTCACTTCACCGTGTAGCAGGACATTCGTCACAACATTTGTCGATTCATCGAGTCAAATGTTTGAGTCCAACATTCGAGTGAAACGTTGGACGAATCGTGTAGCGCCCGCATCACACTCGCGAAGGCTCGGTTCAGTGCGAGCGCTTTTAACTGCACCAACATCGCGTGCATCATTAGATGACGCTTGTTTCGAAATTTTATTGCCCCTGGCAATGCGTTCGTTTTTTGAAAGGCTCGAGCCTGTCTTCCTCTTCTTCTTGCTCATCACATATTACGCGAAGCGTCTAATTTATGACGCGGAAAGAAAAACACACGATACGATACGAACGCGAAAAACGAACTGAAAAGAACCACACGACGATATCCAAGTTGGATTACCACTGGTGGGGTCCAATCTTAGATCGAAGCGCAGCGAAAGCAAAGTGATCTGGACTGCTCAACAATCCGATGCCGAATGAAAGTTTGCCTCAGCGAGATCAACTGTTTATACTCTAGGCAAGTATTCCCCTTCATTCTTCTTCTTTTCCTTTGTTCACAGAGACTTTAAATCCTACGATTTCCCCTTCGTTGCTCGTTATTGACAGCTCTGTTCGGGAAAGCACACAAATGAACAGAACATGTATGTATGGGAAAATGGAAACGCCTAAAGTTATCATGAGTTTTAACCATTTACAAACCAGGGGATTCGAATGTATATCATATTAAACAAATCTTAGGAAATTTCCGATTCGTTTAGTATGTAAATCGCCAAAATCCGTTCGCGGCAAAAATAGTTATTAACGTTAACTTTATTTCAAAAAAAAACGTGACCTGTTTTCTGATTTGGCACCCTTAATGAAAGACGTAGTTCTACGTCAAAATGTAAGGAGTTGTATCTAGGACACGACCGTATATTTTCGACGTAGAACTACGCAATTACATTAAGTTCATTCACCTCTAGTGTCTGAAAAGAAGACTTTCACGGGCTTCTCAGTTTAAAAGTACGTTTTGGGGAAACATATTTCGGTCTGCACAACGACAAGCGAGTACAAAAATACTCAACACCAAAAAATACCCCCGACTTGCATGTATTTGCAAAGCGGATTCCTACAGGCACATTGATTTTGAAGTCCGTGTTAGGGAAACACAGCTCGGTGGGAGAAAAAATACTCCCGACTTACATGTATATTTGCAAAGCGGATTTCCACAGGTACATCGATTTTGAACTCTGTTGGGGAAACCGTCAATCGGGCCAATGAGCACTTGGCAGTTAGGGCGTTTACATAACGCTTGACATTTTACAGTTCATTCAATTGTTTATCTCGTGAAACATAACATTTTATTAATTGTGATAGACGCGTAGAAATATTTCCTATCAATTGATGCAAACATCTTTACGATCTGTTAAGAAATGTTCGAGTTATAAGCATTCGAAATACGGGTATTGTTAGCACACAAATCGGCAGAACAAATGTATGGGAAAAAGGAAGTTGTTCCAGTTTTCATGAATTTAAGCCGTTTAGAGATTATCGAATTGTAATGTATAGCATATCAATCACAAATCTTAGAGAATGTCCGGTTCGATTGGTATGCAAATCATGAGAATTCGTTCACCGTGAAAATAGTTATTAACGTTAACTTTATTTCATAAAAACGTGACCTGTTTTCTAATTTGGCACCCTTTCTGAAAGACTGAAAGTTCTACGTCAAAAACTTTTGTCACCTCAAAATAACTTTCATCAGAAGAAATGTTCTGAACTGATAAAATATCTTCCGAACCAAGCCTTTCTTTGACTTGATAATGCAATGTTTCTATCACGGGGAAATTAAAACGCCATGAACATTACTACTTGTAATATGAAAACAGGCTAATTGCATTAATTCACTCGCAGCGGAGTACACCAACCCCTCGAAACCCTTACGTAACGCATCCAATCCAATCATCGAAACATCCCATCGGCTCGATAAAAGGAAAAACAATACTCATGCGAAAAGAAATAGATCAGCTTGCAAAGCACCTGGCTGGCTAGTGAACACGAGAGTGAAGCGAAAATCTCATAACATCAGGCTCACGATTGAGCTTCATTATCATCAGGTCTGGCGCGATTGTGTCTGGTCATGCTCGTTGTTTAATAGCATACAGCAGGCAGCATCGCACCTATCGGTTCGTAATGTTCAACTCTATACCCCACAGCGCCACCCGCATTTACGCATCCAAGTGTTGCTCCTCAGGTATCCAAATCCCCGTTCCGGGAAGGGCGGTATATGACAGCGACTGCTGCTGCTGCTACTTCCTCTGCCGCTTCAACATGGTATAGCAGCTAGTCGCTAACAGTCTCATCACATCTCCCCGCGGGTCTGCTAATCTGATTCGACGGAACAGCGCGCGAAGTCAACGGCGGCCTTTACCTCGCGAGAGTAGCGAACGTGTAAATAAATGTGTACACATGCTATTCATTCCATGAATTGCTCCGCTCCGGCAGTAATGGTGTGTTGATTTTTTTCCCTACCTTCCGCCCTTTCGCAGCCATGTTCTGGGGTTTTTTTTTCTTCTTGCTCCTTCGAGATATCTCGCCGTTTGCATCGAATTACCTGCCGTGTAACACCCATATCCACGAATGCTGAGTAGGGCAACTTGTGAAAAACAATGAGGTTTATGATGTTTTCTTTTGGATTTTGTTGTGGGTTTTTTTTTGTTGCTTTCGTGAAATTTGTGTAGCAGCACTTTACGTTCAAGTGTTCTCTTGATGTGTTGTAGCCTTGCTCGAAGGGTAATAAAAAGAAACGAGAGACTGCAAGCAAAACAAAAAAAAACAAAAACGCTCCGTGTGTTTAATTTCCAACATGTGTAAATGGACGAGTGAAGTGCCTCTCGGGGTGTTGATATTTTATTAGTTTCGCTAAAAGACAAAGTGCTTGTTGGTTGAGCAATTTGCGTTTCTGCGCAACTTAATGCAATATTTGAGTAAATTTTATTTCCTGCCCAACGAAACGAGCGCTTGGCGAACTGATGTTTGCACGATGTTCGCTGTTTATTTTCAATTTCATCGACCATTGCTTCGTAACGATTCCACGCCAGGTTGACGGAAGAGTTTCTAAGTGATCAAACAGCACTTGCAGTCAATCCAGTGATGACGAAAATTTAACCTATACGACGAGTATCGAGAAGACAGAAATGCTAAATCAATTCGTTAATCCACTCGGTTACTCACCGCCTGATGAAGGGTGTTTTTTTTCAAGCGATTGGCTTTAATTTATATCAAATAAAAAACCCAGGAAAATTGAGAAAAAATATGAAATACTAGCTGACCCGGCAAACTTCGTCCCGCCCAACATTTGTTTTATGTTATCAATACCTTCAAACATTCAAGTACATGGCTCCAATCGCAGAACTGTTCATTGATTGATCTTCTATTCGACCCCGTTGAATTTACTTTTTACTATAAAATTTCTGTTATTTCTAACAAAACTCATCATTACAATATCAGATTATTTTCAGTGATAATTCTCGTTCAAGATTTTTCAACCACTTGCAAATAACATGTTTCTCCGATACATGGAATAAATGTCAAAAGATAGGGCGATTAGTTGGGAAGCTTTGATGCATCCACGAAATAGCCAAGACTTTGCAAACGTCTTTGTGATCTATTAAGAAATTATCGAGTCATAAGCGCCCGAAATCATTGTTTTCTTCAGTGCCTAGATTTTCATTTTACCCCCTAATCTTCCGGTTAGACGTAGTCTTACTTCAAAATAATTATTCAGAAATAAAACCGAAAACGCGGATACTTTTTAAATGACCTAGTATATTCGAATAATTGTGTGTCTATAAGAGTAATGCTTTGGATTGTTTTCCCTGAACCCTTTTACGGGCAGTGGTAACTATATTGCCACCAACGATTTTGTTTTTTTCTCTTCTTCAACAATAAATTATCACTTCTAGGCTAATTGTGGTAACTAGTTCTGATATCTAGTAACGTGTCTGATTTTTTTGGGCGCGAAAAAATTAAAAACTATTCATTTTGTAGTCATTTTGTGTTAACAACTCCCAATTTAGAGCAGCGAGAGCAAATTTCCCGAAAAGTCATTGAAAAACAGTCTATTTATTGAAGTTTTCAATACATATGAACTGTTTAGGACCTGGTTTAATCTCATTATGAATTCTATTAATTGTTTTTGTTGAAACTAACATAAAAAATTCAAATATAAGAAATACATTTTTACCGCTAGACGGGCAGGTGGCAACTATATTGCCGTCAATTTTTTCAATGTTTTTAATTGTTTTGTTTATTGAAATTATTAATTAAACTAACATTTTTATCCATAAAACTATAAAATAGAAAATAGAAGCAATCCCAAAATGAAATTTAAGTGAAGTTCAATTTTATTTTGATCTTTTTGAAATAATTGTAATTTAATGTAATGTCCACGTGGACAACAGGGGGGGTATAGGAAATGTCACGTTTGTCCACGGTGGGGGAGGGGGTGTTCAAAAACATGATTTTTCTGTCCACGTGGTATGTGGACAGCCCCTAATCTCGCCAAAATATCGCACTCCAAAAAATCGAAAAGCAAATTTCCACCGTCGCTAACTGCACTTCAAAATTGACAGCCCGTTTTCTTCTTTTCCGTGCCCGTGATTCCCCGGTCAAAAGCTTTCTCCCGCTTTTTGGGATTCAGTCGCTCTTTCTCGCCGACGTGACACTCTCACAGGGAAGCTTTCTCCCATTGAACTCTTTCGCTTAATTTATGATGAGTGTACCATGTGCGACTACGGCATGAGAGATGTATTGCGAATGTGTTGGTATGCATATTTTCATAGAGGTTCTGAGCTAGTCAGCTTCAATGTGATCATGCTAACTAGGGTTGCTACAAGGCCGGAAAAGCACTTAAAACTTATGTAACTGAGCCTGTAGAAATAGACGAATTCTCGCGTAACTTTTGAAAAGGTCCAATGTAACATTTTCGTCAACTCGAGAAAAACGAAGTTGAAGACCCAAACATTATTCCGCGAATTGTCTTAAAAGCTTTCGATCTTTATCGCTACTTTCACCACTAGCAGTCAAGAATAACTCTGAAAAACCAATCGTAACTGTTGTTCCGTGATTTGAGATTAAAGTTGAAGACTAGGAGCGAAAAATGTTACATTGGACGTTTTGACTACCCGCATTTGCACATTGGACATATTACGTTGCACGATAAGAATTTGAAACTAACTACTAAACAACAATACAAATAACAGCATTTCATTCTAAAGGCAGATTATTATTGTTATCACTCGTTGAATTGCACTGAAATCGGTAACAACACCTGTAAGGAACAAAAACTCGAAACGACCGAAGTACGACTTCGTATTGTTTTGACTGCTTTGTTACTTCGGACGTTTCGGGCGTCGGAGGAAGGAAGCGTCCGAAGACCGGGCGCTTAAAATCCGAATCTGTACATTGGATATTTTTTGTGTCGGCGATAAAATGATGAAGAAGATAGATACGTGAACGATTGTTTTTGTAATACATTCAATGATTGAAAACTAATAGCGTGCATCCATTAACTCGATTTGTTTACATTTGTTACATAGGACCTTTTCAAAAGTTACGCGAGAATTAATAAAAAATGACGTAAGAAATGCCTACGTTGAGACGGCCTAAATTCCACTGGGAACGTTAGTGCCATTCAAGAAGTCAAGGTCTCTACAATAATGCATGACTTCATAGTAAGTCAAATGTCCTAAAAGTTTAGACATATTTCATATCTTTGCCATCGCAGGAACGTTTCTTCCGGTAAACGTTTTTCATGTGAATGGTGTTCGGGTATTCGTTATACAAGCACATCAAACAGCACCTTGGCAAATTTCCCACAGAGAAAAAAAGAAGGTCTATTATCGCAGTATCTCAAGTTTGTCTTGAAGATGTCCACCCAATATATCAATTAATCATTCGTCTTTATGCAGCATGTTGATCGTACATTGAGGAACCTAAATTCATATTATCCTAGTATTAGTTTGCAATAGCTCCCATCTTATCTAACTGAAGTCATTCGTGGCGAATTTCCGAAAATGAAGTCATGGATTGCCTATCTATATAATTCATGCATGTTAACCTTAATCTAATTATCACAGGCACTTCGTTCATACTGGTACTTTACTTCATCGGAAATTCCAAGGTGCGAAACATCGCTCAAAACAAGAGCCCTCGCCCCGGGTGAATATCGGGACACGAACGGCCCACACTAAAACTTCACCCGAGCAGGAAAAAGTTGGACGACTCCAGTTGAGTAGATACATATTCGTATTTTGAAATTCAATTAGTGCTGTTGCTCGAAAACTTGACGCTTCTGGTTAATGTAATTTAGACGTTTTCTTGGTAAACTGAAATTCCATGTCCGTGTTGTTTGACATGGCCGACGCAGCCGTCGTCTCGTCGTCGTCATCTTTGCCGTCACCGTCGTTAGCGCAGTGTTGCTGTTATTGTTGCAGCATACATGGTGGCCCCGGCGGCGAATGGTTAGTTGAAGCCCTGGCGCGGTAAGTGGATTTTAGTACATGCCTTGCAGATGCTTTGTGTGAGGAATTATGGGCTTATACACGTCCATATACGTATGACGATGATGATGATGATGACAAACGTGCAGCGGAATGAGCACACGTAAGCGTTTCTGTCCGGTTGAAACTCGCATGCCAGTAGCGGAGGGTTTTTTTATGATGCACGAAAGCATTTTATAGTGTTACAGAAGGACATGACTAAGCTGCTAATGGTAGCATCTGTGTCAATAGTGGATCGAGGTTACTCACTGCAGACTAAATACTCTGGCAGCGTTTCAAGCTAACAGCGTTCCGTAATATGGTCTATTGTTTATCACTCAGACAAACCTCGAAAATGGGTTATAATTATAACACTTCGACAATGTTTGCCATATCTGTCATGATCGAAAACACTGGTCCAAACACTGATGACTTTGTAGCGCTGAAGCGGGTAAGCTGTCACATGAGCACATAACATGACTTTGCACCGCCAACGCAACAAACTGGAGAATCATCAATTTCTATGCAAATTTTCGAACTTTTGTGAGCAATTCTGGTACGCAAACTTTCTTCTGTTTGTGCTCGCAAATATTTTTTCCACTATGTGTACACTCATCGAGAACTCCCGGTAGGGTATTGAATATTCATGGCATTGTCTTCCCATTCCCCCCTTCTTCCGGAGGGGGCGGATTTTGACGATGAATGATGGCGATTGATGACGATACGTTCCCCACCGAAGGGAAACTGTATTTTACATTCATTCAGCTGGCAAGAACAATTGATTGAATGTTTGGGGACACAGAAAACGCATACAATGCAGCTGGATGGAGCATGGATATCTCGCGTGTATCGTTTCGCTGGATTGATTTTCAATTGTGTCTCAGATGTCGCTTTCATGTAGCTGCTACATTTTCAATGACATATAAGGATCGATCAATTGTGATACCCTAGAATGCTGCTCGAGCATGGTTTTGTTTTATGGATTAAATGACAAAGCTCATGATGCAAACAATTTAGCAACCGCTGGAACTACGAACGAACGATACAGTTGAAAGCGTCCGCTTTTATTGCCCACTGTTTATGTCAACGATGAGGAGTAGATGAACACACGAGACAACCAGTCAGCATTGATGATTACCCTAATCATTGCCTAATCCGTTCCAGAAAATTGAATCCTTTAGTTGTTTGTGGAAATCTGAATGTTTCAGAGATATTTTTAATGAAATAGAAATGATGGAGTATCCAAATGAAAGTTTTTGACATAGGACCACAACGTTCAGTAATGGTGAAATAAAGTTAACGTTAATTACTAACTTTTCTACGAAAGTTTTTTTATGATTTTTTGGGAAAAGAATTTGAGAAAATTTCCTGCAAGAATTTTCAGTTGGAGAATATTTTACAGTTCGATTCGCTTGTTGCCAGCCCAATACTTTTGTGACGTGACAACACCTGTCTTTTTGCGGTTTCCGACTTTTGAACATTAATGTTGTATTTTCAGTTCCGTTTCAAAACATACAAATAAACTTTGTTCTATGATTTGTCAATGAAAGATGAACGTAGATTCCTGTATACTCAATTTTTCAAAAAACTCGCAAGAACATGCATTTTGACGGCATGCATTTTCTGACGTGATAACGCGTTCTGTGCGAAAAAAGTTGTATTGCATAAGAATTTCACCGAATTTCACCGCAAGCGATATACTATTTTTTATGTTTTTTTATTACTCTGAATACTTCTTACTTTCCTCTGAGATCTCTCCTTCCCCTTCCAAAAGTCCATCCCATAGGGGAAGTGGTCCTAACGCAACCGGTGGTCCTGCACCTACCCTCCTTTGTATCTCAGGAACGGTGTTTCCTTCTGAATTTTCAATAGTGCCAAATGAAAGGAGTCATAACGCTGATAATTTGATAATATGGTGACTTTTTTCTGGCTCTCTTCTCTTCTCTTTTTATTTCTTCAAAAACAGAGAAGAAATACAGGGATTTTCAACTTTAAATTCCGAAAGTAAATTGAAATAAAACACACTTAGAATTCGAATTTCGATGAAACTTTTATTTCAAATTAAAATTTGGTTTATGCCATTATGTGTGAAATACAACATCATTCAAATGTCCACCTAGAGCTTCCTCGCACACCTTGATCCGGAACAGGTAATTTTCGATGACTTTTCGGCACATATGGGGGGGTATCTCGGTCATAACTTCACGAATGTTGTATTTCAAATGTTCAAGAGTTTGCAGAGAGTTGGCATAGACACGGTCTTTCGCATAACCCCACAAAAAAAAAAGTCTAGCGGGTTCAAAACGCATGATCTGGACGGCCAATTGGCATCACCAAAACGCGAAATTATGCGTCCCTCAAATTTCGTTCGCAATATGGCCATGTTCGGTCGTGTTGTGTGGCACGTGGCGCCGTCCTGCTGAAACCACATGTCATCCGTATCCATATCTTCAATCGGTTAACATGCGACCATAGCGCTCACCATTCACAGTTACCGTCTCGCCGTCCTCATTTTCAAAGAAATACGTCCCGATGACTCCACCAGACCATAATGCGCACCAAACAGTGACTTTTGGCGGATGCAATGGCCTCTCAACAATCACGTGTGGATTTTCTGAGCCCCATATACGGAAATTTTGGGTGTTCACATAGCCACCGAGCTCGAAATGTGTCTCATCGCTGTAGAAAATTTAATGCGAAAATTCAGCATTTTGCTGCTGTTGTTCGTTCACCCAATCGACGTATGCCCGACGCATTCGATGGTCACCACGCTCTAATTTTTATACCAGTTGAACTTTATATGGATGTAGGTTAAAGTGACCAGATGGTCAGAGGTATAACGCGGGACACAAATAACAAAACGTTATGTATATAGGTTTTGGGAACATATACCATAGTTTAGCGAGTCTGAACTGATATGTATTATTTTTTTCTAAGTATCGGCACTCAGTTGTGATTTTTCGGTGGTTTAGATTTTGTTTGCGCCTGAAAATCACTCGCTCAATCAGAGCATTTACGCCTGGCAAGCACGATTCGAATTCTACAATTTTCTTTGAAAAAAAAATTACGAATATTACCGAATGGAATGCTCGAATTTTTTCTTAAATCTTTCGTTTATTAAGCCTAAAACAAAAATTATTCAAGGCTGTTGATTCGCAGCAGCAGCACTGTCAAGCAACTTGATGATTTTTTCATACTGCAAGCTCCACCCCACAGCGAAGGAGTTGGACATCCTGAGGCACTTTGTGTCCGCCAGATATAGCCGATCTGGTATTTACAACATCATATCCCTGCTGCTCCTTAAGCCGGGACATCGAAGCAACCGGCCAAACGGTGAAGAAGAATCTGGTCAAACTGGACATTTTTATGTGGAAGCGTCAGATGAGACCGGCCGTATCTGAGCAGCAAGCAATCACCCAGAAGGAGTAGCTTGAGGTGCTGGTGAAAATCCTCTTTCCGGCCAAATAAGTGAAAAACTTCTTTCCGTGCTTATAATGAAAGACGAGACGTACTTGATGCTAGAATTTAACGAATGGCAGGGGATCGGGTACTTTACGTTCCCCAGGTAAGCGATGACTTCGAATATATCATCCACACCAAGTTCTCAAAGAAGGTCCTTCTCTGACAGATGTGAAGCGAATGTCCAAGCCGCTCTTCTTTCTAATCATATTGTGAACGGGGAGATATATAGTACGAAGTGATTGCCGGAAGTTGCGAAGGTGATGTGGTATTTATGCCGAACCTGGGATCAGCCCATTATGCCAAAAGATCACTGGAGGATGGATCGGTAACGCGGGACGTCTGGTCACTTTAATGTAGGTGCAAGTCCAAATGCTAAATTCGTCACAATAATGTGTTTGACAAGCCCAATTGCTGAGCACGCCGTGGAATCGAAACATTCGGGTCATCCTCCACACTGGCAGCAACAGCAGCAATATTTTCGGCCGAACGCACATTACGATGATGCACAGGTTTCACAATATCCGCTACGAATCCAGTTTGTTCGAATTTACGCACTACAATAGCGATTGTGTGATCTGTAGGCCGTCCATGACGACCAAAATCCGTCCGTAATGCTCGAAAAACATTTGCCGGTTTTTCATCATTTTTATAGTATAATTTAACAAAATTAACACGTTGTGCGATGCTAAAACGATGCATATTGTAAAATGGCAGACATTCAACTAACGATAACACGCTTTGGTTGACAGCTATGTCAAACGGTTGTCAGCGCAGGGCTGTATACTTTCGGAAGCCCGAAATGGAAAACCCTGTATATTCGACCTGTGTGCAAAATGAGTTCTATGTTCTTTTAGATTGTGAAACATTGCAAAACAAGGCAATTTTATGGTATGTTCATCAAAATAAGCTATATAAATTGAATCTACCTGTTACCTGTAGTACACGGTATGTCTTTATTTGGGAAAAGTCGGGGTGGTCCTAAACCGACCTCCAGATTTTATATCGTGATTGTTTAACACGTTAACTCTGGTACTTGCCATCAATGGCTAGCACAATCCTGGTTCATCGAGTGGCGCTCACTACAGGGGGAACGCATTTGATTTTACTATCAGAAACTTCCGATAAACTCTTTGTATACATCCGCGCACATACCTGTGCAAGGGCGTTTATGTTTGAGTGTTCAAAATAACATTATCTTTAACGTTGACTTTGATCGTTGATCGTTGATCGTTTGCGTGTGCATTTGTATGTGCACTTTCTTTGTATAACTCCACACACCTCGCTCTAAGGCTAATTTTCCACTCAAACATTATCTCCCTCTCAATAAAATCCTATCTCTCACTGTCAAACATTATTCTATTTTTTTACGTAGAACTACATCTTTCATTAAGGATACCAAATCAGAAAACAGGTCACGTTTTTATGAAAGGGGACGAAGGGGAAATCATAAGATGTAAAGTCTCCGTGAACAAAGGAAAAGAAGAAGAACCAATGGGAATATTTGCCTAGAGTATAAACAGAGGATCTCGCTGAGGCTTTCAGACTCGTTCTGTATTCAAAGCAATGAATATCACTTGTCCTTCCTTGTTCTGCGTCATCACATGTCTTCGTTTCGGATTGAGCTGTGTACGCGACCAAATTACTCACTCGCTGATGACTCTGGCATTGCGATCATTGCATCAAACTGACGCTATTGCATTAAGGTTATAAGGTACACAATTGTGTGGGGAATCATCAAGCTAGGCTATCGTCAGCTCACCAAGAAAATAAATGTTCTGGAATTTTGATAGTGATTTGGTTTCGCATGACGGTAGGAAAACTTTCTCCACAAAGGATGATAGTTATTCTAATCTAGACTAGCAATTTTAACAGAAAGGGCTTCTGTTGCGATTAGCGCAAAACGGAGATAAGTGTGTATATTTGGTAGCTTTAAGCCTTGGGGTGTATAACCAAGGCTTTTTACGCGGTTTTTTTTGCGAGATTTTTTACGAGGTTTTTTACGCGGATCTTCCAATTAACGGCGTTTCAGCGGGTACCGTTTCGTCTTCATGCTCCGTCAGAGCATATGACGGTAATCAGTGCTTGCGACGGAACTTAGCGCTTTTGACGGAAATTAGGTCGCATTCTATCACGATGCTTACGTAGATTTTAGGTGACCTGGTTTTTTTACGCGGATTTTCCAATTAACGTGGTTTTTTACGCGGATTTTCCAATTAACACGGTTTTTGACGCGGATTTTCGAATTAACGGTTTTTTACGCGGATTTTCCAATTAACGCGGTTTTTTTTACGAGACACGTATCCCCGCGTAAATAAAAAGACGGGTGGGTAATGTCGGGGACATAACCGGAGTGACGTAGGACTATACAAAGGGGACAGCTTTTGCTAAATATATATTTTAAATATATTGTTTTATTTCCTTCTCCTAAGTGAATACCTACCTACCTACCTGAAAAATGGATTAGTTTACTGTTTACTCTTTATGAACATGTTGGGGGTTCTGAAAAGAACCTTTGGTGTTGTGTTTTTGCGTTTTTTTTACAAACTTGATTCTTGATTTTTTTTCCGAAGGCTTTGTACTTATTAAATGTTCAACGCCGGGCATCTTTCGGCGTATGCACATATCGTACAATCAAAATGATGGCTGTGATAGGGGATGCATAGGTGGTCATCAGCTCATTAACTATCACATATTTCACTATTGAGCACATTACCGTGCCTTAAACTGTGTTTTCGGAGACGAATGAATTGTAAGATTTGTAGTCTCCGCAAACAAAGTAAATAAAAATGAAAAAGAACTGAGGTTTTGGAGACGAACTCTACGATCTGTCGAGAAATAAACGAGCTCTAAGCGTTCTGAAAAACCAACAGTAAGTACAGGGGATGACCTTCGGATTAGAGTCCTTTAAAATAAGAACAGAGCAGCAGGAAATACGTAGCTCATCATGTTGCTCCTTAGTTATTTTTCTATACAATGCAGATGTAACGTCAGTCAATTTTCAACATCAGTTATCAAAGAAAGCAGTTTCTGCTACCGAGAAAATTCGTTAATGCCATCCTGCATACAATGTGTTGTAATTTGAAGCCACTTTCAATTCGGAAACCATGCATGGGTTTGTGAAAACTGAATGATCAATTTAAAATACCCCAACGATTAATAAGTTCAAAAACAGGCATAAACAAAATAAATCAGTTTATATTATATGTCATATTATGTCACTTTAGAATGCATTGGTATTGTGAAAACTTTTAATAACTCTTCTTTGAATGGTTTAATGGCCCTGAAAAGCGCCGTGTTTTACGGAGGCTAGTTTTGCCACCAAAGCAGGTTGTATAAACAAACTTTTTCCTTCTTCTACCTGCTGCCGTTTTGCGATTGCGTTTGCCACTCGCTGAAACTAGTTGTTGCCACCGAACCGAATGTGCTCGGCGGGTTTTCTTATTATTGTGAGCAGCTTTGCAAGTCAACTCGAGCACTCCGGCGGCCGAAATTCTAAGTATACCTACTGGTGCTCCGGCATCAATCCGTTGATGCGATGTGATGTGAAACGATGCCATCCAACTACACTGATTTACGGTTTGAAAGAGAATGATATATTTTTCAGCGGATCCGCGCGTTTTGTACTTTAGCGGTACACGCTCACAGGATAGAGACAAATCGGCAGACTCAGCCAAAGGGGCGAGTCCAACGAGACGAACAAAAGAGCGTTAAAAGACAGCGATGGCAAAAAATACATCGATCATTCTTTGTGTGGACACCGACTGGACAACATCGTTGCTGGACGAGCTGGACGGCGAGGGATCGAGTGCCTTTCTCAAGGCAAGAGGGCGGAGGTGGTAGCGCTGGAGTAGAGTAGAGTAGAGTTTTCAAAGGGCCTTTCTCAAGGCTAGAGACGAATGAACTGCAAAAGTTTAAAGTCTCTATAATACAATACCTTCCTTCCTTCCTTCCGTAACGATCATTCTCATCCAAACCGTACACCACATCGTTTCGCGTCACAACACATCAACATACCAAAAAAATAGAGCCGAATGAACTGCAAAGTTTAAAGCCTCTTAAAAACAAAGAAGAAGAAGAAGAAAATACATTCATTACGATTTTTTTCGCTCGTTGGATTCACATGCAGGCTAAAATGGGTCCTTTTCAGGATCACAAAATTATCTTTAATCTAAAGAGTTTATTGTTTTGTTATCACTCGATATCCCCATCTTGTTCGGCTAAACCTTTCTGTTTAGCGATTGCGTTTGCCACTCGCCACAGCTTTCACAGTTGGAAAATTTCTTCCCATCCAGCTTGTGACATGTTGTACAGTAAATTATATTTAATGCGACGTGCCGAAGCACCACTCAGTGTCGCATTGGAGGCGATTTTAACCTGCAATTGAACATTTGCGATGACAGTGGTACAGGGTCGACTTTTAATATAGGTTCATAATTTGGACCCCGAACTCTATGTTTACAAAAATGTCCAAATAAATATGTCGCATTACTGGTACGTCAAATTAGCAAAATGTCGAGCTAAATGTAAATTACTGTACTTTCAATCTAGAAGCAATTTAAGAATTGGTGAAAATCAATAAGCTCAGAACAACTGCCAAATTCACATACTCATCATATCCTGGCAAACAAATTATGAAAAAATCAATTTGTGTTTTATTATTATTTTGGATATTGTTTTAGAAAGCATTGAACTGTATTTCCTAAACTCTTTTTTGGAAGGTTTAATGGCCCTGAAAAGCGCTTTGTTTTATGGAATGGTTCCAATTTAGAAAACTTAGTACTCGTGGTTTTGAAAAAAACCATTTCGAACGCCCTCGATGCCGCCTTGTTCTGGATTTGCCACCAAAGCAGTTTGTATAAAGAACAAACTTTTTTCTTCTGCTACCTGATGCCGTTTTGCGATTGCGTTTGCCACTCGCTGCTCGCTGCAACTGCCTGTTGTTGTCTTGATGTCCACCGAACCGAATGTGTTCTGTTCCGAATGCGGTTTTTATTATCGTCGCGAGCAGCTTTACCAGCTAACTCGATAACTTCGGCGGCCGAAACTATATATCGCCGGCTAGGTGGACTGGTGCACTGGTACTAACGCGTTCGGCCTAGCTACCCTTGCTGAGTAATTGGCGAATACACCTACGGGAAATTGCAGATCAACACGGTTCGAGCGGGATTTTGCCTTTCCCTTCACTTTTCCTCCTTTACCATGTCCAGACATGTCTGCTTGTGTTGGTTTGTTGATGTGATGTGATGCGAAACGATGTGGTGTAAGGTTTGGATGAGAATGATCGTTACGGCAGCGGAGCGGGGATTTTTAAGCTGACTGGCTGGTTCGAGAATTACGCATGTGTGAGACTGCGACCAATGTTTCGTTCATTTTTTTTCTTTTTCCTTTCCAATCGTGCTTCATTGTATTTCGCTGCTGCTTTGGTTGCCCGTTTTGGTCGGTACGATTTGAGGAGCACAAAATGGACCAATCAAAAATGGGCACAGTGTATATGGACAATGCTTGATATTTCACAATTATTCAATTGTTTATCTCAAGAAAATTGAAATGTTATTCGTTATGATAGATGCGTAGATATATTTCCTATCGATTGATGGAAACACCTTTGCGATCTATTGAGAAATGCTCGAGTTATAAGCGTTCCAAATCTTGCATTTTTTCCTACTTGTTCAGTGCCTAGATTTTCATTTCACCCCCTATATCTTCCGGTTAGACGTAGTCAAAAAACCGGAAGTCTTATTTTTTTAAAGCATGTTACAAATGTGAAACTTGCATGGTAGGATTCTATCATTAATTAGCACGATTGTCTATATCCATTGCATTTCTATTCTTGCTGGTTTACGAGAAAATCAGGCGGGTCCAATTGCCCAGCAGGCGCGTTTTAGACACATCTCTACGTATATTTCACCATTTAAAAGAAACCGCCTCGTTTTTTAAAAGTAATATGGGTTCCGTACATCGTTGGTTCACATATCATTAGGTGCAGAGAGTTTGTGTACGTAAGGGTTGTTGATTTCATACTTTGACAAAGATATTTAGTAGTGGTGGTGGAATTAATAAAAAATCGTGTGTGGCGGCAATAAATACCCAGAAGAAGAGATGCATACTGGCAATAAAGACGCAAATCTCGTGTGCTGCTTTCACGAGAACAGGAATTAATCATGTTTCAACCATCTTCAGTTGTTTCTACAAAGTCACCCACCGATCTCATTCAAAACCACCGACCAGTTAAAAAGAGTTGAATATTATGTATTTTCCTGTATCTATTATAATTCCATACTTATACTCCACACATTCCATTCCATACTTATCCACTCACACACTTACAAGAATACCCATGAATGATTCATTGATAATTGGTTCAAATGCAACTTTAAACAAATGATTGTTGTGCCAAGGGTAATTCTACGTCCAGTTTGCGGTTATATCACAGATATAATCCACTTCTAGTACAAGACATCAGAAGATAAAACATAATGGGCGGCCACTGTTTCATGAATTGGAAAGCGAAGGAAAAAATACTTATAAAAATTCAGATGTTAGCCACTGGGCTGTATTTGTTGCTCAATCCATTTGATACCATTTTCAATTAGTTTCATTTTGATTCATAATTATTCAAGTCTGAGAATTGTCCGGGTAGACACAATCTTTTGCGTAGCACGACATAAAATAAGAGCAGGGGAGCTGCAAATCACATGATTTGGGTAGCCAATTTATGTATCTCTTTCGTTTGTTTCTCATCAATACATATGGATAAATAAACATAAGATAATTCCATTGGGCAGTTGATATGAGGCTTCAATTATTGAGTTGTTGATAGCTTGAGTTCACAATACAAAGAGGTAGATTGGATCAACAGTTGGAATCTAGAACTTGTTTTAAAAAAATATAATCTAGAATAAGAAGTTTACATTCCGAGATCAATTATATGAATTGGCACTAAGTACTGGCATCTTAATAACGAATTACAATCTATAGTTGTTATCTGAAACCGCGTTTTATCTGGATTTTTAATATGGAAACAGAGTATACAATATGAATTAGAAATCTTTTTCTGGTACCGAATTCAGGACTTGTATCATGCACCTGGAATCAGATTAAGAATCGTCAAATAAAATCAAGATCCGTGAGTGTATGTATGATTGTAAACCTATAAACTATATTTTATATGTTCATTTCATTTTTCAGAGACACATTACAGAAATTGAATCCCATCTCCATCCATCATTTCCAGTTTCCATCTTCTTCCGATTCGACAGCACATACAACGAACGTGGTACATGAAGAGTACCCGCCCTGCTTGAGGTTTCCTCCATTCTCAAGCCGCTCCGGAAACGACCAATAGCTGTGCACCGACGGAGAGCTCTGGTCAAATTACATGAAATTCCCCGCAATAATATATTATTGCACGTAACTAGCAACTCTCATCCCTCTCGTACCTAGCAGGCAGCAATTGGCCAATTTTCATCACCATCAACATGATACACATTTTTGCCAGCTCATTGCATCACTCGACAGCACTCGACGCGCTGTGAAACGCAAACCATGCCGCCTCATGCACTTTAAAGTTTTCAATTAAAAAATAACTCATTTCCTTTCACACATTCATTCTGATGGAACCGGGCGAAGAGGGCACTCCCGTCGCGGCTGGGGAGTGTTATTCTAAAATCACGCTCTCGTGGTCGTCAGCTCGATACCGACCATAATATCTCGCAGCCGGTCCTCACGCGACGCATAGCAGTCGAAAATTTAACGGTTCGAGGCAAGAAAAGTTACATACTAGGGTCTTTTTGCAATTAGTTTCGACTTATAATGCTTCTTAATTGTTGTATACCGGTTATCTGGCCGTTTCACTCATTTTTCTTTCTCAAGCAGAATTTTGAAGAGTCCGAAAACATTCGTGCAGAGATTTCGCCAACAACGGCGAAATGCTTTTCACATTGGTAAATAAAGTATCGGTAATTGTGAAAGACAAAACCCAGCCCCCCCCCCTACCTTACTTCGAAAAATGCATCAAAGACACACAAATGCTAGTGTTATACAGGCTGGAACGGCCTACGGATGGCACACTCTTGGCAATGCACTTCTCTCTCCAAATTGCACCCCCCCAAAAAGCCGTTTGAACTTCTCGGGGGCCAGCATGCTGCAACCGATGGACATGTGTTATAAATTTCTAACGAAACTAATAACAATAATCAACTAGCTGCCCAGTCTGGTGCCTATCCATGGAGTGGTGCCTCCTTCAGCCCGAACCAGTCGGTCTGGTTCCGGTCCCGGTATACGGCCGGTCGTTGTCGAATGCTGTTAAATAATAAAAGTTATCATAAATTTATTCATTTTTTTCGTTTATTCATCTCTAAGCCGACCCAGGGATGGGAGAGGTGGAAGATAACTATTTAATGCTGATTTATAGTAGTTATAAGTACTTTTCATTTCCCCATCTATCAAATTAATATTTCAGAAGTGTTACTCGAGATCCAGTCGCTTCTTCGGTGCGGCGCTGGCTGGGAAAAGACGGTTCAACACGGTGGAACAACTCGCGAAGAACGAAATGCTACGAAATGAAAGTGTGAATAATGCAGGAAAATTGGTATTCACAGGAACGGAGTTTGGATTGTAATTTGGTTCGAGCCATTTGCAATGAGCAGGAATGAGTTTCGATTCGCAAAGCAGGCGTATGAGCGAACATTTCGCGATCAGATGTAGAAAACATGAATGATAAACGCCAGAGATAATAGATATTTTTGGTGCGATTTCGTGCGATTTTTTTTCCGCAATAATCAGATCTACTAAATATTCGTTTGAGCTTGGGTAGACTGTACAATTCGTAGTTGCTCTCCGTGATTGACCTGAACCAACCAAATTGCACAAAGAACACACAGAATGACGCTTGGGACTAGCAAATCATTCTCGTTGTGCAATTTTCGGTGATTCGAGCTTTAAATGGTCAATAACGACGCCGGCCACGTCCTTACAGTCACCAGGGAAAGGGAAGGAATGTTAGTAACATATTCACCGCCCGAAGGCCAGAAGGGTCGCCTCTACAGCGTGATTCCCTAGCGTTTATCATGGAAGGGATAGTTGTTAGTGGGCAGAGGTAAAATCAGGATTCACTGGGGTATGTGATGTGATTATGTAAACGCGAACTATCAACCTTGTCGAAATTCCAAGAATCACATATGCCGCAACATGCGACATATATTATTTTTGGTAACTTTTTTCGAAATCTAGTCGCGACGGCGTAATGTTAGTAATCTTTTCTTAGTTATCTAACAAGATAACCGATAGAATTTCTCTAAAACACATCAGACTATTATTATTCGCGTGTACTCTGTATTAGATTCTAGTTGCGCTGGCGGAGAGTTATTTTGGGAAACCTAAAAAAGTAATTAAGATCATTGGGAAACCTGAGAAGGTAACAAAGAAACTTACTCTAAAATCAATTCAATTAAACTCAATTAAGAGTTACTTCTCGAAGCCTGAGAAGGCAACCGAGAGAACTTCCCTAAACATGTCTGACTGGTGATATATTCTGTTATACAGTGTTATCTTTGAGAAACCTAAGAAGGAAACCGATAGAACTTCTCTAAAACACATCTGACATTGTACTTTGTATCTAACTCCGATTACAATTGTGCAGTGTTATGTTTGGAAAACCTGAGAAGGTAACCGAGAGAACTCCG
Organism: Toxorhynchites rutilus septentrionalis; assembly: GCF_029784135.1. Taxonomy (NCBI): domain Eukaryota; kingdom Metazoa; phylum Arthropoda; class Insecta; order Diptera; family Culicidae; genus Toxorhynchites; species Toxorhynchites rutilus. Next base: position 57,006,358 of record NC_073744.1, on the reverse strand, counting down.
TTTATATCAACCAATCCGGTGTTATATTCCGTTATTAATGGCGCATACGCTTTATAAAACTCCAATCGCGAATGTGGAGCATTATGTTTGTGCAACCTCAGAAGTTAACCGGGAAAACTTCTAAGAAACATGGCGATATGTTTCGTTAGTAACCTCGTGAAGGCTTCATTCTGAAATTCAAAAAGTTAAAATTAGAAATCCTAACTCTGAAACTCTGAGCGTAAAATCTCAAAAACGAAAACTAGGGCCAATATTTGAACCTTCAAAAACAATTCTCAATACGAATTCCAACATAACTTTTTTCTGAAATCTAAAATCTATATTCGAAGTCTAGAATTCACAAAAAACAAATCATAAACTCGAAACCACCACCCTTCGCCGTAATACTATTCAAGCACTTGCAACTATCATCTAATTTTTACTATTCAACTCTTATATCAAGTTAGATGTATTATGTAACCAATGTAAAAAGGGTGACTGTTAGAGATGAATTTTGTTATAAAAAATTTAAATTGCTACAAATAAAATACTGATTAATAATAAATAATATTCATACATCATATTTACACCTACACAAAAACATGCAATATATTCACATATAACTATAAACAAACACAATCTAAATTAATTTGACATCCCCTGAAATAGCAACACACCAACAAACCATATTTCAACGAACATTCCTAAACATAAACAGATATAATGAAGAAAATTCAAATTTCATGTACAGTAGACGAGCACTGTTCACGTAGCTGAAGGGTTTACTTTTACGTAAATTATGTATCCAAAACAACAAATTATAAACCTCTCAAATTATACAACAAATCAGCAGCATTTGGATTTTTGGCAGGTCAATTACACATCTGCCGCCAATAAACATAAAATAAGTGAAATTATTGCTCTCGTGAATCATATATCCTTCTAAGGAGAAAAAAGCTAATATTTCACCAGATTAATCCAATGCGTATCACTTTCTCTGCCTCTCGCTACACCACGATCCTGATTACCATGAGCACGGCGATCCCCTTCACAGCTGAAATACACTCCGACTTTACAAATGATCATTATGTTTTCATTATTCCACCATCACCATCATCCATACTACCAATAAACAAAACACAACACTATAGCCCACTTCAATCAACTAGTACCGAATAGAAACAAAAAACAATTTATGCATGTGATACATTCTCTCTTTATCTGACACGACGATATCCGATGTGTTGCATCACCTCAATGGCTCTCCGCTCTGGATTTCAAAACCACTCCGAATTGTATGATAACTCTCACAGCACTATGGACTCTCCGGAGCGAGAATTCTCTCTGACTTCACATTGGGCCAAATAACTGTGTGCTATCAGCGTAATAAAAAAAAATGGCGCTAGTGAAGAACACCACAAGTAGTATAATTTTATTCTGGATTCTCTCTGGTCGGTGATAATACCACTATTGTAAGATATTTCAAACACACGCAGATCACAATAAACAAGAAAGAGAAGCCTAAGCAAGCATAAGCGAGCAATGATATTGGACGAATTGAACCGAACCGAACCGAATGTGAATCGGACGAGGAATATTCACTAACACACTAACAAAGAACATACATGTGCTGACTGGTTGAAAAATTGGCTTCAACACTTAAATAGTTTGATTTTCAAAAATCTATTTTGAATCTCACTTTGCTACACAGATAATTTTTCGCAATACTATGGCACTACTTCTACACCTCAAACCATTTTAACACCGATATTCTGATGAAATCTATACATCCGCCTAAATTGCTTGTTAATCACACACAACACGTCAAAGAACGGAGCGACAGAAAAACACGTCAGAACGCTATGGCTGCCAAAACGTCTCTCTCCAGATCTACTAAATATTCGTTTGTAAAAAGAATTTAAATACTTATAATCATTTTAAACTATAGAGAATAATTCTGATCTCCTGTAATCAATGGAAAGTACGCCATTTTATAGAACGAAAACTGATGCGATAAATTTTTTTTGAAATTTGAGCGCTTTTTTATTGAAATTGGAACAAATAAGATAAAGTTTTCATATAGACTAATATATCAGGGAGCAAGATGAAATTGTCCGGTTTTTATCAGCTGTAGAGCGGCAGAGCTCAAAGTACGTAGAATAAGAAGGTAGTCTACTTCCTACTTTGTTCAAGTAGTGGTAGGCAAAGAAAAAAAGAAAAAAAAATGGTAATGAACCATCAATCGAGTCACTATAAATTCAAACATTTTTTAATTTTTTAAATTATAACACAAGAACTGTCTCAAAATATGTCTCGAAATTATGAAATAGCAGTTTACTTAATCATTTTAAAATTTAAAACAGTGAAATTAACGCACCTGTACTATAAAAATAATGCAAAACCGATAAACAAATGTGTGGAGAGGTTATATCGAAGCAGTGTCGTTCCGGTTCCCGATCCAATGAGCGCATGCATGGGATAGCTGAAAACATCTCCAACTAGTTTATCTCATTCGAAATTATTCTGTTCCGTCATCGCGGGACGTGGTACTTAAACATTTTGCTGAAGTAAATAAAAACTGTTATGTATGAAATCGATAAAAAATCACATAAAACCTTACTTACAGTGAAAAAGCGGTACACTATCGTGTTAACCGTAGGCTCGACTCGCGATTTTGTCACTTTTAATGATTTTTAGAACTTTTAAAATCGAGAAAAATTTAAAAAACTTCAGAACTACGAACTAATTGAGGATTTTTTTCAATAACTTCGTTGTGTGTGTAACACAGGCACTGTTTGCTAATGAAATCAATGGGCCTGATTCTCGAATACACTTCGAGACACTAAACGTATCCGCGATGACAACGGTACGGTGTCGACATCTGGATACGAGTTTAGTTTCCCACTAAACCAATCATTATAATATCAAATTATCTTCAGATAAATCTTTTGTATGAGATTCATGAAGGAAATAAAGTGAAGGAAACAAAGTTTTCCACTCACATTGGATACCAGTTTAATACGAAGAAGTTAATTTTCATTAATGATTTTTTATTTGAAAAGTGCTCATTGTTGCCTGAAAACTCATTATCTTCGACACTTCACTAACTCGTAAAACGTAGTTCAATGGCGTGCCGTTTATTTCGTTTCCACCGTAAAGTGTATTCGAGAATCAAACAAACATTTATTTCCGCGTGTTGAATCAAAACAATTCAAAAATATTTCAATGTGGAACAAACAAAGTTTTATAATATGTACAACAAATTCCACTATCTTCACATTAGCTAATCTAATAGATATTGAGGGTGGCTGTCTCTTTTTGACCATAACGTTCAAGGCATTTTTCATAGTGTGGCACGAGTTTTTCTATTCAGAGCGCGAAGTGCGTAACGTCCAACTTTTCAAAGTACGATGTAACTGCGTCACGAATTTCTTCAGTGTTATCGAATCGTTGACCGCAAAAAGGCTGTTTCATCACCGTACTTTCGTGAAGTTTTGGACCGATTAAGAACCGCGATTAAGAACAATAGGCAAGGTTCATTGACGAAAGGAGTGTTCCTCATCCACGATAATGCGCGGCCCCATTCTGCTCGCGTAACTCAAGAGCAATTGAAGAAATTCAAATGGGCTGTATTCGAGCATCCTCGTTACTCCCCAGACTTCGCCCTTAGCGACTATCACTTATTCCTGGTGATGAAACACGCGTTCGGCAGTCAACGATTACACTGAAGAAATTCGTGACGCAGTTACATCGAATTTCGAAAAGTTGGACGCTACGCACTTCGCGCTCGGAATAGAAAAATTCGTGCCACGCTATGAAAAATGCCTCGAGCGTTACGGCGAATATGTAGAAAAATAGAAAATAAAATGTAGATTACAAAAATCACCTTGTTTTTTGTCCTAACTTAATTTTTCCGCGATTTCTGAGGCACTGAAACTTACTTTTTGAACGACCCTCGTATATCAGACATCTAGTTTTTCAGTTACGGGTTTTTCAAAGAGATATCAATGATTTTGAAAACGCTCTTTTTAAAAAATCAGTCGTCATATGACCCATTATATGACAATGAAAATTGTGATTTTAGGTAGTTTCCATCATAAGTACCAAGTTTAAAAAAAAATTGAAATGGTCGGGTTAGCAGCCGGCTGATGTGGAGTGGAATTGTTCATTTAGTAGATATATTTTCTCGTACCCGGAAACCCTCACATGCCAAGTTTGGCTCCATATGTTTGATTAGTTCTCGAGTTATACAGAAATTTGTGTTTCATGTGTATGGTAGCTCCCTCTTGAGAGTGAGAGGAGGGATCTCGAACCATCACCTTCGCTGGCCCCAAAAACATCTGTATCCAAATTTTCACGTCGATGGGTTCAGTAACTTCCATGTTTATAAGAATCAGACAGAAAGGCAGTCAGAAATCCATTTTACATATACAGCCATTCCGTGCCAAACCGATATAGTGGTTCTCAGATTTTCGTCAAATGTTTTAACTTTGTTCTTCATCGCAAACATTAGACCCGTATTTTTTATTTTTTATTAGGGTGCCCATTTCTATTTTAGGATCGTCAGAAAAATCAATCCAAAAACAAAAAAACCAACAACAAAAACCAAAAAATTTCGTAATTATTGGTTGTAGTCGTATTTTTTATATTTTTTCTTGAAAGTTGAGAATTTTTCACATAACATATCTCGATATCAGAGATGCTATTTTTTCGTTCTTGGGATATGATTTTCCAAATAATAAAGGGCTAGCTCATTGGCTTTAATTTAGTATGTTGTTCATCTAAATCGGTTCAGTGGTTCAAAAATTATAAATTTTTGAAAAAAACTTATTTTTGAAAAGAAGGGAAAAAAGTTTAATTTACGGGCCACTCTAAAATGGAAATGATCGCCCTAATAAAAAATTAAGATACAGGTCTAATGTTTTGCGATAAAGAACAGAATTACTAAACCGATTTAGATGATCAACATATCAAATTAATTGACTTTAATTCTGTTCTTTTTTGAAATAAATACTAGGAAGGCAGAAAATTTGAATTTTGTTGTAGTTATTTTTGATTGTATTTTTTTATAGCTTTCATGATATCGGTACCAAGGATATAATATTTTTATACTTTTTCTTGAAAGTTGAGATTTTTTTTACATAACATGTCTCGAAATCAGGGAGGTATTCATTTTCGTTTTTGAGTTATATTTTTTCAAAGTAAACATGTTTTCGGTTTTCGTTCAATATTTCAATGCGATCAGACCAGATCTATGCAACTAGAATCCAGTTTTTCCGCGAGTTTGATGTTTTTTCGAGGAAGTTAAGTTAATTGGATTTAATTTGATATATTTATCATATAAATCGGTTTAGTAGCTCAAAAGTGATAAATTATTGAAAAAAAAAACAATTCTGAAAAAAAGGGAACCATCGGATCATCGGTTAACTTTGAAAAATCATAACTCAAGAACAAAAAAATAATACTTCTCTAATGTTTAGATATGTTATGTAGAAATTATTAGCATTCAAGCAAAACACATAAAAATATAGCGCCCTTGGTCCCGAGACCATGAAAACTATAAAAAACAAATACAATCAAAAATAACGAAAATAAAATTCAAATTTTCTGCAACAAGATAATTGTCTTTAATTTGATATGTCGATCATCTGAATCGGTTCAGTAGTTCAATAGTTATAAATTTTCAAAATAAATCATTTTTGCAAAAAAAAAAATAAGATGATGATTTTTCGGACCACTCTAAAATGGAAATGGGCACCCTAACGAAAAAAAATACGGCTTTTCGCGAAAACATGAGAACCACTATATCGGTTAGGCATGGAATGGCTGTATATATTCAGGTAAGCGTTTTTAAAATGATTACATTTATACATTAGCTGGTATCCTAAAACTCGTACGTTGAGTGAGTAAAGCAAAACGCTATATTTTTATATATATTTTTCAATATTGTATATTAAATTATCATTTTTGTATAAATGTTGGACTTTCAAATTCGTTTATAAACATTATCCAGTGATTTGGATCACGTACACATAGATTGAAGCTGTCAATTACAAACAGTCATAGAATTTTATTTTTTTTTATTAAATTCGTTTATTTTTACAGGCTCAGTTACATAAGTTTAAAGGAGCCGAATTCTTAATTATATTTTTATTACTATACATAAACATTTTCTAAATCTAAGGTAAGTAAGGTAGAAAACCGATTACTCGCGGTCTACTCGAGTTTAGTAGGGTGACATATTTGTTCAGGAAAAGGATGGGATATAAGGAAATTGTTACAATAATGATAATCTCACACACTCAATTCTTAAATCTATTCGTATATCTATTGTGTATTTACATTTCAACTTATTCTACTGTTTGTAGCAAGGGGACCAATTACACGCAAAGGATATAAGGATATAAGGATAATCAAACACGAACATCGATAGCTTTAAGGAAAATATAGATTTGGGACATGTAATCAAGGTCTAACCGAGCCAACACATCTCTCACCGGCACATTGGGCTGTCTTCCTCTAGCACTGAGGGAGCTTTCTAAATTCGATCTGGCGACAAGATACAACTCGCACGACCAAACAACGTGCTCGATGTCGTGGTAACCGTGGCCACAAACACAAAGATTGCTGTCGGCAAGATTAATACGAAAGAGTAGCGCGTCTAACGAACAGTGGTTGGACATGAGTCGGGAGAAGGTGCGAATAAAGTCTCGACTCAAGTCCAGACTTTTGAACCATGGTTTGAAGCTAACCTTAGGGATAATTGAGTGGAACCACCGGCCCAATTCATCTTCGTTCCATTTGCGTTGCCAATGAGCGATGGTGTTTTTACGGACTAAAGAATAAAATTCATTGAAGGCGATTTGACGCTGATAAATTTCGCCTTCAATTGCACCTACCTTTGCCAATGAGTCAGCCCTCTCATTACCCGGAATTGAGCAATGTGAAGGGACCCAGACAAAGGTAATGACATAACAGCGTCTGGATAAAGCACTCAAAATTTCTCGTATTCTCTCAAGGAAGTACGGCGAGTGCTTTTCCGGCCCCACTGAACGGATAGCTTCGACAGAGCTCAGACTATCCGTTACAATGTAATAGTGTTCAACAGGTCGTGAGGCGACGCTGTCCAGCGCCCAGTGTATTGCTGCCAATTCAGCAATATACACTGAGCTAGGATACTGAAGACTGTATGAGGTGCTAAAAATACGTTGAACACTCCAAATCCTGTGGACTCATTCATAGAGGACCCATCAGTAAAGTACATATTATCGCAATTGATACGCCCATACTTTGCTTCGAAAATCGTAGGAACGATCCCCGATCGATGATAATCTGGAATTCCATGGATATCCTGCTTCATGGACAGATCAAAATGCACAGAGGAATTGATGTAGTCAGGAAAACAAACACGGTTGGGAATATACGAAGAAGGATCAACCTGCATGGAGACGACTTCATGATATGAGCTCATGAATCCAGAATGAAAATTTAGCTCGATCAGCTGCTCAAAATTTCCGATCACCAATGGGTTCATAACCTTACACCGGATGAGGAACCGAAGAGATAATAAATTGAAGCGATCTTTTTGTTGGAGTACGCCTGCCAAAACCTCGAGACTCATGGTATGCGTTGAGGGCATACATCCCAACGCAATACGGAGACAAAGATACTGAATTCGCTCGAGTTTAATGAGGTGTGTTTTGGCAGCTGATCGAAAACAGAAACTGCCATACTCCATCACTGAGAGAATAGTTGTTCGATACAACATTATAAGATCTTCGGGGTGGGCTCCCCACCATGTGCCGGTAATTGTACGGAGAAAGTTTATTCTTTGTTGGCATTTTTTACTCAGATACCTAATATGGGCCCCCCAAGTACATTTGGAGTCGAACCAGACCCCAAGATACTTGAATGACATAGCATGAGTGATCGGTTTACCCAAAAGTTGAAGCTTTGGTTTTGCTGGTCTATGCTTCCTAGAAAAAACCACCATCTCTGTTTTCTCTGTGGAGAATTCGATCCCTAGCCCAATGGCCCAGGTTGAAAAATTGTTCAAAGTATCTTGTAAGGGTCCTTGCAGGTCGGATTCGTTTGATCCTACGACAGACACCACTCCATCATCTGCAAGTTGTCTTAGGCTGAAATTTTGTGTAAGGCAATTGTCGATGTCGCTTACATAGAAGTTGTACAAAAGGGGGCTTAAACATGAGCCCTGGGGGAGTCCCATGTAAGAGACCCGACTTACTGCCGAATCTCCGTGAGAAAAGTTCAAATGTTTCTCACAAAGCAAGTTATATAACATATTATTCAATAGAGGCGGCAGACCCCGAGAGTGTAATTTGTCTGACAAAACCTCTATTGAAACAGAATCAAAGGCCCCCTTTATGTCCAGGAATACTGAAGCCATTTGTTTTTTTTCGGCGTAAGCCATTTGAATTTCTGAAGAAAGCAACGCAAGACAATCATTCGTCCCCTTGCCCCTGCGGAACCCATATTGTGTATCTGAGAGTAGGCCATTCGTTTCAACCCATCGATCAAGGCGAAACAAGATCATTTTCTCCAACAATTTCCGTATACAAGACAGCATTGCTATTGGGCGGTACGAATTGAAGTCGGACGCGGGTTTTCCGGGTTTTTGAATAGCTATAACTCGTACTTGTCTCCAATCATCTGGAACAATATTATGTTCCAGAAACCGATTGAATAAATTCAACAAGCGATGTTTTGCCACATCAGGGAGGTTTTTCAGCAAGTTGAACTTAATTCTATCCGATCCCGGAGCAGAATTGTTACATGAAAGGAGAGCAAGAGAGAATTCTACCATCGAAAACTCGGAATCAAGATCGCACCTATCTTGTGGTATATCTCGAACAATTTTCTGCACGGGAGCGGAATCGGGACAAACCTTCCGTGCAAAATTAAAAATCCATCGATGTGAATATTCTTCGCTTTCATTCGTTGAAGAGCGATTTCTCATGTTTCGAGCCACTTTCCATAATTTTTTCATTGACGTTTCTCGTGACAAACCTCCCACGAAATTTCGCCAATAAGCACGTTTTTTCCTTTGATCAAATTTTTGAACTGATTCTCAAGGGCTAAATACGTTTGAAAATTTTCAGGAGTTCCACGTTTCCGAAAAGCTTTAAATGCATTCGATTTTTCTATATAAAGCTTGGAACATTGGCTATCCCACCATAGATTGGGAGGCCTTCGGGAAATGGTGGAACTTGAAATGGGTTTCGTTTGAGCGCGAACCGCGCTGTCATAGATCAAACGAGAAAGGAAGTTATACTCCTCCAATGGAGGTAAACCATCTCTGGAATTGATGGCTAGAGCAATCGCGTCCGCATATTTTTTCCAGTCAATGTGTCTTGTGAGGTCATATGCCATGTTCATAGATTCAGAAGAATTCGACCCAATGGTGATGGAAATTTTGATTGGCAAGTGATCACTACCGTTGGGGTTCTGGATTACATTCCACTTGCAATCTAACGATAGTGAATTCGAGCAAAGCGAGAGGTCAAGAGCACTTGGGTTAGCAGGAGGTTTAGGTACACGTGTTGTTTCCCCAGTGTTCAAAACGGTCATATTGAAGCTGTTACAAAGGTCATATATCAACGATGAACGATTGTCGTCGTACTGTTACCCTCAGGCAGTTCCGTGAGAGTTGAAATCTCCCAAGATTAATCGTGGCTCAGGAAGGAGTGAGCACATGTCAACAAGTTGCTTGCGGCTAACCGCAGCTCTCGGAGGCCAATACAAGCTGACTATACAGAGGTCTTTGCCTCTGATGTATGCATGACAAGCAACAGCTTCGATCCCTCCAATAGGTGGAAGGTCAATTCCAAAAAATGAGTGACACTTATTGATTCCCAATAGTACCCCTCCGTATCTGTCATCGCGGTCTAAGCGTATAATATTAAAATCGTGGAAAGAGATATCATCTCGCGAAGAAAGCCAAGTTTCGGACAGAGCAAAAACATCACAATTGAAGTTATGAATTAAAAATTTGAATGTATCCAATTTAGGGATAAGACTACGACAATTCCACTGTAAAACAGTGATATCTCCGACCTCTCTATTTAAATTAGACATCAAGAGAGATAATCATTGCAAGGAGGGGCCATGTTTGCATCAATTGCTGCAAAATTGTCTTTAATACTGGAAGCATTGCGGTGACAATGGTTCTGATGGAGTCGGAAACATTAAAACACGTGAAAATTTGATCCACAAGGTCGGACAACTTTATGAATCCTGATTGGGAAGTTGAACTTGACGGAAAAACAGGGACATTTGGGGTTTTTGATGTTCCCTCGAATGCTGGGTCGTTCGAAGGTGAACCATTCCCACGGAAGCCAGGAGGAACCTGATTTTGCTTGTCCGCTGCACTCGTTTTTTTAGGCAAACTAACTGGGGGTATCACCGGAGGGACTTGTCCTTGAACGTTGGGAGTGGTCACATTTTTGCGCCGGGGATTCCCTTGAGAAATAGGCGGCGTGCCCCCGTTAGCTGTATCCGCTTACATTTCGTCAACTGGCAACGTGGCGTAAACATTATGTGTGTTGATTGGTTGTTGTTGTTGAGCCAGTGGAGAAGCGCCCTTCAAAATTTCCGCGACAGTGCGTTTAGAGCGTTCCCTCAAAGAGCGTTTCTGTTTCTCCCAGCGACTCTTGTATGCTTCACAAGCTGAGAGCACGTGTGGGGTTCCCCCGCAATATGGACACTTTTTTACCGTCGCACTGCAGGCTTCGCCCACATGTTGCTCTCCGCAAGTGGCACAGCGTTCTTTATTGGCACAATAAGCAGCCGTATGACCAACTGACTTGCACTTTTGACAAATCATTGGCTTCGGAATAAAAAGTCGCACGGCTAACCTCAATTTCTCTACAATCACGTAGTCCGGGAGAGCTGAACCAGCGAAGGTGACTCGAAACGAGTCGGACGGCGTAAATTTGGTTTCACCCCCTTCATGGGAGACTGTTCCGAGCTGGCGGCAACCCAAGATCTTAACAGTCATCGAGGGCAGTTTCTTAAAACGGCCAGTACCTTCACTCGTAATGTATTCGCACGTCAGACCCGTTTCGGTTATCACACCCTCAATTTCAACTACGTGAGAGGGAATGTAAACCCGATACTCAATTGTAAAATGCTGGTCGACAGCAATCTTGTTTGCGTCCTTTCGATCAGTCACGACAACTCGCAATTTGTTTGGTCTAACCTTCGAAATTTCCGACACGGAGGTATACCTTGCCAGATCTTTCGCGATCTGCATGACTTTCAAAGCTTTTCCATTTGGTTTGGGCCGAAAGAAAACAACCCATGGGCCAGTTCCAGATGCATCTTCTGGATAGACCTTGACACGGGGCGAGGACGTAACAGAGGGGGAAGACGAGGTAACAGAGGGGGAAGACGAGGTAACAGAGGGGGAAGACGAGGTAACAGAGGGGGAAGACGAGGACAAGGATTGAGTGGGAAGGGAGACAACATGGGGAGTAGGCGAAGGTAAGGATTGAGTGGTAGCGGGGATAACAGAAAGGGAACCCGAAGTCGAAGGTAGGGTGGGAGCGTCAAGAGGTGGAGAGGAGAGATTTGCGATTTTTTTATGAGGGGGCTTATTAGCATGAGCTGATTCGTCCCCAGAAGAAACATCTTGCGATTTAGGAACACGTTTAAGTGTTTTCCCTTTTTTACCTGATGGGGGGGATTCATTGGTTTCATTGTCTGAGATCTCCATATTCGGAGACCCCCCACCTTCTGCCATTATAAATGGCACTTAAATTCTATTTTTTTTTAATATTTCACAATAATAAAATAAAAAATTATACTATTTCAAGAAAAAAATAAAATAAAATATAATATTTATATATATTTTCTCTAAATGTATTTTTATGCGTATTCACCTAAATGTGCACCCCGCGCAGATAATATTCGACTCGTTCTGCACCGTCCAGTTGATCACGTGTTGGCGTCTATTGTTACACTGCTGTAGGTGTATTGGTGAGCGAGCGCACCTACGTCGGCGGTGGAAATGGCGATGATTCGGCGATCAAAAGTGTCTCTCTATAGACCTTCACCAGTATCTGCTGTGAGAAGCTATTCACTCCAGCTGGTGGGAATTGTTGAGCGCACTTCACTGTTCCCACAATTAACACGCGATGGAAGAAGCACACTTGGTTGAGGAAAAAACACCAGCCAATAACAATAGCTGTTACCGAAACGCGAGCACAATAGCACAAAGCGTCCGATCGCTTCAAGCTGAACTGTGTGAATGAAACAGTCATAGAAGTCAGCCATAGAAAGAGATATTGAAATATGTTAAAAAATTTAAAAAGTCAAATAATGTGTTGGAAGGAGATAGAAAAGCAGAATAACACAGCCAGATTCTAGAGCATTTACGAGAAACAAGTTCACTCGGATACCATTTATCTCAATACACTGCGTTTCACAACTATAGAACCACTCATTTTTTCTGAGTTTCCAGAGATATGTAAGAAGTTGGTTGAATTGAAGAACTTATGTGGAGTGATCGTATGAATTGTAGATGCAGCTTACCAGCAGTATGAGTGATTTGAAGTGCTTGTACGAGCAGTATCCTCTGCGTAGAACGAGATACACATTACAACATGGCGCAATTTGGTCAAAACCACCCCTAATGGGTTATTTGATCTGATTGAGAGCTAAAGATGAACTACGAATTAGAAACTTATTGTAATTCATGTGAAATTGACGTTAATTTTATAAAGGAGTGAGAGTTTTTCCATATGGTTCTATAGTTATGAAACACTGGAATTTTAGTTTTTCGAATGTTTCACACCTGAACACAACAATAAAGTTCAAATGGCCAGTCTTTTAGATGAAAATAGTTGTCCTACACTATATACTTCAATTCAACCAACTTCTTACATATCTCTGGAAACTCAGAAAAAATGGGTGGTTCTATAGTTGTGAAACGCAGTGTGAAAGTTTATCCTAATGTTAATGAATTAAAATCAGTTCAACACCAGTCGACAGAATAACTTCTTTGATATTTTTGACGTAGGACTACGTCTTTCATTTCTATACCGGGGTGTAAAATCAAAGTTTCGAAAACGAAAGCGTTACGCCGGAGACCGAGATTTTGAGTGTTAATAGCTCCTAAACAACTGAACGAAATGGTATGATAAACACTTCATTCGAAAGATAAAATGTCTACGCGTTCTATACTTGTTACTTTTTCATCCAAAAACTTGTTTCAATAGTCTTAAATTTGCTTTCAAAATAGGCTATTGAAATCACCAATCGGTATATAAGCGAGCGCCGCTCGTAAATCCACTCAGTTCTAATTGAACAGCGATTGGAGCATGTTGTCGCTGTTTTGGTGAAGCTCTTCATTTATCATGAAAGCGCGGATGAACGGTGTCACCAAGAGCCTGTTTGTGAACCTTAGGCCAGAAGGGAATCCATCAGGAGGAGAGTGATGCTACAAACGGTTCCCCGGAAAGATCTCGAAGCAGCCGCTACACACACACACATACACGCACGGAATTCTTTCCGTTTGGATCGAGAAAGATCCGGAAAATAATCTGCCAGTTCCTCTAGGAATTTAGAAATTCATGTGAAAGAGTTTATTTGAATGTTTTCTATCCATGTAACACTGTGACCAAATATGTTTCAATCAAGTGCTATTAACAGATGGTTATCGAGTTAGCATTAACCACTGGTGGGCTTCCAGTATCGAGGAAAATGTGGAAATATCTAATCGTTACTGAAAATAATCTGCCAGTTCCTCTGGGAATTTAAAATTACATTCATATGAAAGAGTTTATTTTAATGCTTTCTATCCAGGTAACACTGTGACCAAATACATTAGGTTTTGTGATTTTTCAATCAATCGCAATCAACAGGATAGCTTCTGAAGATTATTCTTCCCCATCAGTAGGATATTTCCGTATCCAATATTGGATGCATAAAACCTTGTGCCTCCAACGTAACGCTCTCGTTTTCGAAGTTCTCCAAATATTCATTCATTCAGAATGAATTCAGATTCAACTTCATACAAATGATCTCTAAATCAACGATAGTCCTACGTCACCCTTGCGGTTATACCATAGATATAACCCACTTCCTGTTTTTTGCATTGAAATATGAATGGTTAATTTCGGAGTAAAAATCAAAAACGGAAAACGTAATATATCAGGCAATCGTTTGTCGTAGAACGCTCGCTATTGTTCGGTTAGACCTAACTAAAGGATCGTCTCCTATGACTGAAACTAACTGGGCAATCGATGGAACACAGGTTTGATTACGAGATGCCGCCGCTTCCGACGGCGGGTTTGCGGCCAACTCGGATTGTGTCATCTTGGCAGCTTGGGGCCGCCTCGGTTTCTTGTTCTCGTTAGATGGAGTATTTTTGTTGTTCTCTTTTTTTTTTTTTATCTTCGCTTATTTTTCGTCGGCCTATTTCCGCCACTTTAGTGCCAATCACCGACATCAGGGAGGCGACTCCACCTGTTCCTACCTATCAGACTCAACAACTCATGAGCCGGGCCAACTTCTTTTACTTCCGCTCCGAAGGAAGACGTAACCAGAGATTTTTCGCCTCAGAAAATCCCAACGACGCCAGCTGGGATTGAACCCAGGCCGATCGGATTGTGAGGCTGTTACGCTAACCATACAACCACTGGCGCCGTCTTGTTGTTCTCTCATGTTGTATTGATTATTGATCTTATTTATTATCAGGAGATGCGTAAAAGCTCGTATCCTGATTTGTAGGAATTTTTCCTTCTTCATTCGAGTAAATGTTCATTCGGGTATTTGTTACATTCGGATAAACGTCTTTCGGGTAAATGATACACAACCCCATGAGTGTTACTTATGTTTGGTGTTCGTACGAGACATCGTAAATGATTATAATCGAACGCGTACAATGTAGTCATCGTATCAGTATTTATCCTTACTCCAATCGTTTTTGATAAATATCGGAGATAAATCAACAAAACACCCATTCAAAGTAGAACTACCGACAAAAAACAGGAAGTGGGTTATATCTATGGTATAACCGCAAGGGTGACGTAGGACTATCGTTGATTTAGAGATCATTTGTATGAAGTTGAATCTGAATTCATTCTGAATGAATGAATATTTGGAGAACTTCGAAAACGAGAGCGTTACGTTGGAGGCACAAGGTTTTATGCATCCAATATTGGATACGGAAATATCCTACTGATGGGGAAGAATAATCTTCAGAAGATATCCTGTTGATTGCGATTGATTGAAAAATCACAAAACCTAATGTATTTGGTCACAGTGTAACATGGATAGAAAACATTCAGTTAAACTCTTTCACATGAATATATTTTGAAAATTCCCAAAGGAACTGGCAGATTATTTTCAGTAACGATTAGATATTTCCACATTTTCTTCGATACTGGAAGCCCACCAGTGGTTTATGCTAACTCGATAACCATCTGTTAATAGCACTTGATTGAAACGTATTTGGTCACAGTGTTACATGGATAGAAAACATTCAAATAAACTCTTTCACATGAATGTATTTTTAAATTCCTAGAGGAACTGGCAGATTATTTTCCGGATCTTTCTCGATCCAAACGGAAAGAATTCCGTGCGTGTATGTGTGTGTGTCTATTGAAACAAGTTTTTGGATCAGAAAGTAACAAGTATAGAACGCGTAGACATTTTATCTTTCGAATGAAGTGTTTATCATACCATTTCGTTCAGTTGTTTAGGAGCTATTAACACTCAAAATCTCGGTCTCCGGCGTAACGCTTTCGTTTTCGAAACTTTGATTTTACACCCCGGTATAGAAATGAAAGACGTAGTCCTACGTCAAAACGAATACAATCTCACACCCAATCATTAATTCTGAAGAAAAACATATGAATGGTTGTCGTGTCTTGTTTCGTCTATCTGAACCTTGTTGTTCTGGTTTCATCACATGAAGCGAAAATACGAAAAGAGATAGCAGTCGACAATTACAAGTGACAAGGTAAGACTATATTTTGAGTCTGAAGAAAGCGAAACAAAACATATAACGACATCCGACACGAAAAAAATACATCCATAAAATCCGCAGAATTACAAAAATTTAAAAAAAATAAAACAAATCCGTGGATCCGCCATCTCTGATAAGAACCGAGAGCTCTTTTTTTACTGTCCTCACAGTGCAAACACCTCCTTTTTTTCTATGAATTAATGGTAGCTCAAAGGTTTAACAAATAGAAACTTATATAAAGGTCAAGGCTTCTGCCGAGCGGGCACATTCCATTAATTATAATTCATCATTCTGGCTATCATGCTTACTTGGGATCTCTCTCGATGATGGAACACTATTTGCGATTTCAGTCAGTGACCTTCAGTGGAATGAGGTTCGCTGAAATCAAATGACGTCGACCGGCACTCAAACAAACAACCCGATTGCGCACACACTTTGCCAACTACACACAGCCTTGAACACATGGATTTCGTAATAAACAGGTCATTCGCCCGGATGTCAAACACAGGAACACTGCAAAAACCGATCACTAATTAATAGGCTAGAAAAAAAATCACTTTTGTCAATCGAAGAAATTCCAACGGATGAAAACCTTGGGAGCAGAACCAATCGAATCAAACATAGAACCGAAGGCGAACTGCAACTGATTTGGGTTACCCGAGATGCTGCTGCCAGCCAGCATTGAATGGATGGGTTGAAAAAAGTCCGCCAAAAGGGGGAAGATCAGTTCCAATTATGAAACAGTCACCCGCCGGATAGCAGCTGACGGATGCATTTTAAGATTCATGAATGCGCATTTTGGCTGCACGAGAAAACGTGCCACGGTTAGATCGCATCGTCGGTCCAACCTGAAGTGCACTTTGCGCGAGTTGTATCACTCATTAAAAATTTATTCTCGCCTTTCGCAAGAGTGATCGAAACGAGCGAACGCCGCGTCACGCTGCGATATCAATCATCGCAGGAGTTGAATTATTTGGATGGTGGCAGCGCGGAATGCTAATGCCGTTTGGTCACATTTGCGATTAAGATGGGTGGATTTGGATGGGAGCCACCACGCGGCAGACAGTCTGACAAGCGGTGTGATTTTCCCCTCAGCTACTCGGCCACAACATGTCTCGGTCAAGTGCAGCTCAAGTGCATATTTAGACTATTTGAAAGTCTTGAACAGACGAAAACGTTTCGGTGACGAAATACTACGGAAGCCTTTAATCAGGCAGCGGATCGTGTTTTACGTGCGTCGTCGAAACGAAAGTTTCATATTTAAAAATTCAAGTATCGTCGATTTTATGGCTTTTCAAATCAAGTTTACGCTGTAGCTATTTCGTGTATTGTCATTATATATATTTTTTTTTTTGGCTTTCGATTTTTATTTCCAACGCCGGCAATAAAACACACCCTAATGTATTCCCATCCGGCATTAATGCCACCAGTCCATTACAGTTAATTCATGATCATAATCAGCGCCACATAATTAAGATAAACATTCATTTCAGCCTTCGACCGGACCGAGGAGCGAATTGTTCCCCTCGCCCAAGAGCGAAAACAGGCAGCAGCGAATGGAGGAGAAATGGCGCTAATGCACGAACCAGCTGGGCCGGGAGGGGGAGCAATGATCATAATTTGCCAGCTAGGGCTAGGGGTGAAGAAATGGCTTTGTGTCTGCACCCTCAATCGAATACATATTCTGGGTTGCGTTAATCGAGCACAACGGAATCGTTTGAAATGTTGTGTTTTTTTACCTCCCAATTTGTTCGAATCACGTGTACATCCTTTCGCCACGTTTGGTTCGCGCATGGTGACGTGAAGCCGCGTGTGTGTACTTTCCTCATGAGTAAAAAAAAAGGGGGAAATGACGCTCAAGGGTCCTAGCGTTGAATCAAGTGGTTTGTTTCCTGCCACTTTCGAGAATTTAACTACCAACAGCAGTCACACATGTGTGTCGTAGTAATATCCGAACCCGGCGTCACGGCGTTCATATCATCTTGGCAACTCTGTTGTGTGTTGTAGTTGTGTTTCTCTGTTGTCTTCAAACAATCATCATTTTCATCGAAGTTCTCATCCCGTACTTGCTCTGCGCCACGTCATATCATCCACAACCGCTTGAATCTTCCGCCACCATAGTTAGCTGCACCCCGCAGTCAGGTAGGATTAGCGAATCAATCATATTCCGAGCTGGCTAGAGTGTTGGTCTGAGAGAAGAGCCCGTCGCCATTGCCCGTACCGAATACCTCCCACCTCGCCGCTCTCCTTCTGCACTGTTATTGCAACTCTGTGGTGTGTGTTCGACCGCCGAAATCAAAACAACATCTTTGCCGAAATATAAACAACACCTCAGCCGAAATATAAACAACACCTCAGCCGAACAACAAACAAAACAGCTCCGCCGAACAACAAACAAAACAGCTCCGCTGATTATTGTACTGTAAACCCGTACACCTGTACCGACCGAGACAATACACGCCACCTGCTGCTGCTCTTGTTCTCATTTCGTTACCCGAAACATCCTGCCAGAGTCCCAACCAGATCATTCTTTTCTCATTCCGCTTCGATTCATTGCCATCATTTTCGCCATCGAAAAACAAGAAGGTAAACATTCCGAGCATCATTACCTCTCGCGTGAGCCTGTGTGAGTATTAACCACCACGAAACAGCCACTTTCATATCTGTCAAGACCAGTGTTGCCAGTTTATCCACTATAAAAATACGTTGTTACACTGTAACGCTTGGGTGACGCTTCGAATTTACGATGGAAATTTGCAATAGCTGTGCGAAGTCTATGACCACGAATGAAGTTGTTTGCGGCGGTTTTTGCAAAGCAGCTTTCCACTATAAGTGTGCTCATTTATCTGAAACGTTTTATAAAGACATTTGTGGAAACTCAGCTGTTTTCTGGCTCTGCAAAGGATGTACCGATTTGATGAAGAACGCTCGCTTTAAAAATGCTATGTCGTCGACAAATGCAGCCAACCTGGAACTGAGAGAAACATATCTAAAGGTGGTTGACGAGCTGAAGGTAGAGATAAAAACCAGTCTAATCGCTGAGTTGAAGCAAGAAATTCAAGGGGGCTTCAACAAATTATCTCCAGCTGCGCTCTCACCAGTTCCACGTTATCTACAATTTAGGGCCCACACCACCACCCCTAAGCGCATACGCGACGAGGACGCCTCGGAGCCAAATGATCAGCCAGCAAAGATTTTTCGTGGAACTGGACAATTCGCAGGCAGCACCTTCAATGGATCAACAGCAAGGTCCAATGACAAGTTCGAGGTGTACTTAACTAGAATATCACCTGAAGTGTCCGAGTCCGACATTCAAAATCTCGCTAAGGAATGCTTGCAAACAGAGGATATCGTTGCGAAATCATTGATTCCAAAAGGAAAACTGCCATCATCACTATCATTCGTGTCTTTCAAAGTGAGTATTCCTAAGAATCTCAAATCCAAAGCAATGGATCCTGCCACATGGCCACAAGGAATAGAATTTCGAGAGTTTATCAGCAATGATTGTAATGTTCGGCATTTTTGGAAACCTACGCAGCGTCTCGATCCAGGAGCAACCTCCCCGAATCTGCTGCAACACCAGCCCAATCAACAAGTTCCATTATAGATATAAATCCATCCGATACCCGCAATCCCCCTTCAGGCTCTTCTGACGTTTGCTCTAAATACTTGACGATATACTACCAAAATGTTAGAGGCATCCGTACTAAAACGCGGGAACTATTTCTCAAGCTATCGTCCTGCGACTATGATGTTGTTGTACTCACAGAAACATGGTTACGCCCGGACATCAATAACGCTGAGCTAGCTTCAACATACAGCATTTTTCGATGCGATCGGAGTACTGCCACCAGCGGCCTTCAACGCGGCGGGGGAGTTTTGATTGCAGTTAAAGTCTCTATGAATTGTAGTTCGGTTACTCTGGAAGACTGCAGTAATCTCGAACAAGCCGTCGTTCGCATAAAGCTCTTGAACTCAACGATCTACGTATGCGGAATTTACCTCCGACCCAACTCGCAACCGTCGTTGTATTCTGCACATTCCGAGGCAATTCAACAGCTTCGCGAACGTATCTCGGATTCTGACAAGATTGTCGTAGTCGGCGATTACAATCTACCTCGTCTAATATGGGAGAAAGACGACGATGTCAAGGGTTTGCTGCCATCAAACGCATCCTCTGAACAAGAGATCGTGCTAATCGAAACCTTGGTTGCTTCGGGTTTACACCAAATCAATAGCCTGTTGAATTCAAATGGTCGGATACTTGATCTAGCATTCGTGGACGAGCCAAGTGACGTTGAATTGATTGAACCGCCTTCAGCTCTCCTCAAACTCGACAACCACCACATGCCGTTCGTTCTTCGTATTGATGTTGACGACTTTCTTATGCAGTTTCCTGTAAGCCTGAACGACACTGACAAATACGATTTTCGACGATGCGACTATGCGGAGCTGAACACTGCAATTTCCGCTGTTAACTGGGACATGATTTTCAACGGCCTTGACACAGACGAAATGGTATGTTCATTTTATGACAAAGTGTATAAAATTTTGGATCAGTTAGTTCCGCGTAGACGGTGCAGACAGCATTCTCACAAGCATCCTTGGTGGACATCCGAGCTGCAACAACTTCGCAACGTTGTTCGAAAATCTCGGAAACGCTTTTTCCGAGTAAGGACAGATGATAATCGCAATCATCTTCGTTCAATTGAAACCTTGTACAACGAATGCCAGATTGCATCGTTTCGTGATTACATTGCTCACTTGGAGATGACCGCGAAGCAAAATCCCTCTGCTTTTTGGATGCACGTTCGCAATCGTAAACGGTGTAAGCAATTCCCCGCTGAGATGACGTTAAGGGACAAGACTGCTGATTCTCCGAACGGTGTAGCTAATTTGTTCGCTGATTTTTTCGAAAGTGTGTATAGCACTAACTCACCAGCTTTTTCACCTGTCAGCATCAGAGACTGCCCTACGTTGAATGTGAATCTACCACTTTTCAACATAACGCAATTCGAAATTTGGACTATTTTGAATAAACTCGACGCTTCCAAGGGACCCGGGAGCGACAATCTTCCACCGTTGTTCCTGAAGGAATGTGCGGAGTCTCTGAAAAAGCCACTGTCAACGATTTTCAATAAGTCGCTTCGTCACAGTGTTTTCCCGAAGCTATGGAAGACAGCTTCTATCTGCCCGATATTTAAAACAGATTCGAATCACCTCGTGGAAAATTACCGTGGTATCTCCATTTTGTGTTGCCTGGCGAAAGTGTTAGAGGAATTAGTGCATAACGTTCTCTATTCAGCATCCCGAACAACTATCTCCGAATTTCAACATGGATTCGTAAAGAAGCGGTCAACCACAACAAACCTCATGGCGTTCACCAGCTTTATATCGTCTGAAATTGAGAAAAAGCAACAAGTAGACGCCATTTATTTCGATTTCTCGAAAGCGTTCGACAAAGTACCTCACGACCTCGCCATTACGAAACTTCGTCACCTGGGTTTCCCTCACTGGATCACAGAGTGGTTGCGTTCCTATCTGACTGAACGTAAGGCGTTCGTCAATATCAACGGTTCGCATTCTCGTGTGTTCCAAATTACATCCGGTGTGCCACAGGGCAGCGTGCTGGGGCCACTAATTTTCGTGCTGTTCGTGAACGATCTGTGCTTCCGATTGAAATCACGAAAGCTGCTTTACGCCGACGACCTGAAGATTTACAGATCCGTCGCATCTCACCTCGATTGCTGTGCACTTCAGGCCGATATTGATGAATTGCAAAAATGGTGCGTTGAGAACGGTATGGAGCTAAACGTGAAAAAGTGTAAGTCTATCGCATTTTCTCGCCGACAATCACGAATCGAATTCATGTACTCAATCGGGTCCGTACCCCTGGAGTGTGTTCTTTCCATCCGCGATCTCGGTGTGACCATCGACAACAAGCTTCGATTCAACGAACACATCAACCTAACAACTACCAAAGCGTTCTCAGTCCTAGGATTTGTTCGACGTAGTACCAGCAACTTCCAGGATATCTACGCCATGAAGACACTATACTGCTCATTAGTTCGTAGTATCTTGGAGTATGCGGTATGTGTGTGGGCTCCATTTCACACAACCCAAACAATCCGAATGGAGAGAGTGCAACGCAGCTTCATTCGTTACGCCCTTCGCTCATTACCGTGGTCTGACCCAACGAACATGCCCGATTATGAAAGCCGTTGTAGACTTATCGCTCTCGAAACGCTTGCCTCCAGACGATCCAATCTACAACGGGTTTTTGTCTTTGATTTGATTTCGGGAAACATCGACTGTCCATCTTTGTTGTCCAGTGTTTCGTTTTATGCACCTTCCCGTCAACTTCGTGAGCGTGACTTACTGTTCATTAGACGACATAGAACCTCTTATGGTCTCAATAATCCGTTGGATGTTTGTTTTCGTTTGTTCAACAGTGTTTGTGATGTATTTGAATTTGACATGTCTAAAAATGTATTTAAAAATAGGATTAAGGGCTATTAGGTTAAGATCAGTCTGTGGAATCGTTTTATAACATTCGAGACGTTGCAAATAAATAAATACCTTGAATGAAGTTTCTGATCAATTTGGTTGTCCGAACACTTCAGAATGAAGAGCAGAAGTATGGTTTCTATTGGAAGACATACATTTACTCAATGCACCGTTTGGTTTCTCCCAGCCCCCAGAACTTGTTTGGTCTCCCGTCGAAAAACTGGTCGTGGTGACTTCTTATACTGTCCAAAGAATCAATGTTCTTGCCCTAAGAAAAATTTCGCAGGGACCTGAACAAATGATAATCTGAAGTTGTGATCAGGGTTGCCATACAGCAATTCCAAATGAAATCGTCCTAAAAATGCAGATTTTAAAAAACTTGTATCTTTGATTCCAATGAAAGTGTGTATTCCATTTGGGTTGGAGTAAATATGAGTTTTTCGCAGCATTTGGGATTTTTTTTACTCAAGCGTAACTTTTGAAAAGGGCGTATCGATTTGAGTAAGAGAAATCTTTGATAATTTATATCTCAAAAACCATGAGTCGTACCGAAATAGTGTCTTAGAAGAGTTATAGAGTATTGATGGTTGAATATGAAAAAAATGTACACTGAGAAAAAAAGTAGTATTTTTTTTTATTTACAAAATAAAAATTCAATGTGCAATATCCAAAATACATATTTTTTAATATTTCTTTTAAATTTTTTCATACAAAGTCATGCAGAAAATTTAAAAAATGGGCCCAAGATGGTAAAATTATTTTTGACGAACTTCGTGGAACATCGAATTTTTAGGAATTTTCGAAACTTCGAATTTTTGTATGTTAACAATCATTTTTTGTCACAAATTATGAATCCTGAAGTGATTTAAAACAAAAAAGGTTATTATCAATCTCCTTCTAAATGTAGCCATTCTCGAGATATTTAAAAAAATACTTCTAATTTATCGTCTTTTTTATAGTAAACTAGCTGACCAGGCAAACGTTGTTCTGCCAAATAAATTATTTCTAGTGAATATTTTGGGTGTTGAATAAAACACACTAATGTATTGTAAGTGTGTTTGAATATTTTAACGATCTTTAAAATAAATCGATTGTGACCGATTAAAAACGAATTAAATGATTTGAACGAAAGCTTATATGATGTTTCTTGGTGTATTTCATTAACGTAACTGACATGTTTGATCTCTTAAAAGTTAAACGTCAACCTGATTTTTGTATTATTCGTTAACGATCTGTGCGAAAGGTTATGTTCGGAGAAAATTTTATATGCGGATGATTTGAAAATTTACCGAGTAATACAATCAAATTTAGATTGCTGCATACTGCAAGCTGACATTGAGCGATTAACGGTTTGGTGCCAGGAAAATGGAATGCATGTAAACGCTGATAAATGCAAGGCCATCATATTTACGCGCTCTCGCTCCCCTATTGTACACGGATACATGTTGCATCTCTCGCCATTGCAGAGAGTCAATCGAATCAAAGATCTGGGAGTTCTTTTTGACAGCAAGCTGCGTTTCCTTGAGCACGTCTCGGTCACAATTTCAAGAGCAAATGCGATGGTTGGATTTTTGAGACGCAACACAGCTCATTTCGATGACGTCTACGCTCTGAAGTCGTTGTACTGTGCATTTGTTCGCAGCGTCTTAGAATACGCAGTACAAGTATGGGCCCCATATCACGCTGTACATATCCAGCGCATCGAACGTGTTCAGAAACGCTTCGTAATGTATGTTCTACGTGGCCTGCCCTGGAATGATCCAACCAACCTACCACCCTATGAACAGCGCTGTGCACTTTTTGGAATGCAAACCCTGGAAAGCCGACGATTGGCGCTACAGAGAATTTTTATTTTCGATGTATTGACGGACAAAATTCACTGCAGCTATCTACTTCGAAACGTTAGCCAACACGCACCATCACGACAGCTACGCCACCATCGAGTCCTGGCGATGCCTAATCACCGTACCATATATGGGCTAAATAATCCATTAGACGCTTGCTGCCGCGTCTTTAACGAGGTATCTGAACTGTTCGATTTTAATATTAGTAGGTTAATCAATAAGAATAGAATTAAGTCTTTATAAGCAGTCTGTACAACCATTAGGTCGAAGACGTTTGATATTAAATAAATAAATAAATAAATTGTTGAAATTTGAATGAAAATTATTATTCGATTTCGTTTGGATGCTAAATTTGTTTTGAATGTGTTTGATGCTAAATTTTGCGTGTTTATTCCACCCGAAAAACCATTACTATTTTTGCATCATAGAAATGGAACATGGAGACCAATGTTGTTTACGTCGAATTGCGTGGCAAGGTTGTCACATTTGCTCAACTCGATTGGACTTGAGCTTGAACAGAATGCAAAATTGCGCTTTTTCCATTCAACAGAATACAACCAACAATATGTGGGGACGAATACGATCGAACTTCACTTTGTGTTTGAACACACGCGCAATGTCATGACAATGCATTGCGCTTTGGCCTGGCTATAACTGAAGCTGTGTCGGCGTTACTCATGATAGTGTCTCGCAAGTGAATGTATTATTCCTCGCACCGCTTTTGTTGATTGTGTAGTAAGAATTGCAGTCGTTCACTCTCTACCTTCGCGTATATGTCGATCATAAATTGTTGGCACAGCTTACGATATCTTGAATTGGCGTTTCTGTCAAATCATGTCAAATCGCCATATGATAAACATAAAACTCCTTCGAGCGCGCCCTCTGTTTGTTTCGTCGCGTGTTCATAAATATTAAATCAAAATGAGAAATGATGTTCATAATGAATTAAGTATATGTGACGGGGTCTCGTTGGTCTAATGTTTATGCAAGTGATTTTTCGTTAAAGAAACCCTTCTGACTTGCACTGTAGTCACGCGTATTCTAGAGCTTGCCACTCCAGAATATATTCATGGCGTATTGTTCGTCATAGAAATCTCAACTATTTACTAATAAAAATGACGCAAGTAGTACAGGGAAACTTCGATATAACGTACCCTCGTTATAACGTACACTCGATGTAACGTACATTTTACCTCGATATAACGTACACATTTCCAAAGTGTAAAAGAAATTTTTTTTCAATATTTTTTTTCTGATAGAACAATGAATTATCTGTATTGTGATGCTAAAACAAGTTTTGTACTTTCAATCAATCCCGAAATACAGCTGGTTTTGTGATTCCACATTCTAAATGAATCAAGCTTTAATTAACAGTACGAAGCGAAACATCATGAGAAAGGCTGGCTTCGTCTTCTGATTGAAGTTATTCATTAACTTTACTAAAACAGCAACACAATAATGTATTAAAGACTACGTTTGTGAGTACTTTATTATGCTTCGATATAACGTACAATTCGATACAACATACAATTTTGAAAGTGATATGTACGTTATATCGAAGTTTACCTGTACTACGTTGAGAAGGCAAACCTTGGGAACGTTAGTGCCATTGAAGAAGAACATAGCGAGGGTCGTATGAACGGTGTGTGTCAACGATGAATTCCAGATTATTGTTTTTTCTTCGCATTAAATTTCTCGTGTCACCGTGCTATCATGATTCCAGCAGCGCTTGTGCTTTGGATCTACACACGTGCTCTCCAGCTGATGTTTTATCAGGGTTGATGGCAATAGAGTGATTATCATTTTGTAATCCGAGCAAATGTGATTTGAAGAATTTCGATAACTCATTGTGCTCATTCAAAAAGGGTTCCAGCTCGTCGGAGATGCTCCCTGCTATAGATGAATTGATGTTACTTGTGTATTTGTAGATGGATGTTCAATGAAGCGGGCGTTACGCCATCAGTCATTGAACAACTTAATTTAATTCGTTCTGTTGAAAAAACGAACAACGGTTAAATTATTAGAATATTTTTGACATAAAAATAATAAAATCGCAATTAAAAATATGGAATTGGGGCCAAAATTTAAGGTTACATGTATGGTATGAAGTCAAATTTTTGAAAAACAATATCCAGATCTTTTTTTCTGCATAGAGCCACCCTATTCGGTATTAAATGTATGGTTATCGGTATCGTACCGGTATCATATATAGTTTACAACCTATTCTCATACCTACCAAGTATTTTGAGTATAATTTCATCAAAATCGGTCGAGCCGTTTCGGAGGAGTTCGGTAACAAACACCGTGACACGAGATTTATATATATATATATATATATATATATATATATATATATATATATATATATATATATATATATATAGATAATCCCTTTTAATATGTTTGTCGTGTTATACCGTCATGTTCATGAAATTTTATGAATTTGCTTATAATTTCCAACAACTTTTCCAAATACATCATCATGGTTCATTTTTTGACTCAAGCGTAACTTATGAAAAGGGCGATCGATTTGAGTAAGAGAAATCTTTGATAATTTATATCTCAAAAAATATGAGTCGTACCGTAATAGTGTTTTAGAAACAGTTATTGAGTATTGTTGGCTTAATTTGAAAAAAATATACACTGAGAAGAAAGATAAGTACTCTTTTTTTTCTTTACAAAATGAAATTTTAATTTGCGATATCAGAAAATATGTATTTTTTTATATTTTTGTAATTTTTTTCATATAAAATAGAAGTCATGTGGAAAATTTAAAAAATGGGCCCAATATGGTAAAACTATTTTTGACGAACTTAGTGGAACATTGAATTTTTAGGAATTTTCGAAACTTCGAGTTTTTGTATGTTAGCAGTCATTTTTAATCACAAATTATGAATCCTGATGTTATTTAAAACAAAAAAGGTTATTATCAATCTCCTTCTAAATGTAGCCATTCTCGAGATATTTAAAAAAATATTTGTAATTTATTGTCTTTTTAATAATAAATAGGCCCTTTAAATATGTTTGTCGTGTTATACCATCATGTTCATGAGATTTTATGAATTCGCTTATAATTTCCAACAACTTTTCCAAATACATCGTTATGGTAAAGACATATGTTTAGGTGTTACGTTACGAAACATTCGAAGACATGTGGGTTAATACAAAACATAGCGAAACTAAAAAATCTTTTTTATCTTAATACAAACTTCAATCAATCAAAAAAATTGTTGGAAATTATAAGCAAATTCATAAAATTTCATGAACATGACGGTATAACACGACAAACATATTAAAAGAGATTATTTACTATAAAAAAGATTATAAATTAGAAATATTTTTTTAAATATCTCGAGAATGGTTACATTTAGAAGGAGATTGATAATAACCTTTTTTGTTTTAAATCACATCAGAATTCATAATTTGTGGCTAAGAATAACGGTATAACACGACAAACATATTAAAAGAGATTATTTACTATAAAAAAGATTATAAATTAGAAATATTTTTTTAAATATCTCGAGAATGGTTGCATTTAGAAGGAGATTGATAATAACCTTTTTTGTTTTAAATCACATCAGAATTCATAATTTGTGGCTAAGAATGCTAACATACAAAAATTCGAAGTTTCGAAAATTCCTAAAAATTCGTTGCTCCACAAATTTCGTCAAAAATAGCTTTACCATCTTGGGCCCATTTTTTAAATTTTCTACATGACTTCTATTTTATATGCAAAAATTGAAAAAAAATATAAAAAATACTAATTTTGTGATATCGCAAATTAAAATTTTATTTTGTAAATAAAAAAAGAGTACTAATTTTTCTTCTCAGTGTATATTTTTTTTAAATTAAGCCAACAATACTCTATAACTCTTTCTAACACACTATTTCGGTACGACTCATATTTTTTGAGATATAAATTATCAATGATTTCTCTTACTCAAATCGATACGCCCTTTTCAAAAGTTTCGCTTGAGAAAAAAATTAACCATGATAATGTATTTGGAAAATTTGTTGGAAATTATAAGCAAATTCATAAAATTTCATGAACATGACGGTATAACACGACAAACATATGAAAAGGGATTATTTACTATAAAAAAGACGATAAATTAGAAGTATTTTTTTAAATATCTCGAGAATGGCTACATTTAGAAGGAGATTGATAATAACCTTTTTTGTTTTAAATCACATCAGGATTCATAATTTGTGGCAAAAAATGATTGTTAACATACAAAAATTCGAAGTTTCGAAAATTCCTAAAAATTCGATGTTCCACAAAGTTCGTCAAAAATAGTTTTACCATCTTGGGCCTATTTTTTAAATTTTCTGCATGACTTCTACTTTGTATGAAAAAATTTAAAAAAAATATTAAAAAATATGTATTTTGGATATTGCAAATAAAATTTTTATTTTGTAAATAAAAAAAGAGTACTAATTTTTTTTCTGAGTGTACATTTTTTCATATTCAACCATCAATACTCTATCATTCTTTCTAAGATACTATTTCGGTACGACTCATAGTTTTTGAGATATAAATTATCAAAGATTTCTCTTACTCAAATCGATACGCCCTTTTCAAAAGTTACGCTTGAGTCAAAACATTCCCAATTGCTGTGGAAAACTCATATTTCCTCTAACCCAAACGGAATACACACTTTCATTCGAATCAAAAATACTCATGTTTTGTCATTTGTCGATTTCATTTGGAATTACTCCATAAAAAAATTTGTGTTTTTGGTCTCAATAAATCTTTTTATCTGTGTTTTTTTCTCAGAAAATCTGTATCCGTGTATGTATCAGTTCACACTTTTTTTAAATGAATTTCAACTTATTCACGAGGCAAAACGGTGCTAGTATGAATGATAGATAACTGTACTCAGTATAAACAAAAGTTGTCATCCATGCTTGAGGAAAGGATTAATGGAATACTCCATGTATTGCAGCACTGTGTAAAGACCATTGTTCTGTATGTTCAAACAGAAAGATAAAAAGCGAAAGACGCCAATCTTATTATATTTGTGATACATGCGAAAGATATCACACGAAGAAGCATTATATCGAATATTTTTTAAACATAAACATAAGAAAAATTGTTTAGTAAATACTTATCAGAAAAAAATAGAAGGAATCTTGTTCATCTTTCATAATCTCACAAAGTTATCAAAGTTTATATCATTGCTTTTTCAAGTAAAAATGATTACGGCCAGTATGACACACATGTCGAAATTTTATACGACCGCAAAGGGTTAAGGGTTTTGAAGCATAATCTTAGCTATAGTATCATTGATTGGCGAATGATGAATTTGACGTTGTTGGGGTATCCACGTGAAAATTCGCATTCACTGTGTTTTAGTAGGAAAAAGATAAACAGTGTTGGTTATTTATTGTAAAGCATGCCGATGACGCGGACTTTGCATTTTTTCGCCTTAGATTGAACATGAGAAAGCAGTACTACACGTTACATATGAATGCCAAAATTAAAAGTCAAACTGTTTCGAATATGTATAAAATTGGTGAGTTGGGAAAAAAATATTGAGATCAAGCCATAACTAATATTGGATCGTTATTTTGAAAATCTGTATGGAAACCAAAACATCTGTAATCTGTATCTACAGATTCTTGGTTTCAAACAGTCTGAAAAATCTGTACAAATACATGTTATTCTGTAGATATGGTAACCCTGGTGGGTGCAGTAACACGTCTCACACAAAAATCAAAATTTCTTGACAGGTAGTTAAACAGACATGATGGCAACTGGTTGACCACATCGCTTATTTATTGGCTAATTCTGGATTTTTGTGCTGGAGAGCTGCCTTGAGTTCGTTCAGTTACGAGCTGATCTTGTTATTCTTATGGTAGAAGCTCTGAATACAGAATTTCTTTCTAATCATACCCAGAGGTGCCAACTTTCCTAACTTTTCAGGATTTCCCAATCTTTTTGACACGTTTCCTGATATCCTGACAAAAATTTCAATTTGTTTGATTTTCCGGAAATGATCCTGATTTTTCCTGAATTTTGTACTTTTACTTAAAGACTCTGTAAAACAATATGCCCGTAGGTAGATTCAAATCGTTAGATTTTTAATGAAACTAATTACTTGATGGTTTTTGAATGCTTAAAACACTTAGTCATGACTTTCACTTAATTATTTGTGTATGCATTCCCCAATATTTCCACAAAACTCATCATCATGATTTGAAATCACTATGAGATACAGTTTTTGATATTTTTCACAATTTGTAATACTCTATATGGTCAGGGTTCTGCCAAAACGAACCAAGCGCCAAAAATATTATTTTGAGATATTCCAATTTGAAGTTTGGGCTCCCACTAATTGACTGTGTCGGATCAAATTTATCATTTCACCGCTCACGTGCTACAAAGAGGATGTCAAACATAATACAGGTCGGACTCGATTATCCGGAGACTCGATTATCCAGGATTCGATTATCCGGAATTTTAGACTCGATTATCCGGAATATTTTTTATTTCATTTCCGGAAATTTTGAATAATTTGTATAGCAATTCCATATAGAATATTTAATCAAATATCAAATGAAAGGGCTTGACTAGTAGAATACAGTTATTTATGAGAAATACAAATCCAAGATGGCTGCCACTACAAAATGACGGACTATATATTTTCTCAAAACCTCATTAGTATGGGTATCAAATGAAAGGGCTTGACTAGTAGAATACAGTTATTTATGAGAAATGCAAATCCAAGATGGCGGCCACTACAAAATGGCGGATTACATATTTTCTCAGAACCCCATCAATATGGGTATAAAATGAAAGGGCTTGATTAGTGGAACAGTTTTTTATGAAAAATGTAATTCCAAAATGGCCGCCACCACAAGATGGCACCGTATATATTTTTTCACAACCCCATCAATAGGGTATCAAATGAAAGGGTTTGACTAGTAGAATACAGTTATTTATGAAAAATGCAAATCCAAGATGGCGGCCACTACAAAATGACGGATTACATATTTTCTCAGAACCCCATCAATATAGGTATCAAATGAAAGGTCTTGACCAGGGATGGTAAAAAATCACATTCAACGATCAATGAATAAGTATATCCCTCTAGTCGGATGTTTTTAAATCACCCCCAGCAGGCGAGGCTCTTTTATTCTTCATATGTACACAGAGAGAATACTTGGAACGGTGAGCTACCAAGATCTCAAAAAAGCAATATGAGAGCAGAATCCCAACTGCTTGCACTCTCGAAGCATTACTTCTACTACTCAGGTTTTATCGTGAGTGCAAGCCACAAACGATTAATCCCATTCCATAGAGCGGATGATGAGTTCTTGATCGGAAAGTGTAACAAGAGACGATCAACTGAAATCTTACGACACTCATCGAGGGATTTTTAATTCTCTATTGCACTGTCCGCAGTGAGTGGCTGACTCAGTCTCGTGTCGATTTTATTTTGCTGTCGTCTCCCGCCCGATAAACAGCAGACGGGTAATGGATGCAATTGATTAATTTTATTACCAGCAGATTTGGGCGAATCTCATCCCGCCCAAAATCGTTTTTAGATTCCAATAATTCTGAACATTCACATTTCTCTCCAAATAATTTTTCCAACAGTAATTCAATTAGTGACTTCACGAAACACCTTTCGAATTCGATTGAATTTCAGACCCTTTTTTATTTTGTAGATAAAACGGATCACATATTTGATTAATTCAATTCTGTGTGGTTACGTTCTTCGTTGCGAATAAATGTAATGAAATAGTATGGACGTATGATATTCATGTATCGTGGACTTCCGACATATGTGGCAGTAGATTTGTCGAACGACTAATGTTTTTTTATATCCCTTCAAACTTGTTGCATCTCTCAAGTGTACATACTGCTTTGACCGCAGATTTGCATGGTAGAATCTGGTTAATTTCAGGTATTCAGTCTTCATATTGTCGAATGAATACTGTTGGAACAATAGGTATCGCAGCAAATGATTATCAACATCTTACCTTATCATCAAACGGTATGCGAATAATTTCAGTGAACTGACGGCATTGGAATATATGCTTAGTGAGGACCACACAATTATTATCAGAGCGAATAAACGTCCGACTGGAAGTCATGAACATCAATTCAATGTGCCCAAGATAAATTTATCCTTTGAAGGTCATTAACCTTTCTAAAGATGATCAGATGGAATATATTCCAATGTCGTCTGGAATAACCTGTCCAACACCTCATGATCGTAATATTGTTTTTGCTATTATTCTGATGTTTCATAACACGGCACTCTATTGATTATTCGCCGAAAATGAATAAAAAATATCCTTGAAGTTAGCCTACGGTTTTAGTAGCAGTGCAATATGGTGAGCCAGTCTCAGGATAAGAAAACATTTAAAAATAAAGCTTTTTTTTTAATGAATCAATAGTAAAACAAAACGTCAAAAAATATTCAGCTTTGTGATAGCAGATAATCATTATCCATTTGAGTTGTATGAGTATTTCATTCCCCCACAAACTGTGGATAGTCTATCTGCATACAAATTATGTAGAGTGCCACAATCCAAAAAAATTATGAGCAAATATTTACGTGCTTAAACAAAAAAACACATTTTGACATATTTGCGCTAATTTATGTTTTTTTATTAATTCAAGGTAATCAAGGTCTTTTCTAGACACCAGTTTACTCGGCCCCGAAAAAAGTGGTCTGTATTTGGGCAGGCGGAAAAATATATCTCGCAAGACCACGTGTTCGATGTCGTAAAAGCCTTGGCCAATAACGCATTTACATTAACTCATAAAATTAGTGATTTGAGAGGGATTATTGTTTGTAGTCTCTTGATTAATTTAAACACCATCTGAGAAATCCTCCGTGAAACATGAAACATTAAAGTCGTCCTATCTGCTGTAGCGCATTTTTTTTATTTTACCCAGTTTCATCGAAGTAAACGCGCTCGGAAAGGAAAATTGAACGCCCGGATGAGAGAGCGAGAATCGTACGTCATAGAGACACTCATTCCCATGGAGCAAATTCTTGTTAGGAGTTGAAAGCAAAACGAGGAAGGAGAGTAACTCAATTATTCGAACTAGTTTCAGTCTAGCAATGCTTTGGTCAACTCAGAGTTACCAAGAGAAAATCATTTGGTTATGATGGGTGAGGATTAATAGTTAGTCGCAGTTTGCACAGATTACGATCTGTGCAGTTTGCGATTAATCGTAAATCACATCATGCTCCCTTGTTTTCCATCCTTGGTCTTGACTAGTAGAATACAGTTATTTATGAAAAATGCAAATCCAAGATGGCGGCCACTACAAAATGACGGATTACGTATTTTCTCAGAACCCCATCAATATAGGTATCAAATGAAAGGTCTTGACTATTAGAATACAGTTATTTATGAAAAATGCAAATCCAAGATGGCGGCCACTACAAAATGACGGATTACATATTTTCTCAGAACCCCATCAATATAGGTATCAAATGAAAGGGCTTGACTAGTAGAATACAGTTATTTATGAAAAATGCAAATCCAAGATGGCGGCCACTACAAAATGGCGGATTGCATATTTTCTCAGACGCCACTTTTTTTTTAAACCCCGTCAATATGGGTGTCAAATTAATGTGCTCGACTGGTAGAACACAGTAGACCATGAAAAATCCAAATTCAAGACGACCGCAGTTCCCAAATAAACAATTACTTTTCAATGGTTCCATTCAGCTTACCCTGTTTGTATGTATGTTTGAGTGTTTGTGGAGTTGTCCCACATTAATAGAAAATTGACCCCGTTCCTGTTGACTGGTTGATCTGAAACATGGAACATACCTTTAATTCTACTGTCATAATAAAACTCCGTATTCCATGATCTTGAAAAATTCAATTTGGCCGCCGCTAAAAAATGGTTGAATGGCTTGACTTGGATAATACACTACACTATGGTATCAACAATTTTTTTTTTTTTTTTTTTTATTTATTTGCAACGTCTCGAATGTTATAAAACGATTCCACAGACTGATCTTAACCTAATAGCCCTTAATCCTATTTTTAAATACATTTTTAGACATGTCAAATTCAAATACATCACAAACACTGTTGAACAAACGAAAACAAACATCCAACGGATTATTGAGACCATAAGAGGTTCTATGTCGTCTAATGAACAGTAAGTCACGCTCACGAAGTTGACGGGAAGGTGCATAAAACGAAACACTGGACAACAAAGATGGACAGTCGATGTTTCCCGAAATCAAATCAAAGACAAAAACCCGTTGTAGATTGGATCGTCTGGAGGCAAGCGTTTCGAGAGCGATAAGTCTACAACGGCTTTCATAATCGGGCATGTTCGTTGGGTCAGACCACGGTAATGAGCGAAGGGCGTAACGAATGAAGCTGCGTTGCACTCTCTCCATTCGGATTGTTTGGGTTGTGTGAAATGGAGCCCACACACATACCGCATACTCCAAGATACTACGAACTAATGAGCAGTATAGTGTCTTCATGGCGTAGATATCCTGGAAGTTGCTGGTACTACGTCGAACAAATCCTAGGACTGAGAACGCTTTGGTAGTTGTTAGGTTGATGTGTTCGTTGAATCGAAGCTTGTTGTCGATGGTCACACCGAGATCGCGGATGGAAAGAACACACTCCAGGGGTACGGACCCGATTGAGTACATGAATTCGATTCGTGATTGTCGGCGAGAAAATGCGATAGACTTACACTTTTTCACGTTTAGCTCCATACCGTTCTCAACGCACCATTTTTGCAATTCATCAATATCGGCCTGAAGTGCACAGCAATCGAGGTGAGATGCGACGGATCTGTAAATCTTCAGGTCGTCGGCGTAAAGCAGCTTTCGTGATTTCAATCGGAAGCACAGATCGTTCACGAACAGCACGAAAATTAGTGGCCCCAGCACGCTGCCCTGTGGCACACCGGATGTAATTTGGAACACACGAGAATGCGAACCGTTGATATTGACGAACGCCTTACGTTCAGTCAGATAGGAACGCAACCACTCTGTGATCCAGTGAGGGAAACCCAGGTGACGAAGTTTCGTAATGGCGAGGTCGTGAGGTACTTTGTCGAACGCTTTCGAGAAATCGAAATAAATGGCGTCTACTTGTTGCTTTTTCTCAATTTCAGACGATATAAAGCTGGTGAACGCCATGAGGTTTGTTGTGGTTGACCGCTTCTTTACGAATCCATGTTGAAATTCGGAGATAGTTGTTCGGGATGCTGAATAGAGAACGTTATGCACTAATTCCTCTAACACTTTCGCCAGGCAACACAAAATGGAGATACCACGGTAATTTTCCACGAGGTGATTCGAATCTGTTTTAAATATCGGGCAGATAGAAGCTGTCTTCCATAGCTTCGGGAAAACACTGTGACGAAGCGACTTATTGAAAATCGTTGACAGTGGCTTTTTCAGAGACTCCGCACATTCCTTCAGGAATAACGGTGGAAGATTGTCGCTCCCGGGTCCCTTGGAAGCGTCGAGTTTATTCAAAATAGTCCAAATTTCGAATTGCGTTATGTTGAAAAGTGGTAGATTCACATTCAACGTAGGGCAGTCTCTGATGCTGACAGGTGAAAAAGCTGGTGAGTTAGTGCTATACACACTTTCGAAAAAATCAGCGAACAAATTAGCTACACCGTTCGGAGAATCAGCAGTCTTGTCCCTTAACGTCATCTCAGCGGGGAATTGCTTACACCGTTTACGATTGCGAACGTGCATCCAAAAAGCAGAGGGATTTTGCTTCGCGGTCATCTCCAAGTGAGCAATGTAATCACGAAACGATGCAATCTGGCATTCGTTGTACAAGGTTTCAATTGAACGAAGATGATTGCGATTATCATCTGTCCTTACTCGGAAAAAGCGTTTCCGAGATTTTCGAACAACGTTGCGAAGTTGTTGCAGCTCGGATGTCCACCAAGGATGCTTGTGAGAATGCTGTCTGCACCGTCTACGCGGAACTAACTGATCCAAAATTTTATACACTTTGTCATAAAATGAACATACCATTTCGTCTGTGTCAAGGCCGTTGAAAATCATGTCCCAGTTAACAGCGGAAATTGCAGTGTTCAGCTCCGCATAGTCGCATCGTCGAAAATCGTATTTGTCAGTGTCGTTCAGGCTTCCAGGAAACTGCATAAGAAAGTCGTCAACATCAATACGAAGAACGAACGGCATGTGGTGGTTGTCGAGTTTGAGGAGAGCTGAAGGCGGTTCAATCAATTCAACGTCACTTGGCTCGTCCACGAATGCTAGATCAAGTATCCGACCATTTGAATTCAACAGGCTATTGATTTGGTGTAAACCCGAAGCAACCAAGGTTTCGATTAGCACGATCTCTTGTTCAGAGGATGCGTTTGATGGCAGCAAACCCTTGACATCGTCGTCTTTCTCCCATATTAGACGAGGTAGATTGTAATCGCCGACTACGACAATCTTGTCAGAATCCGAGATACGTTCGCGAAGCTGTTGAATTGCCTCGGAATGTGCAGAATACAACGACGGTTGCGAGTTGGGTCGGAGGTAAATTCCGCATACGTAGATCGTTGAGTTCAAGAGCTTTATGCGAACGACGGCTTGTTCGAGATTACTGCAGTCTTCCAGAGTAACCGAACTACAATTCATAGAGACTTTAACTGCAATCAAAACTCCCCCGCCGCGTTGAAGGCCGCTGGTGGCAGTACTCCGATCGCATCGAAAAATGCTGTATGTTGAAGCTAGCTCAGCGTTATTGATGTCCGGGCGTAACCATGTTTCTGTGAGTACAACAACATCATAGTCGCAGGACGATAGCTTGAGAAATAGTTCCCGCGTTTTAGTACGGATGCCTCTAACATTTTGGTAGTATATCGTCAAGTATTTAGAGCAAACGTCAGAAGAGCCTGAAGGGGGATTGCGGGTATCGGATGGATTTATATCTATAATGGAACTTGTTGATTGGGCTGGTGTTGCAGCAGATTCGGGGAGGTTGCTCCTGGATCGAGACGCTGCGTAGGTTTCCAAAAATGCCGAACATTACAATCATTGCTGATAAACTCTCGAAATTCTATTCCTTGTGGCCATGTGGCAGGATCCATTGCTTTGGATTTGAGATTCTTAGGAATACTCACTTTGAAAGACACGAATGATAGTGATGATGGCAGTTTTCCTTTTGGAATCAATGATTTCGCAACGATATCCTCTGTTTGCAAGCATTCCTTAGCGAGATTTTGAATGTCGGACTCGGACACTTCAGGTGATATTCTAGTTAAGTACACCTCGAACTTGTCATTGGACCTTGCTGTTGATCCATTGAAGGTGCTGCCTGCGAATTGTCCAGTTCCACGAAAAATCTTTGCTGGCTGATCATTTGGCTCCGAGGCGTCCTCGTCGCGTATGCGCTTAGGGGTGGTGGTGTGGGCCCTAAATTGTAGATAACGTGGAACTGGTGAGAGCGCAGCTGGAGATAATTTGTTGAAGCCCCCTTGAATTTCTTGCTTCAACTCAGCGATTAGACTGGTTTTTATCTCTACCTTCAGCTCGTCAACCACCTTTAGATATGTTTCTCTCAGTTCCAGGTTGGCTGCATTTGTCGACGACATAGCATTTTTAAAGCGAGCGTTCTTCATCAAATCGGTACATCCTTTGCAGAGCCAGAAAACAGCTGAGTTTCCACAAATGTCTTTATAAAACGTTTCAGATAAATGAGCACACTTATAGTGGAAAGCTGCTTTGCAAAAACCGCCGCAAACAACTTCATTCGTGGTCATAGACTTCGCACAGCTATTGCAAATTTCCATCGTAAATTCGAAGCGTCACCCAAGCGTTACAGTGTAACAACGTATTTTTATAGTGGATAAACTGGCAACACTGGTCTTGACAGATATGAAAGTGGCTGTTTCGTGGTGGTTAATACTCACACAGGCTCACGCGAGAGGTAATGATGCTCGGAATGTTTACCTTCTTGTTTTTCGATGGCGAAAATGATGGCAATGAATCGAAGCGGAATGAGAAAAGAATGATCTGGTTGGGACTCTGGCAGGATGTTTCGGGTAACGAAATGAGAACAAGAGCAGCAGCAGGTGGCGTGTATTGTCTCGGTCGGTACAGGTGTACGGGTTTACAGTACAATAATCAGCGGAGCTGTTTTGTTTGTTGTTCGGCGGAGCTGTTTTGTTTGTTGTTCGGCTGAGGTGTTGTTTATATTTCGGCTGAGGTGTTGTTTATATTTCGGCAAAGATGTTGTTTTGATTTCGGCGGTCGAACACACACCACAGAGTTGCAATAACAGTGCAGAAGGAGAGCGGCGAGGTGGGAGGTATTCGGTACGGGCAATGGCGACGGGCTTTTCTCTCAGACCAACACTCTAGCCAGCTCGGAATATGATTGATTCGCTAATCCTACCTGACTGCGGGGTGCAACTAACTATGGTGGCGGAAGATTCAAGCGGTTGTGGATGATATGACGTGGCGCAGAGCAAGTACGGGATGAGAATTTCGATGAAAATGATGATTGTTTGAAGACAACAGAGAAACACAACTACAACACACAACAGAGTTGCCAAGAACAAGAAATGATTTGATTAATATAATACAGTACATCATCAAAATATTCCGAAGAAAGTTAGGTAAGAGATAAAAATTGAAGAAAAAAACATTTTTTGAATGGTTTTAATGTAGAGAAGTATACTAATGATATAGATAATTTACTAAAAACTATAAAATAAAATAAGTAAAAAAAATTTTTGAGTTAAACGGTGCAAAACGGTTAAACGGTTAAAAGCTATAAAATAATTAGACAACTTGCAGTTAGTAGTTATCACATCTCTTCCTTCATTAATCTAGGGCAATGATGAGAATAAAATAAAATCGTGGGGTATATGATGAAATGTATTCCCTAACACAGACTTTAAATCCAAGGAGCGTGAAGAAATCGGTTTTGCAAATAAATGCAAACTGCGAGTATTTTTGTACCTTAGACTCAGGTCGCAATTTCGAAAAAATGGAAAAATGCCGAGAAATCCGTTCAGCAGAATTTGGTAAATAGTATTCCAACACGAATTTTCAAGGTTATTAGTCGAAATGGCAAGGTTGCCAGTTATTGGCATGTAAATCAGCCGATTGTTTTGAATTTTTCATTGATAATACTTATGAATTTTGAAGTGGTCTTATAGAAACTGGACAGCTGAAATTATCATATTTAAGCACAAAAAATAAACAAACAGCTCTTTTGAACGAAATTAACTTTAAATATACTTTATTCTAAGCAAGCAACAATGTATGAATGTATCTTGTTGAAATGCTAACATTTTGTGTTGCAACGAAATATAATCGGGGTGGTTTTATAGAAGTTGGACAGAGTGTAACTTTTGTTCTCTATAGCTCTGAGGGCGATATCAATGATCGAGACTAGCAGTATTTTATGATAATTACAGAAGTGATACATTACGTTTATCTCTCACAGACGAACGATTAAATTGCTCAAATGGGAACAACCATTACTGCATAATACATCAGCCTTAAAAGGCAAAACACGTCAGCACATCTTTCGCGAAACGGGTCGTCATGCATGACAGCAACAGATCAGACTGTGTAAAGCATGTTTGAATATCATTCAAATCTCCAGGACTAATGGATCTGGCCACATGCACAGCCAAGGACTATTAGGCACAAAAAAAAAACAATACCCTTTACGTCCATCCATCCTCTCCAACCTCTTGATTGAAAACATATTCTGTGCACGCACGTTCATAATATCTTTCTCGTGCTTTTTTTGCCTCTTGTTTACCTAGGCTTTTATGAATAATGTTTCTAATAAATACGCACCGGGGCGCACCCCTCCGCCAAAACCCAACAACACACTTGGATCTGCATTCGGCCAAACGTCGACGCGGTGCAATGGAAAGGCTCGAACCAAGTTCCCTACATGCCTCCAAGGCTTCGCTGTTTGTGCTATTCATCGTGCCCAACAGATAGAGGATAAAACCGTCGGCGAGGTATTAACGGCTTTTCTTTTCACAAATATGTATTTCCCCTCGCGCCACAACGAGCCACCTCACGCAAACGTTCTGTGCGACCGCTGAAGCACCCCACCAACGTCTGGGCCCCGAGAAGCCTGTGGGCCGAGATAGGAAATTACTTTTCCATCTACATTTAGTTGTTTTGCTTCCTCCCGTTCTGTTTATTTTATTATCATCATCAGAAGCATGGTAAATTACTTTGTACTGTTGTGTATTTCATTTGGGAGTCGACCTTATCGTTTGGCTTCAAAAACATGACTAGAATGTACTTTCCGTGTTCTACAAAAAAAACACCCATTGACATTCTAATTAATCGCTATAAAGCCCACCTTGCTTTCTCCAGAAGTAGGACAGCTTCAGCAACGAGCGTAATCAGGAATGTTGATTCCATAAACTGTCAACCCTACTCTCGTATTTATTGAAACCCCTTTCCGGTATTTGCCCCAACAGCGCCTCACTCCAGGTTCCAACTCGGGTACAAATTAATCCACCCCAACATATTTCCGCATAGCTGATGATGTTCTACTATTCAGTTTCCCACTCACCTGGTCCTGAGTGAGGGAGCCTCTCGAGTGTTCAGTGGAATTGATGAAATGCGGCAAGTGGACGGAGCCGCAATTGCACTTTCGTAGTCGCTCCCCGCTTGGCGATGAACTCGAAAATGATTCCCTCCGACAATGGGGAAGCAATAAATCTGCTTCAAATTAAAATGAATTCCACCGGCTCGTAGTCACACAGAGCAGCCGCCGAGCGTTGCTACTTGAATTGAGTTTGAATTATGGATACCACGAGCTCCTCTATCGTCCACTGATGTATGGCATGTGGCATTCCACTGCCCGCTTTGTATGATGTCTTCTTCTGGTGTAAGAACTCATATAGCGGTCCTCCAGCCGATATCTGTATCTGACCATTGGCGAAAGTCTTTCCAGGGAGGCAGAAAATTTAATGCCGTGTAACTTTGCCGCCACAAACTCCAGAGTCGGAAACATTTCGCCATATCTCCGCTGCAGACGAGAAGACACATTCGCTTACATCACTTTGTGCACATGATTCGACTCGTTGAGATCCAGCTTGAACATGGGGAGGCAGCTGTATTATATTTAGGGCAAATCACTCGTATGCGGATTGTGGATGTATACAGAGACGTATTTTTTATTTTAACGTGGGTGTTGAAAAGCTATCATTCACCCAACACCACGTCACGGATGTATAACTGCTCTGAGCTTGAGCTCGGGTAGACAGTACACTTCGAAGATGCTCTCAGTGATTGACCTGAACCAGCGAAATTGCACAAAGAATACACTGGATGACACTTGGGAGTAGCAAATAGTCTAATTGTGCAAGTTTCGGTGATTCGAGCTTTAAATAGTCAATAACGACGCCAGCCATGCCTTTACGGTCACCAGGGGAAGGGAAGGAATGTTAGTATGATATTCGCCGCCCGAAGGCCAGAAGGGTCGCTTCTACAGCATGGTTCTTTAACAATTATCAAGGAAGGAGTACTTGTTAGTGGCGAGAGTTAAGAATCAGGATCCACTGAGGTAAGTGATGTGATTATGTAAATGTGAACTATCAACCATTCGACGAAACGAAAATCCTAAAAACGCATGTGCCACTGTCGCATAGATTATCTTTATGTATCCTGAAAAGGAAAGCCTGTAAAATTCATTTGACCATCTATACTTGCTACTATTGATCGCACGTATGTACAATCAACATCCAATCGCGACGGCGGAGGATTAACTGTGGAAAACCTGAGAAGGTATCCGAGAGAATCGATCTAAATTCAATTGACCCAGCGACATATGCCGTTATTCATCCAGCGTACTCTTAGAATTCCAATAGTGATAGCTGATAATAAGTAAATTCTAGAAATCTAAGAAGGTAACTGAAAGCTCCTTTAGGAATATTCGTCCCAGCGATATGTTTCATTTTGCTCCGCTTTATACACCCGAGCTAGTCAGAAAGCATTTCATTTTCGACAGAAACCATGCCTTTTCGAGTCTTGAGGCGTCAAATGAGAAAATAAAATCACCTGTCCCCCAACGCTTTAAAATGTTTGTATGTATGGAAGCAGACATCTCTTCCTTTTTTTCTTTCTTCATCTTTTTGGGGATTGCATCCACAAAAAAAAGTCCAAACGACGCCAACGGGGATCGAGCCAAGGCCGACGGGAATGCAGGGCTATTTTACACGACCGCGTTATCCATATAGCTAATGATGCTGTTGCGTGAATGCGTGATAATATTGGGTTGGGGAAAAAGTATTGTATATTGTCAATATATGGCAACACTTAAACCTATCTTGTGTTGTACTTATCGCATCGGATCATACTATACGGCTATTTAAAGGCGACAATCTGTGCTACAAGTGTCGTTTTGACAGTGTTGTGATTGTCCTTTTTAGTATCAAGTTATAGCGCGTCAAAGATGGAGTCCACCAAGCAAGAAATTCGCCATATTTTACGTTTTTACTACCTGCGAGGTAAAACTGCAACGAAGGCGACCGAAAAAATTGGTGTAGTTTATGGACCCGATACTTTAACGATTCGCACAGCACAGCGTTGGTTTGATCGATTTAGTTCTGGTGTAATGGCTGTCGAAGATACACCTCGTACTGGTAGGCCAATCGTCGTGGAAACCGATAAAATCGTTGAAACATCCAAGTAGACCGGCATGTGAGCACTCGCTCGAATGGCCAGGAACTGGGTATAGACCATAAAACCGTTTGGAACCATTTGCAGAAGATTGGATTCCAAAAAAAGTTGGATTTTGACGCAAAAAAATCTTTTACACCGAATCAACGCCTGCGATGCACTGCTGAAACGGAACGAACTCGACCCATTTTTGAAGAAGATGGTGACTGGTGATAAAAAGTGGATCACGTACGACAACCTAAAGCGAAAAAAGTCGTGGTCGAACCACGGTGAGCCGGCCCAAACCATCGCCAAGCCCGGATTGACAGCCAGGAAGGTTTTGCTGTGTGTTTGGTGGGATTGGAAGGGAATCATTCACTATGAGCTGCTCAACTATGGCCAGACCCTCAACTCGGTTCTCTACTGTGAGCAGCTTGACCGTTTGAAGCAGGCGATTGACCAGAAGCGACCAGAAATGATCAATAGGCATGGTGTTGTTTTCCATCTTAGTTTCTGAGCAGAGTTCTGAAGAGTTGATCGGTACAGGATAGAATGGCTACCCAATGAAGATGTATAGATGTGAACGAATATAGCCAGAGCTGGTTGGTATATACTGTTCGATGGTTTTATTGCAACTGAACTGCCCTTAACATTTCGTACCCTATTTATATGATCGGTCCCATAGTCATTTGAATTGCTATTGATTCTTTGGTCGGGTTCCTTCTCGAATGTTCGCTATAAACAAAACGC
Organism: Toxorhynchites rutilus septentrionalis; assembly: GCF_029784135.1. NCBI lineage: Eukaryota > Metazoa > Arthropoda > Insecta > Diptera > Culicidae > Toxorhynchites > Toxorhynchites rutilus. The sequence goes on along the minus strand of NC_073744.1, from coordinate 56,962,659 downwards.
TTTGTATTGCGGGTTCGTTTCCATGCGTTCCCTATTCCGGTAGATTTTTAGAAAAAGATCGATCTTGATGGATCGATTTTCTAAACGGTGCAAGGATCGATTCACTGATTAAATCGGTACTGTTGGGTAGCTGGTTCGATGCCAATACGCAGGAACCTATCCTGCGTTTCTTCGACCTGGAACTGTCGGGGTTTTCCTTCCTGGATATTTTTGGGGTGAGTCACCCACCAAATAACAGCAGCACCAACGTAATTTATGCACTACACCTCGTTAGTTTTATAATTCATAATTCGTATATTTACAATTTATTACATTTCAACTTTACAGATAATATTTTACAGGACAATTTTTTTCATTCTTTAATTCATTCGACCGATCCAATGGCCGTATTTTTTCCACCTCTTCTATAAACCTTTTTCTATTTTGTCTTCCTTTGTATTCTTATGATTTCTTGTTTTGTCTTCCTTTCTCCTATCTCTTTCTTGCTATTTTGTTTTATATTATTGTTTTTCTTGTGTTTGTGATCAGTATTAAAGTGATTGAAACCCATACCGCAAATCATACAAGTGAGGGGTTGATAGAAGTGAAATTTTGCCTACTTTTACAGTAACCAACAGGTACCGAAGAATCGATCTTTGAAAAATCGAATGCCTTTTTCTCAATTTATTTACTTGTTCTGTTGTCTTTTTTTTTAAACATGGAATTTACATTTCACATTTCTATTCAAACATCAAAGGCATTTCATTATGACTCTCAAAATAAAGGTCACAAAAAACTTAATAGCCCAGAAAAAAGCATTTTCCAGAACATTCATGTTGAACCGTTAGCATGAATTTAATTAAATAAATTAATTGAAAATTATTATTAGAAATTCAACAACAGATATTCATCCAGAATTCCGGTGACAATAATCCCGTTGAATCCAATCGTGTGAGAATTGAAGAATTGAAGAATTGAAGAATTGAAGAATTGAAGAATTGAAAAATTGAAGAATTGAAGAATTGAAAAATTGAAGAATTGAAGAATTGAAGAGTTGAAGAATTGAAGAATTGAAGAATTGAAGAATTGAAGAATTGAAGAATTGAAGAATTGAAGAATTGAAGAATTGAAGAATTGAAGAATTAAAGAATTAAAGAATTAAAGAATTAAAGAATTAAAGAATTAAAGAATTAAAGAATTAAAGAATTAAAGAATTAAAGAATTAAAGAATTAAAGAATTAAAGAATTAAAGAATTAAAGAATTAAAGAATTAAAGAATTAAAGAATTAAAGAATAGCGAGTGCAAAAGTACCCGCTGCTTGCATCTATTTTGCAATGCCGATTTACTCAGGCTACATGGTTTTCAAGTCTGTGTTAGGGAAACATCCATTCATTTCTGCGATCTTACCTCAATCGTTGCGCAATCATAACTGAGTGGATTTCCGAACGGCACTCGCTTATATACCGATTGGTGTGATTTCAATAGCCTGTTTTGAAAGCAATTTTAAGACTATTGCAACAAGTTTTTGGAACAAAGTGACAAGCATATAACGCGTAGACATTTTATCTTTCGAATGAAGTGTTTATCATATCATTTTGTTCAGTTGTTTAGGAGGTATTAACGCTCAAAATCTCGTTGCTCCGGCGTAACGCTTTCATTTTTGAAACTTTGAACTTGTACATCCCAATATAGAAATGAAAGACGTAGTCCTACGTCAAAACAAGAATGAAACTCGTTAGTACAAACATTTAATAACACTGACAAGACCCAATCGATGAATACTTTCACTTCACGTTTCGCGAAGCAATGAAATGCCATTTCGAACAAATTTTCAAATCAAGTCGCAGCATTGACATGTGCTGCAGATTGCTCGCTTTGTAGAAAAACACTGAAGCACTGACCCAAATAAATATTCAAGCTGTTTCCTGTATTTCTTAGCAAAATTATGTTTTCAACTCTACAAGAACCATTCAAAACGGCAATAGAAGACACGAACCGAATCGGTACTGAACGATGGTGGCGTCGACTTTCCAAATGGTCTATCTCGAGGCCGAGTGTGCAATTTAGTTTTCCAAACTGGACTTTTTTTTTCTCGTGAAAACAATACAGAAAATAATAAAAACTGAGAAACTGAGGACGAGCACAAAATGTATAGTGTTTCCACGGCCATCTGATGACATGTATCAATCGCTGACTAATCTTGGCTTTGATGTACTTTTAAGCATATTTATAGATTTTTTGTGATTTCAAAAAATATTTATGACTTTTTTCTACTTATGGCTACTGTCTGCTAGCCGGAGCATGACTTGAATAAAGATGATCTTGATTTGAATCATAAAGGCTTTAAAATTTTTCAACCTTGAGAAAGACCATTCGAAAAACCTCGCTGCCGTCTGGTCGCTAGTTTGATGATTGATGAACCGGGAATGCTGTGAAATCGTGAACAGCTTGTATATATTCAATAAATTAAAAACGGGAGGAGCTTAAATTGCAATACTTTCTCTATTCACATTGTCCGTAGAGCGAATGCCGCATTTGCTATTTCTATTTCATAACCGTAATTACATCAAGGTGACACCGAATAACATTTGATATGACACTTGTTGATACTTGCGGAATTTCTTATTTCGTTTTCCACCTCATACACCGTACAGTGTCATCGCTAACTGCTCAAACAAATCTCTTCTGACGTTATTGTCGTTGTAATTAATAATTTTGCGATGCACTCCAAGAAGCTACAATAATTGACTTGTAGCATGATTTGATGGAATTGCAGATTTTGGTTATACATGAGCAATTCTATGCCAAGTCGACCGGTCACTGACTCTACACGATTTTTCTGAAACATTAAACCCTAAATTATCAGTCTTATAAACAAAGTCTTTTATTATATGAACATTCGAAGAGTTTGAGACACTGAAAGCGTATGTGAATATATTTTCAAATTGAAACGAACTGTACTTGCAATCATCCCATTCAACCCAATCGTTTGTCTCGGCTAACAGACCTCATGAAAACCACATAACATATTCGCCCACTCGACAGTATTTCACCCCAACCCCAACCCTCGGGGGAATACCAACTACCACGCTGTGTGACCTGTCATTCAAATTTAGCCAAACCTGCAAAAGACCCAGCGTCATGTTTTTCGTGCTTCCTCCGTCACAGCATCCAACAGCGTTGTAGCCCAGTAACTGTGGTTTGAATATTAAAATTTAAATCATGCTCAAGTGCCTGCCAGAACGAAACGGTAACATTGCATTGTGGCACAACCGATGTTAGCGGGAACAGTCGAAAGAGCCAAATTTGCATGTTGTAATGCTTAATTAAAACTACAATTAAATTCGCCGAATCGTTCCGGCGGAATGGAGCGCAACTCACGAATCCCGAGGGCTGGATGGGGTATCAGAATGTTGGTTCGTGTTCCTGTCGTCAGATAAAGCGAACATGGCCAGCATTTTTCATATGTGTCTTTTTTTCTTCCCACTCTCTATCGCATCTCGTTTTTATGTGAGCCTCTGTACGTGTCCGAGATGAAAAATAGAAGGTGGGAAGATTCACAGGTTTTGCTTGTGTTAAACTTTGATTTTGTTATTTCTTCTTATATCAGAATTAGTATTCTAATTTTTACTATGTTTGGATTTTAGAGCATCTTCATGGTAGTTCATCTCTTGTTAGCAATTGTAATTCCTTTTCCCACAATTAGGGTGCTGAACACTTCATTCGTCTAAAACTAGGATGGAAGCAGGAAACTTTTCGTCTCAATTTAGGTCATATGGAGTCTATTCAATTTATTTTTCAAGTGCATTTTACGCGGAAAAAAAACTTGCTACTTTTTTCTCATGCGCTGTAAAATGTTTTCCGCCAAAGGAAAAAACGATTTTGTAACTCTGACTTTGTTCATTTACGTTTTTGGTCGATGTAACGAGAAGTAAAATAAGATTGAAATAAAGTTTAGAACACCTCAACAATACTGAAATTTCAGTTTCTGCTAAAATTTCAGTTGGGCCCTTATGATTTTGAACGCTAGCATTGATTTAAGAAAAAATACTAATTTGTTCATTTCATCTGCTTATTTTTACTTTTAATAACAACACTTTTCCTATGTAGTGGACTATTATAAGAAAAGTAACATACATAAACAAAATCTGTGACGTCACAGATTTAAAAATCTTCCCATCTTTCATTTTCCATCTCGGTACGTGTCAACCTATCGCGATTATACGATGATGTACTTCTACATGGATATGAACAATGTAGATATAGAATGATCAGTCGCTGAAAAAATATTAAAATTTCATGACTCCACTATTCTAATTCCTCGTTCACTCATATTTATGATCAGTTCTAGCTCAAGTTCTCTCCGTAAATGTTTCAAAAGACATGATTTTCGTTCAATGTCGCTTTGCCGCCGAAGATGTATCACAAGATTTTCCCTTGCTTCCCAATGACACCCAGCGTGAAAGTCACGAGCGGTACTTTCGTATATTCGTTCCTTGATGAATAACGAACTGTCGAAAATTTCTCCATTCAGGCATGCGATGCTACATGAGCTGGACGTTTATAAGCATTCGCTACGAGCATCATTTTATTTTTATTACTATTGGTAGCGAGATATAAAATTTATTTTGTCAGATCGCTAGTTTGTTTTCCGCGAGTACAGTGTCGCCTTTTTTTTTTGTACGGACTATCTCCCTCTCATGCAGTGTTGCCACACATACAGATTTATCTGGAAAGGTACAGATTTTTTCATTATTTTTGGTAAGGTAAATGATTTTGGTTTGGCCAGTCGAAAATATGATCTTGGTTTGTCCACTTTTTGGAATGTTCTAATTCAGCACACCTTCGTCAAATCAGGTATTCGAATGTTTCAAAATATATAAATAAAATTGTCTTTTTCATGATTTACAGTAGTTTTCCTTTCAAACATGTGATTCCGTAAAAATATACTTTATATTTTTACAGAATCACATGTTTGAAAGGATTATAAAATATACCTTTTATTGGTGTCAATGCGCCCCTCATTCGAGCTAACTTTCAATCGATCACCAGATGATTATTTGGCACGTATTCCGACCTTTTCTGGATTATAACACATAAAATAATGTAAACATCATGCTTGCACACCATTTAGATCAGATTTGCATAGCTAAACCATTAGATTACGGCTTTGTGATGACATCAATTCTGATCATGAGTTGTCCAATTCACTAATGTTGTTTTGTCCACATAATTTCTATGGCAACCGCTTGGCGCGCTGCAGTTTGTTTATTGTGTCCTTCGCGCATAGCCGAAATAAAGTTTTTCTGTGTTGAGTGCGTTGAGGGTAACACTTTGAAAATTCCCAAGAAAAGGCAATATTCTGAGGAAAGCCTAAATTATGAATGGATCAATATGATGACAGTAAAATCAAGCAATAATGAATGCAAAATCTACTTGAGAATGTTTTCATTAAAAAATGGTGATTTCTACAACCGGACAAGTCATGATCATTTTTTGGACAAACCATGATCAGAGGTGGTCAAACCATGATCATAATTTCTCTTTGAGGAAAATCGTGAAAAAACATTAAAAATTGAATAATTTCAACGCCTTATGGTAGTATTTGCAACTAGAGACTTGGAGCTTTTCAAGAAACCCAAACTCGTATCAATAATATGTGATTTTCATGAAGAAAAATCGATTTGCATTTACTAGTTGCGTAAAAACGCCCCAAATCGGACAAACTAAGATCATTTACCCTACAGATTCTGTACGGTACAGATTTTCGTTAAAACGTACAGATTTTTTCCGCGTGGAAAAAATTTTTTTTACTATGTTAATATCAAAACATTTGATTAAACATCGTGACGGCAACTCGAAAATTTCAATATTTGATAGTATGCAATTTTTTTTTTTTTTTTTTTTTTTTATTAAGGCTCAAAAGGTAACTACCATCTCAAAGCCGTGTTTTCATGTTACAAACTTAAATCAATATTCGCCAAGTACTACAAATTTAAAGGCGTAAGGAAGAACTTAAAACTCTAACGATTTAAAAAAAAAAAAAAAATTTTTTTACAAACTACATACAAATACACGCATAACATTTTTATAAACAAATCTTGGCCGTTTTTATAAAGGAATTGATGATCTTCATTGACTCAATATCTTTGAGTCCCAGTATATCTCGAATAGGCATTTTGTCTCTGTGTTGGCTCATAAGTTCGGCTCGATGTTGTTCGTATAACTCACAATCCCAAATTACGTGATCTATGTCCTCGTAGTCTTTTCCGCAAGGGCACATGTTGCTTTCGGAGAGATTTATCCTATAAAGATGAGAGTTTAGACAATAGTGATTTACTGTGATACGAGTCATATTGCGTATGAATGTTCTGTCCACATTTAGGAGGTGAAACCAGGGATTCTGTTAACTCTAGGCAATATGCTGAAACAATGTCGGCCCAATGTATCTTCATCCCACATTTGTTGCCATTGAGCATTAGCCATTCTAGCTATTTCCGGAAAGAACTCAGGTGCTTCTACTTCTCGCTCAAACATATCACCCTCATTTGCTCCTTTTTTGGCTGAACCATCAACGATCTCATTCCCAGTGATATGTGAATGAGACGGAACCCAAAGAAATTTCAAATCGTATCCTTTGTTCGTTAGCTCATATACAAGTTCTCTTATTTTCAGAACTATGTGATTTGTCTTACTATCAACTTTGATATTACGCAAAGCTGTAAGAGAACTGAAACTATCCGAACATATCAAATATTTTCCGGGGGGGTACTTTTGAAGCTGTAGGCACGCAACATATATTGCAATCATTTCTGCGACATAAACTGAACAAGGCTGCTTCAATTGATAACAACTCTCATCCCGTAAGCTATACACTCCAAAACCCGTTCTGGCATCAATCAGAGAACCGTCTGTATAAATGATATTTTGACGTGGGTAGTCAGAGAATTTCTCACCACACAGTGCTGACAAAATCTTTGACGTCATAAAACCAGGATGATTTTTCAACTCTGAATGTAGTGACAGATCAATGTTCAAGACTAACATTCTTGTGCAGTTATCTAACTCAAAGTATCTAGTGAATGTGGTTTTACTGATAGATAGACTGAAGCAATTCCGGTAGGATGCTAAAAATTTTGATCCTGGATTAACTTCAAACAAGCTGTCCAGTTTATGTATTACATTTGTATCATTTACATGAGCTGTGACCAGGAACCTACAGCTCAACTCATTAAATCTCATATACAAAGGCAAAACCCCTGCAACCACTTCCAGCGACATATTGTGAGTTGATCCCATGCTTCCAAGACAAATTCTCAAGCATCGGTATTGAATCCTTTCCATCTTTAGCATATGAGTTTTCGCAGTTGTCATGAAAACAAAACTACCATATTCAATAATAGAAAGAACGGTAGTCTTATAAAGTGTCAGCATTGCACTGGGATGTGCTCCCCACCAAGTGCCCACAATTGATGTCAAGAAGTTTATCCTGCGACTACACTTTCGTACTATATATTGTACATGTATTTTCCAGGTGCAACGAGTATCAAACCAAATACCTAAATATTTATATGAATACACCCTTTCAATAGAACCACCGCTCATGCAAAAAGATATGTTCCACTGTGTATACCTCCTCGTAAATACCTTGAACTCCGTTTTCATGGACGAAAATGTCAAACCATTATTCATAGCCCAATTATCTAGATTGGACAAGGAACGCTGCACCGATTGTTTCAGTAATGTTCTATCTCTATCAGTTGCCCAGAGACAAGCATCATCTGCGAATTGTGACAGTACACAATCTCCTGCGATGCACTTGTCAATATCGGACACATAAACATTGTATAGGAAAGGACTAAGTGTTGACCCCTGGGCTAGTCCAAAATTGCTAGTTCTGTGGCACATCTCCTGATTATTAACATAAAAATACATAATTTTTGTTGACAGCAAGGTGAACAAAAAAGTGGTCAGTAATTGAGGTACACCATAGTCTTGTAATTTTATGCATAGTTTATCAATTAAAACGTTATCGTAGGCACCTTGCACGTCTATGAACACAGCTACTAGCTCTTTCTTGAGTTCAAACGCTTTTTGAATATCAGTTGCCAAAAGAGCAAGGCAGTCTCTAGTACTCCTTCCTTGACGAAAGCCGTACTGTGTGTTGGAAAGAATGTGATTCTTCTCAGCCCATGTTTGCAACCTATTAAGCATCATCTTCTCCAGAGTCTTCCTCGGACAACTAATGAGACTAATTGGTCGATAAGAATCAATATGTTCAGAATCCTTTCCAGGTTTCAAGATTGATACCACTTTGACATCTCTCCAACAGTTGGGAATTTGATTACAAAGAACTATGTTGTTGAAAATTTGAATTAAAATCTCCTTAGCTGAAGCAGGCAGATTTTTCAGAAGATCGAACTTTATGTTATCTAATCCTGGAGCAGTATTCGAGCAGTCCGATAGAGCTATCTCCATTTCCAAAAGTGTGAACTTATCTCCAAGTGACAAAGCAGAATTCGGTCGATTAGTGAAATTTGGAAAACAATTTTGTACGAAAGCCGGGCAAATCTTATCAGCGAAGCCATGTATCCACCCATGACTCCGTGCTTCTTTTGTAACATCAGGAACAACTATGTTTCGCAGTCTCCTAGCTAAAGTCCACAGTGTTTTCAAGGAAGTGCTTCTATCGAAAGTACCCACAATGTTCCTCCAATACTCTCTTTTTTTGTCTTTGAACATTTTTTTTGATTTGAACTCAATTTGTTTGTAACTTAAATAGTTTTCCTTAGTACCATTTTTTTCTGAAACGAACGAAGGCATCAGATCGTTCTTTCTTCATTTTCGAGCAATCAGCATCCCACCATAAGGTCGGTGCCCTCCTGTGACTATTCATACGAAGAGGTTTTGTTTGAGATTCAATAGCTGATTCTTTGATATTTATCATTAAATGCTCATACTGATCCAAAAAATTCATTGACCGATCTAACTCTTTCATTCTGCGATCCATCGCAGATGAATATGTATTCCAATTTATATTTCTACACAGGTCAGTTGGCATTTCTACAAACTCAATATCTATAGATCTATATGTAACTAAAATAGGTACATGATCACTATTCGCTGGATCTGGAATGGTTAGCCAAGAGCAATTTAGTGATAATGATGATGAACATAATGACAGATCAATTCGTGAGCTACGAACTGGAGGTGCAGCCACTCTTGTAATTTCACCTGTATTAAGCACATTCAAATGAAACTCTTCAATTATATCATACAACAACCGAGCTCGAGAATCGTCTTCGCTTTCACCCCATGCAGTACCATGGGCATTGAAATCACCCAGAATAAACATAGGCTGTGGAATTAATTAGAGCAATTGGCGAAATGAATGTTTGTCAATATAGCTCAATGGTGACACATAAACAGATGCGATTGAAAAATGAAAGTTTCTAATTTTAACCTGACATGCCACGATTTCAATAGGATGTATTACTGGAAGCGAGATTCGGTGAAATTCAAAATCGGTTGATATTCCGATTAGTACTCCACCATAACCATCAACCCTGTCTTGGCGGATGCAGTTGAATCTAGGAATAGAAAATTCTGAACTTGGTTTGAGCCACGTTTCTCCAATAGTGAACAACTTTGCATCGTGTTCGCACAGAAAACTTTTTAAATTATCCAATTTTGGTGATATACAACGGAAGTTCCACTGAAAAATTGTGAAGCTATTTTTAATACGCTTTTCAGTGAATGTCCTCAATCAGAAAAGCGAGGAGGGGCATTTTCTCAACGATCTTCATCCAGATTTTTTTGAACAGGGGAATCAAATTGTGGAGCATCTTCACCCAAGTACCGGACAACTGGAAAGTTTCGGTGATCAAACCAATCAAAAACTCAAACGTTACTTTCAAGCTAGATTCGTCGGAATGTTCAGATTCGTTTTGACAGTTTAATTGCTTAGGCAAACTAGGAAAATGCTTGGCATCATCAATATCGGGAGGACTGGTCTTTTTCTTCGTTTTAGGCATATTGGGAACAGTAGTTTTAACACCACCTGTTACAGCATTGTCAGTACTGGCATCAGCAGTTACAACAGCATCATCAGCAACAGCGGTACTAATAGGAGAACGTTTCGGAAGTTTTCGTCTTTTGGGAGGTATCTTGTAGCTGCAATGAGCTTGAGGTTCTTCATCATCATCGTTCGAACCATCATCAGTCAAACTGCCATAGAAGTTAACATTACTAAAGTCGGGTGTTGTTGGGAGTGCTTTAACAATTTGCGCATAGGACGAATTCGATTTGTTGATAATTTTCTGTTTTAGGCTTTTCGTCTTGGTCTTGTACTGTGGACATAATCTAGCTTCAGCATGGATACCCTTGCAAGCGAAACAAGTGTCTTTCGGAACCTCACAAATTGTTTCATTATGATTTCCTCCACATCTGCCGCACTTAGCCTTGTTATTACACATTTTCTTGGTGTGGTTGAACTTTTTGCACCTTTCACAAACCATAACCTTTGGAGTGAAAATTCTAACTGGAATAAGCACACGATCAATTTCGAGATACGTAGGAAGTATGGTCCCTTGAAAGGTAATCTTAACGGAGCGAGATGGAACATATTTTTTGAGTGAGTCTGGAACACTCTCTACTAGCCTTTGACATTCGAGAACGCGCACCGATTTGAGTCTGCCATCTTTGAATTTACCGCTTCCTTGATTAACCACATGTTCGAAATCGATCTCGGCTTCATCCACTACTCCATCAATCTCAACGTCGGAGCAGGGAATATATACTCTGTACAACTTACTCAGTACCTCATTTTCAACAGATTGATTGACCTCGCTGAGATCAGAAAAGATAATCCTCAGCTTACCGTAGTTCACTTTTTCAATTAGTTTCACGTTCTTGAAGCACCTGTAAAGTTCTGCAGAGACTAGCAATACGTTAATTGGTTTTTTCCACTTGTCGAACAAAAACAACGTAGGGAGCCTTTGCCGTATTTGGATACACGCGGAGCCGTTTAGACTGTGGATACTTGGAGACTTTAGCAAGGGGATCATTTGAGACCGGGTTAACACAAGGAGAATCGAGAGTCGCTGAGACATTGTCAAGAACCTCCATCTCGACTGGCAGGGTTTCTCCAGATCCCCCGCTATCGGGGTCCATGATGGCGAAGGATTCTTTATTTCTACTATTGAATAATAGCTTTTCGCTAAACTATGAGCCGAACAATAGAAGTATGACAGCAAAATGATACTTAGCTCTGATACTGAAACACAATAGAATACAATAGGATAACTGGAAAATAAACTCGAACTGAACTGTTGACCGATTATAATACTCGACTACACTGGGCAACGGTTGAGCTGCGAATGTGATAGTATGCAATTTAGATTCAGAGAAACTATGTATAAGCATCAATACACACACGGATGACTTGCAAATGTTAATGTAGTATTTGTAGTGAATAAATGATTATTGTTTTCATGCTAATAAAATAGACATTTCTCTACAACGAATATTTTCGATGGTACAAGTTTTTGGTACAGATTTTTGGAATAAAAAAGTACAGAATAGAAAGATTTTTAACCCCTCTGGTACAGATTTAAATGTGACAACGCTGCTCTCATGGTTGAACGAAAAAAAGAGAGAGGGTCGACTAACGGCTACATTAGTATAACCCCCAATGTGATTCGTGAAAAAATAAAGTAAAAAAAACTTATGAATTCAAACGGTTTCATTGTGATTAAACATACTAATAATACAGATAATGCACTAAAAGCTAGAAAATAATTAGGCAAGTAGCAGTTAGTAGTCACACACTTCTTCCTTCATTAATCTAGGGCATTGATGAGACTAAAATAAAATCGTGGAGCATATGGTGAAACAATTAACTGCGGATGATGGAAATCCGATGTGCCCCACGATTTTATGTTCACTTATTTTATATTCTAATTGTTAGTACATTTGGATCTGTATCATTAGTATATTTCTCTACAATAAAAAACCTTTCAACTTTTTTTGACGTAGAACTACGTCTTTCATTAAGGGTGCTAAATCAGAAGACAGGTCACGTTTTTATGAAATAAAGTGCCAAATTCCGTTGCATTTACTTGATTAATTCTCGAGTAATGCAGAAATTCGTGTTTCATTTGTATGGCAGAAACTGTTTTCCACCGAAGAACATAGCTCTCACCGCTCGAAAATACTTTTTTCACATCCCACTTGAAATGCGCTGTGCTTTGACGCCCTTTTTATACTCGAGTTTACGGAAATTGAAAGATCATTCAGAAAAAACTCATCAATAAGTCATTCACGATACATCTGCTATCCAGATAGCGATTAGACGACAGCGACGAGGTTTTCTAAATGGCCTTCCTGAGTGCCAAGAGTATAGTTTAGTTTCCAAATTGACGTCTTCCAAAGCTAGAGGCGCATGAACTGAGAAGGTTTAAAGCTTTGAAAATTCAAAACCGAACACACTCCTGAATTAACGCAGTCTCTCTTCCGGTAGTAAAATTTTCAATTTATGATTTAGGGTGTTTTAGCCCAACAAGTAAATGCAAATAGATTTTTCTTCATGAAATCACATATAGTTGACACGAAAAAAATCATACAAATTATCATACAATCAATGAAAGAAAAATAGGATGTCAAGCAAACTACCAGCCCGGGAAATTCCTCAAAAGATAGGAAATCGAACACAGAGTCCGGTCGTCTGTACCGCTTCGACGTTTTGATTGAACCTTCCGGGAAACAGTCAAGATCTTGTAAAAAACGGTTGTCCAAGATTCCAGAACCGACCACTGTGAGCGCTGCACTGAACAAAAAAGCGTACCGATTCTAAATTGGCAGAGTTCAATTGGCGATCTATGGCAAAACGTAAACGATCGGTGAGACAACTGGATTTTGTTTTCGGACTAAGAAAATGATGATAATGTAATCTAAAACTCAAAACAAATCACGTATATTTTACTTCCGAACATTCCAAGGTAGCTCTCACATGCAAGAACCATGCGTTTTTCAACTTGTTTTCGATTGTGCTCTCGAATTTCCTTTTTTGATTCAAACATTGTCAACATTTATACAGTTTTCACTACTGAAAGAGGTAAGAAAATAACATCTATATATATATATATATATATATATATATATATATATATATATATATATATATAAATGGATTTCTGTCTGTCTGTCTGTCTGATTTTTATGGACTCGGAAACTACGGATCCGATCAACATGAAAATTGGTATGCAGGGATTTTTGGGGCCGGGGAAGGTTTTTGTAATAGTTTCAAACCCCTCCCCCTTCTCTAAGGGGAGGGGGGGTCTGCCATACAAATCAAACACAAATTTCTACATTACTCGGAAATTAATCAAGCAAATGAAACCAAATTAGGCATATTGGGGTTTTAGCATGCAATAAATGTTTCTATGATGGTTAGACACTCCACCCCCCTCTCTAAGGGGAGGATTCCATACAAATGAAACACAAATTTCTGTATTACTCGAGAATTGTTCAAGCAAATGAAACCAAATAGGGCATATTGAGGTTTTAAGGTGCAGTAAATGTTTCTATGGTGGTTAGACTCTCCACCCCCCTCTCTAAGGGGGTGGTGCCATACGAATGAAACACAAATTTCTGCATTACACGAGAATTAATAAAGCAAATGAAACCAAATTTGACATGTGGAGGTTTTAGGGTGCAATAAATGTTACTATGGTAGTTAGACAGTTCTCCCACTCTCTAAGGGTGGGCTGTCATACAAATGAAAGACAAACTTGCCAAATTTGGCATATGAATGTTTTACGGGGCACGAAACCTTCCTATGGTGAATACACTCCACCCCCTTCTCTAAGGGGGGCTGCCATACAAACGAAACACAAACTTCTGCATAACTCGAGAACTAATCAAGCACAATTTGGGATGTGAGGGTTTTTGGGTATGAGAAATGTTTCTATAATGGTATGACACTCCTCCCTCCTCTGGAATGGAGAGGAGGTCCCATAAAAATATTACACCAACCAAAAATATTCCAACCAAACATGACAATTAAACATTTTCGGAAAACTCTGACGAAAAAAGGGAAAATTCGGAAAATTGAATTTTCATATGTTCTGCAATAGGGTGGCAGCGAAAACGGTCATGGCAAATTTCAAAAACCGAAAATCGACCTTTTGGGACTTAGCCTTGAGAGACAATGAAGGTATGGAAAAAAATAATTATCGAATTTCAAGAACCGATCATGTACATTTTGTTTATTGGTCCAAGATAAATATCCAGTGCGAAATTTCAGCTCAATCGGACATGATTTAGGGATGCCTCAAAGCACTCAAAGTTTTGATTTTCCCAAAAAGTCGATTTTCGGTCAAATTTGTTTTTGTGATAACACCCGATCTCGACGTTTTATGCCTTTTCAAGTCATGTGGCATCGAAAAAAATCGAATTTCCAAATTTCATTTACTCCCCCCTTGGAAGATTTTTGAGGATCGAAAAATCAAAACTTTGAGCGCTTTGAGGCATCCCTAAATCATGTCCGATTGAGCTGAAACTTTGATGAAATTTCTCCCATAAATCCGTTGCTACCGTATTATTCAATTACATAGTGACAAGTGCTGGTAGTCCATTTGAAATTGATTATTGTTCGAAGCTGGAAATGGGTTTTAATGTGATAAAACGCACTCCTATATCTTCTTCTAAAGGGTGTGTCACATCAAATTGCATCACGAAAAAAACGCTGTAGAAATTTAATTTTCAGGAATTATATCTTCAGCTTTCGCTTATAATTAGATAAGAGTGTATAGATCACGTTGGCCATGCTTCACTGTCAATTTTTCGTAAATTTGGAAAAATGTCGTCGAACGAAAAAGAGCGTCGTGAATTAATCCTGTGCACTCATTTCGAGAATCCGGAGTTATCACATCGGGACATCGGTAAGATGCTGGGAATCGTCCAATCCACGGCCAGCAGAGTACTAAAACGATACTTCGAGAACCTAACCATCGACCGGAAGGCGAAGAACGGCAAAAATGGATGCTCCGTCAGTGAAAAAGATCACAAGCGCGTAGTTAAGCAGTTTAGACGTGATCCGAGAAGTTCGGTCCGGGATGTCGCCAATAAGCTGAATTTGTCAAGTTCATTCGTCCAGCGGACCAAGCAGCGGGAGGGCCTGCGTACATACAAGGTTCAGAAGGCTCCTAACCGCGACGAAAGGAAAAACATGGTGGGGAAGACGCGAGCCCGGAAGCTGTACACCGAAATGCTGACCAAGCCGCATTGCCTGGTAATGGACGACGAAACCTACGTCAAAGCGGACTTTCGTCAGCTGCCGGGCCTGTTGTTCTTCTCCGCAGAGGACAAATTTAACGTTCCGGAGGAAATTCGCAAGCAGAAACTATCCAAGTTTGCCAAAAAGTACATGGTGTGGCAAGCGATCTGCTCTTGCGGAAAGCGGAGCGCCCCCTTCGTGATGACCGGCACGGTAAACGCGCAGGTTTACCTTAAGGAGTGCCTACAGAAGCGCTTACTACCACTATTGAAGCAGCACGAGGGCCCGACCATCTTCTGGCCGGATCTCGCTTCGTGCCACTATTCAAAGGACGTGTTGGAGTGGTACGAAGCCAACGGGGTCACCTTCGTGCCAAAGGAAATGAACCCGCCCAACGCGTCGGAGCTTCGCCCAATAGAGAAATATTGGGCGATTATGAAGCAGGCCCTCCGGAAGAACCCAAAAGTTGTCAAATCGGAGGCGGACTTCAAGAGAAAATGGATTTCTGTTAAAAAAAACTACAACCTGACGTTGTACAGAACCTTATGGACGGGGGAAAGAGGAAGGTGCGAGCATACGGGCTTGGGCTCGAAGTATGAATAAAAAGAAAATGCCAAAAGTTGTTTAAAAGTTTTTATTTTACTGTCTAAAATTTTCAAAAGGATCGGTATACTGGGCGAATTTCTACAGCATTTTTTCCGTGATGCAATTTGATGTGACACACCCTTTATCTATACCAAAAAAAAAGGATCACCGGATGTGTTGATAAGAGCAGAACTCGAGGAAGGAATTGTCCGATTTAGGGCTGTCTATATTCTATCATATTTTCTGTATGAAACATTTATTCCGTGTAACGGAGAAACATGTTATTTGCAAGTGGTTGAAAAATCTTGAACGAGAATTGTGTCTGAAAATAATCTGATATTATAATGATGAGTTTTGTTAGAAATACTAGGATTTTTATAGTAAAGAGTAAATTCAACAGGGTCGAATAGAAAATCAATCAATGAACAGTTCTGCGATTGGACCCATGAACTTGCTCATAGTAAGAAAACATGAATGTTGGAAGGTATTGATAACAAAAAACAAATTTTGGGCGGGACGAAGTTTGCCGGTTCAGCTAGTGTTATATATAAAATTGCCCAGAATTAATTTTCTTCCAAAGTCATCGCAATCAAATAATCTTTCATGACTATAACATTGTAATTTATGGAAAGAACTACAAACCTGCCATAAACTCACATTGCAAAATTTAAAACCATCATCACTTTCACCACAGCGCCGCCTAGATGTAGATTTGTACGTTAGATCGACAATTGGAGCACAATTCTCGTTTATGACTGACTGACTTGATTTGTTTCTCGAGAATTCTAAACGTTATATGGTGATTATTTTTTTCAGTTCGTTCATTTCATAGGTCCAACCGCAGTATCTTCGCGGAACCGCTAATACAATGTTTTTGACTTAGGACTACGTCTTCCATTTCTATAACGGCGTGTAAAATCAATGTTTCGAAAACGAAAGCGTTACGCCGGAAACAGAGATTTTGAGCGTTAATAGCTCCTAAACAACCGAACGAAGTTGTACGATAAACACTTCATTCGAAAGATAAAATGTCTGCGCGTTACATACTTGTTACTTTTTCATTCAAAAGCTTGTTTCAATAGCTTTCATTGCTTTCAAAACAGGCTATTGAATTCACCAATCGGTATAAAAGCGAGCGCCGCTGGGAAATCCCCTCAGTTATAATTGAACAACGATTGGAGCATGTTGTCGCTGTTGTGGTGAAGCTTACTTCGTTTATCATGAAAGCGCTGATGAACGGTGTCATCAAGAGCCTGTTTGCGCACCTTAGGCCAGAAGGGAATCCATCAGGAGGAGAGTGATGGCACAAACGGTTCTGCTTGAGACATCGGAGCAGCCACCACACACACATATACACGCGCGGAACTATTTTCGTTTTGTTGCCATCCAACATCCAGAAGATTCCGGAAAGATGTCATCGTTGCTGAAAAATAATCTACCAGTTCTACCAGGAAAATGTTTCGCATCGTGAAAATCATATAATGTTCAATCGATTAATGCTCAGTCGCTGCAAGTTTCAAACTCAGAGAGTGTATTCGCCTCTAGTTTGCCTTCCACTTCATTTGTTTCTCGAGAATTCTAAGCGTTATCGTTACTGAACGAGCTGAACGAACTGAACGTGCTGAAAGGCGAGGGATCGAGGGATTCATTACCTGGCCTGACCTGACCTGAAACGCATTCAGTTTTTTTGGAACTGAGAGCGAGCGCAGAAAAGCCGATCCAACAGAAGGAGAAGAGAAGGCGACCGAGAGAGTATCAGCATCGAAAAACATCGGAGCAGCCGCCACACGCATACATACACGCGCGGAACTATTTTCGTTTGATTGTCATCCAGCGTCGAGAAGATTCCGGAAAGATGTTATCGTTTTTAAAAAAATAATCTGCCAGTTCCCCTGGGGATTGAAAAAAACATTCAAGCGAAAGAGTTAATTTTAATGTTTTCTATCCATATAATACTGCGACCAAATACATTTGGTTTTGTGATTTTTTCAATCAAGTGCGATCAACGTAAAACCACGTCTTTCGGCAATTTATTAGAGGTGCAATGAATCTTAAAAAGGAATTCCCGCTTTACGCGCACTGACAAACGATGTTTACTCAATAATTTCTCAAACGAGAAATGGGTGTTGTGAGAAAGGATGAGCGAACGCAAAAATTATGTAGACTGATTTGATGCAACAGATATTCTGTCTATTGGAAATGGAATACAAATCGTATCACAATACAAGCAATGTATTATTTATTATACAACTTTCGTGTGATTGCTTCTATTGCTGAATAATGTGCCTTCAACGTAACGCTCTTGTTTTCGAAGTCCCCCAAATATTAATTTATTCATTCAGAGTTGATTCAGAAGCAACTAAAAACAAATGATCACTAAATCAACGATAGTCCTACGTCACCCTGGCGATTATACCACAGATATAACTCACTTCCTGTTTTTTTTATACAATCGTGAATCATGTTATTTAAAATGTTCGATAGTGGAACATTAAGAAATATAAAAATAGATTTGTTCAGCTCAGAGTCATGTCATCATCATTACCCAACTTACATCCTGTAGGAATTTTATTTCTTTCCTCATTTCTTCCTTAAAGAAGAAAACCTTCGATAGCTAGGAGACAAAGAGCGAGATGTAATTAGAGATTGTGTGGAAGATCGGATAGTTCATTCGTAACTGTCGAGCAAAAGAAATCTGCTTATCGTTTTTGGTAACTTGGGACACTAACAAGAACAACGCATCCAGAAAAGGACAACATAATGACGAATAATATGTATTCGCTATGGCCCCGGGAAATGCTTCGTCATCGCATCATAAGCAACATCGTTAATTTCGCCCGTGGAATTGTCATCACATACAACCGACACCGAATTGAATGTGTGTTTATGTATATGGTGCTTATCTGGAATCCGTCGGTCGTCGGCGTTTATCATCCATTTGACTGACCGATCTCGTTATGGTTAGACGACATGTCACAATTCCGCAATGCATGACGGGGGTCATATCCATGCTCCCGAGGAGTTCGCTCGCGTGATGTACCACAGTTGTTAACAACAATTTCCGCGGGGCATATCTGGTGTAAGGAGTAAATGTACTGTAAACATCAGGAAAAAAAAAACGGGGAAGCAGACTTTCTACGTTTGCGGCGAAAGCTGCTTGACGGATTGTCATCTTCAGTCGACTATTTATCTCTCGGACTCGTTGATGCGTAACCAATTTAGCAGACAACCATTTATTCAGAAAAGAACCTACAGTTTAATGCACTCGTCAAATTCGAGAGCACAGTCCGAAGTGAATGTGTCATGCCAACCTCAGTAGACAACTGCCTTCGTGTTCTTTTTTCGCTCTTGAAAGGAATCTCAATCATGCATGCAACATACGAAGCACTGTGCGATCCGCGTTTTATGTCACTCATCAAATATTCTAAATCGCTTGAACCAAATTGCATATCTTTGACGCATCAGTCTCACGGATCGAGGGATTTTCGAAATAAAACCAAACCCACACACCACACACACACCCATTTCGGTTCCACCCCATTAGCTTTGAATCGACTGTCGCATAACCTATCAATGTTTTCTTTTTTTTTTATTTTCGAAAATGAGTGCTATGAACGAATGGCCCCCCATCGACAGTAGAATGGCACGGATACCGGTAGACCGAATTGTTGTCAATGTGAAACTATTTTTACGTTTGGCTGTCATGTCAACTGAAGGCGACCCACGTACGAATCGGAACATGTGCATTTTTTTTGTGCAACTCGTGGGGACAGTTGGCAGAAGCGAAAACAAAAATACATGAACACTGATCGATTTGGAATTTCGGGCGACTCAAAAAATAGACCGTGAAACCACTGCCAGCTACGGTTATCCCCAGACAAGGAAGGCGACAAAATGCAACACGAGGTGATGTATTGAGAGGACGTACATGAATAGGTCGGTTTGAGATGTTCCAACGATTCATTGTTCGATTTTTGGAGACGAGATTTCGTTGGAAGGTTATTACCGTGACGAGAAAAATGTTTTATTAGAGTAACATACAAACTGTGTGCATGTGTCCATCATAATTTAGTTTTAGTTATTGCATAAAAAGTAATCGTTAGTGAGGTTACGATTATTACGATTAACACTGATCATCCATAAACCATACATCGAGCTTTTTGTCGTATCCAGCTTCATTCAATTATGATTCCAAATGGTTTTTAGTGCAAAGTTTAGCTGTCGGACAAACGATACATATATGATGATCGATCGAAATAGAAAGTATTCTAATTATAAATGTCGCTGTCGAGTATGAGTCGGATCGTTCAACCGATTCCGGAGATATGGTCGGAACAAGTTCCGATGGAATATGGAGAAGAAATCACCAAACCACACCACAATTCAATTACAAGTTTAATGGAATCTAGGACCAGTCGTGAAAGCACGTTTGATAGAAACTCCACTAGCAATAGCCTCTTTTGCAAGGGTGAGGTTCTCCTGGGACCAACTCCCTCGATTCGTTTTCCTTTGGTAGCTGCGAGGCATCTGAAATTGATGGAAAATATGTGTTAGAAACCTTCAACTAAACGCAAACCATGCCGGGATCCCCCACTCAAAGGGTGACGGACTTACCCCGACAGCACACATTTTTTTCAAGAAGACTATTTCTATTAACTTATTGCTTTAACTTACCTCAACTCGAATCCCAGTGATTGCTAACAATCCAGGGGACAAACTGTAGAGCAACAGAAAAGAATTTGAAACCGCGTTCAACAATAAAAGCTTAAACTTCACTGACGGAAAATTACATCCGGCTACATATCATCGGCATTCGAGTTTGTTTTGGGCTCGATGTGATTGAAAACGTCTAAAATAATAAATACTAACATGTATAGAATTCAAAAACGTAGTTAATCAGAGTTTTCTAGTAAAACTCAGGGGGTGCCGGTCTTATCCTCAGTGGCGGGCTTACTCTCGCTTCCACTACGGAATTGACGATACCAAAATTTCGCGTGATTGGAACCAACAACTGGTTTCAGGAGCTAATATGAACGGTATTTTGATCGTTTGAACATCTTCATTGACGAATAAAAGATGATGAAGTAGAAGCAAGCTGATGCAAGGTGCAATTGAGGCGTTTATTCTATGAGGTCAAATTTCTGTTCTGCACAACCGATTTACAGCCATACTTCTGGTTGCTGCTCTGATGAATGCAGGAGACGGAGCCTAAGCTAATGTTTAACTTATCGTTTTCTATTCTGCTTTGCACTGAGCTAGCTCTGTGCATGCTCTAAAAATGCATTCCGAAACAAATAACTTTGCATTTTCTATCAGCACGATAGCAAAACAAAGATTGACTATTTTTCACAGCTGAGATAGTATTTATTGCGCTGCTTCCATTATTTCTGTACAACGGTGTAGGTCTACCATTTAGAAAAAGACAGTCTCATGGTTTGGGTTTCAATGTTTTGACTGGTAACTTTTTTTGTCGGCTGAACCAAGTGGTACGATAATCACTTAATTCAACAAATAACTTACAACACAAAAAACATAGTCCAATAGCACAGAAACTGCATTGAAACCAAACTATTCAAGTCACAAAAATCTATTACCATGTGTACCTGCTTGAAAATCCATCTCAGTCATTATTGTTCAGCGGTTGATGCAAGTCATCGACTGACAGTAAATCTATACATACCAGTTCGGCTGAAAAGTTTATAAGGTAACACAGTAAAACTATTTTTTGTTGCAAAATTCAATTTTATTATTTAACATAATTGCCTTCGAGGGCGATACAGCGATTAGAGCGATCTTGCATCTTTTCGATACCATTTTTATAGTACTCTTTCGGTTTTTTCTCAAAATAGGCCTCAATTCCGGTAATCACTTCATCATCGGTCTTAAATTTCTTGCCAGCTCTTCAGGTCTGCGATCAGAAAATAGACGCTGGGATTGGATTTTCCCTTTTTTTCCACGATAACAAATGTTGCTTCATTCTCAATGCTGTAACTCACGAACCATTCGACCAATTGCTGTCAAATATTGACACGTATCAATTGAAAGATGGTGCTTTATGATAGTCAAGTAGATTTTTGCAAGAGGCGCCATCTAGACGTCAATCTTATGAACTTTTCAGCCGAACTGTTACAGCTTTTCCATGCCAAACCGATATAGTGGTCAATTTTCGGTAAAAGTGGTAGTTTTCTTTATCGGTAAATATTAGACATATATTTTTTTTTTTTGTTAGGTGGTACGAAAATTAATTTTTTTTTACAAAAATGCCTTTTTTTAAAAATCATAACTCTTGAACTACTAGACCGATTCAGATCATCGACATACCAGATTTAGTATTTTTTGAAAAAAAAAAGATTATTGGACGAAAAGTATTTTTCGGACCAAATGGTCACCCTAACAAAAAAATACAATTATTATTTTTACGTTTAATGGGTCTGTAATGTATGTTTTAGCAACTTTAACATTGGTTAAGAAAATTGTATTGCAGGGCTCGGAACCCTGCCACGGCTGCCTATGCTTTAAAGAATAGTAAACGGAGCAGTATTACATTCAATCTGTTGAGAAGACCGCAAAAGGGAGATAAGTGTGTGTATATTTAGTTGTTTCAAGCCATCGTATATGGATATTTGTATGCGTACGTGCGTGCTTCATAACCCGTACGTAAAAATAGTGTATCTTCGCTAAGCTGAAACCCCATTCATATCTGCTCCCGTGTGCATTGGCCCGTTACAGGCAACAATCGCCTAATTTTTTATGCTATTATTGATGATTGTTTGGTATTTCAAACTATGTAGTCGTAATGATAAATATAAACAAGAAGGGGATATAGCGGGAGGGAAATATTTACGCTAGGGCATTAGTAATGAATCTCTGCTGAGGCAAATATTCAGCCTTTTTCCTAGCAGTTAACATTGTTTTCTGTCATCAATGCATTGAACTGACGCTATGGTGAAGCAGGTGTTAAGGTTGTGCACCAAAAAATTATTTGGGGAATAAGTTATATTAAGTTATTAATTTATTTGGGCTCACGTGTCAGTCGCAAAGCTGCTTTCAAATAGGATTGCATTTGCGCTAATCTTGATCATAATGAAGCAGTGCTACTCTTTTCGAGGTTGTTGAGATTAATAGATTTTTTTCGTTTATTTAGTCACCAAGAAAGTGAATGTCGTTCTGAAATGTTGTATGTGATTTGGTTTCGCTTGACAGTAGCAAAACTTTCTCCACTAAGGATGATAACTGCGTTAATCTCGAGCATGTATTGTTCTGCGAGCACAAGAATGAATCATCAAACATTTATCGTCAAATGATTCTACAACAAAAAAAAATTTCAGGGCGACCAAACTGAACTGGTAGAAAGGTTATTTCAAAATTTTCGTAGCGTTATAAAATAATATCCGCAGTTATGAACAAGCGACTTGAATTAAACTACAGCGTAGTTCCACGTCAACAATGCGGTCGTGTCTTGAACACAACCTTCTATAATTTTTCTTGAAAGCTGACCTATCCAAAAATCAAAGATGTATCTTTCTTCGTTTTTGAGTTAAGATTTTTCAAATTTAACTTGTTTTCAGTCTTCGTTCAATATTTCTATGCATCTATGCGACTAGAATCCAATTTTTCCGCGAGTGTTATTTTATTTCAAAGACTATCATTGTCTTCAAAATATGTCGATATTTTTAATTGGTCCAGTAGTTCAAAAGTTATTATTTTTTTATAAAGCCATTTCTGGAACAAAGAGCAAAAAATTACTTTTCGGACCAGCGGTTGATTTTGAAAAATCATAACTCAAAACCGAAAAAAAATCACATCTCTGATTTTAGGATATGTTATGTAACAAAAATCTCATCTTTCAAAAAAAAACATAAGCCGCAAACACGACCATCAGTTGAACGTTTAAATGTTCTCTCTTTCTATAGAACGTACACAGAAATGCGGCGAAAATATGTTATTTTAATGTCATCATTCGTGTAAATAACCATCCTTTAAGTCCGGCTAATTTGACTGTAGCTTTAATGTCATTTTACTGCTAATGATATGCATTCTTTTTCTTTCTTTGTTTAGACGTTTAGACGTGTTTTTAGACGGATTGCTCATATCAAAGCAACCGTCAAAGTCTCCCCTATCAATTGAGGGGCTCAGAATGCAAGGGGT
Organism: Toxorhynchites rutilus septentrionalis; assembly: GCF_029784135.1. Lineage (NCBI taxonomy): Eukaryota > Metazoa > Arthropoda > Insecta > Diptera > Culicidae > Toxorhynchites > Toxorhynchites rutilus. The sequence continues at coordinate 56,938,669 of NC_073744.1, read as the reverse complement.
GTAAGCAGGGATGGTAAAAAATCACATTCAACGATCAATGAATAAGTATATCCCTCTAGTCGGATATTTTTAAATCACCCTCAGCAGGCGATGCTCTTTTATTCTTCATATGTACACAGAGAGAAAACTTGGAACGGTGAGCTACCAAGATCTCAAAAAAGCAATATGAAAGCGGAATCCCCAATGCTTGCACTCTCGAAGCATTACTTCTACTACTCAAGTTTTATCGTGAGTGCAAGCCACAAATGGTTAATCCCATTCCATAGAGCAGATGATGAGTTCTTGATCGGAAAGTGTAACAAGAGACGATCAACTGAAATCTTACGACACTCGTCGAGGGATTTTTAATTCTCTATTGCATTGTCCGCAGTGAGTCGCTGACTCAGTCTCGTGTCGATTTTATTTTGCTGTCGTCTCCCGCCCGATGAACAGCAGACGGGTAATGGATGCAATTGATTAATTTTATTACCAGCAGATTTGGGCGAATCTCATCCCGCCCAAAATCGTTTTTTAAATACCAATAATTCTGAACATTCACAGTTCTCTCCAAATAATTTTTCCAATAGTAATCCAATTAGTGACTTCACGAAACACCTTTCGGATTCGATTGAATTTCAGACCCTTTTTTATTTTGTAGATAAAACGGATCACATATTTGATTAATTCAATTCTGTGTGGTTACGTTCTTCGTTGCGAATAAATGTAATGAATTAGTATGGACGTATTTTATTCATATATCGTTGACTTCCGACATATCTGCCAGTAGATTTATCGAACGACTAATGTTTTTTTATATCCCTTCAAACTTGTTGCATCTCTCAAGTGTACATATTGCTTTGACCGCAGATTTGGCATGGTTAAATCTGTTTAATTTCAGGTATTCAGTCTTCATTTTGTCGAATGAATACTGTTGGAACAATAGGTATCGCAGCAAATGATTATCAACATCCTACCTTATCATCAAACGGTATGCGAAGAATTTCAGTGAACTGACGGCATTGGAATATACGCTTTGTGAGGACCACACAATTATTATCAGAGCTGATAAACTGGAAGTCATGAACATCAATTCAATGTGCCCAAGATAAATTTATCCTTTGAAGGTCATTAACCTTTCTAAAGATGATC